>NC_060181.1:91230068-91522568 GCF_021184085.1 Oncorhynchus gorbuscha | reverse complement strand
TGAAACCTGGACAACGCGATGCCAATAGTGCGCCGCACGTATGGGATTCACAATCACAGCCAGTTGTGATACAGCCGGGAATCGAACCAGGGTGTCTGTAGTGATGCCTCTTGCACTGAGATGCAGTGCCTTAGACTGCTGTGCTACTCGGGAGCAGAATGTACATTCAGTAGTAGTGACTGGAACTTAAGTAGTATTGTGTTTAATCTCCAGTCACTTCATGTCTGATGGAGCCATGAACAATATATCATGTAACTCTTAACAAACACTTTCCATGATTTTGAAGATAGTTTCTTCCTCTGGGCCATGGTGTGAATAAACTATTTTAACGTTCTCTACCAAATCCCCCATGGCTAATATGAATCCTTACTAAACACTCTCTGATACTGTCAGGATGTGATCTACTGGTGTAGGAGTCAGGTGATGGGGAGAGCAGAGAGTTGTGATCTACTGGTGTAGGAGTCAGGTGATGGGGAGCAGAGAGTTGTGATCTACTGGTGTAGGAGTCAGGTGCAGGAGAGCAGAGAGTTGTGATCTACTGGTGATCTAGGAGTCAGGTGATGGGGAGAGCAGAGAGTTGTGATCTACTGGTGTAGGAGTCAGGTGATGGGGAGAGCATGGGGAGAGCAGAGAGTTGTGATCTACTGGTGTAGGAGTCAGGTGCAGGAGAGCAGAGAGTTGTGATCTACTGGTGTAGGAGTCAGGTGATGGGGAGAGCAGAGAGTTGTGATCTACTGGTGTAGGAGTCAGGTGCAGGAGAGCAGAGAGTTGTGATCTACTGGTGTAGGAGTCAGGTGATGGGGAGAGCAGAGAGTTGTGATCTACTGGTGTAGGAGTCAGGTGCAGGAGAGCAGAGAGTTGTGATCTACTGGTGTAGGAGTCAGGTGCAGGAGAGCAGAGAGTTGTGATCTACTGGTGTAGGAGTCAGGTGCAGGAGAGCAGAGAGTTGTGATCTACTGGTGTAGGAGTCAGGTGCAGGAGAGCAGAGAGTTGTGATCTACTGGTGTGCAGGAGAGCAGGAGTCAGGTGATGGGGAGTCAGGTGCAGAGAGAGTTGTGATCTACTGGTGTAGGAGTCAGGTGCAGGAGAGCAGAGAGTTGTGATCTACTGGTGTAGGAGTCAGGTGCAGGAGAGCAGAGAGTTGTGATCTACTGGTGTAGGAGTCAGGTGCAGGAGAGCAGAGAGTTGTGATCTACTGGTGTAGGAGTCAGGTGCAGGAGAGCAGAGAGTTGTGATCTACTGGTGTAGGAGTCAGGTGCAGGAGAGCAGAGAGTTGTGATCTACTGGTGTAGGAGTCAGGTGATGGGGAGAGCAGAGAGTTTTGATCTACTGGTGTAGGAGTCAGGTGATGGGGAGAGCAGAGAGTTGTGATCTACTGGTGTAGGAGTCCAGTGCAGGAGAGCAGTGATCTACTGGTGTAGGAGTCAGGTGCAGGAGAGCAGAGTTGTGATCTACTGGTAGGAGAGCAGAGAGTTGTGATCACTGGGTAGGAGCAGGAGGAGAGCAGAGAGTTGTGATCTACTGGTGTAGGAGTCCAGTGCAGGAGAGCAGAGAGTTGTGATCTACTGGTGTTAGGAGTCAGGTGCAGGAGAGCAGAGAGTTGTGATCTACTGGTGTAGGAGTCAGGTGATGGGGAGAGCAGGAGAGAGAGTTGTGATCTACTGGTGTTAGGAGTCAGGTGCAGGAGAGCAGAGAGTTGTGATCTACTGGTGTAGGAGTCAGGTGCAGGAGAGCAGAGAGTTGTGATCTACTGGTGTAGGAGTCAGGTGCAGGAGAGCAGAGAGTTGTGATCTACTGGTGTAGGAGTCAGGTGCAGGAGAGCAGAGAGTTGTGATCTACTGGTGATGGGGAGAGGAGATCAGGTGCAGGAGAGCAGAGAGTTGTGATCTACTGGTGTAGGAGTCAGGTGCAGGAGAGCAGAGAGTTGTGATCTACTGGTGTAGGAGTCAGGTGTCAGGTGATCGAGAGCAGAGAGTTGTGATCTAGGAGAGCAGAGAGTTGTGATCTACTGGTGTAGGAGTCAGGTGATGGGGAGAGCAGAGAGTTGTGATCTACTGGTGTAGGAGTCAGGTGATGGGGAGAGCAGAGAGTTGTGATCTACTGGTGTAGGAGTCAGGTGATGGGGAGAGCAGAGAGTTGTGATATACTGGTGTAGGAGTCAGGTGATGGGGAGAGCAGAGAGTTGTGATCTACTGGTGTTAGGAGTCAGGGGCATCCTAGAACAAAACAACTGACACGTACAAGTCTTGTGAGAGTCACCTGTCCACAGAGGGGCATCCTAGAACAAAACATGAGTGTGTAGCCCAAACTGTTCGAACGCTCCAGACAGAAGATGACAGATCGTCTGAATCAAGTCGAGGTCCAAGACGCTTCTGGGGGGAGAAACGGAGAACACCATCGTGCTCGTGAGAGTCACATCTTTCCATTGAGGGGTCATAATAGAGATGCAAAAAAAGGACAGATTCTTTGGGGGATTGTTTTATCATGCTACTTCGATCTCCTCGGGGGGCGCACACATTGAGTTGAGAGTTTTTCAACCTGTCAGGTCCACTTCACCTACACTGATTAAAGTGGATTTAACAGGTGACATCGTCAAGGGATCATAGCTTTCACCTGGATTCCAATGATCAGTCTGTCGTAGAAAGGTGTTCCTAATGTTTGGTTCCACTCAGTGTTTGATCTCAAGTCTAGTTCTGTGATCTCATCGTGATCAAGTGACATGGACATGAATAACCAGAGGCAGTAATGACATGTTCAGCTCCATGCCCTGCCTAGGCTTTATACTGTTAGACAGATAGCATGAATGATGACCAGGGACAATGCGGCTCTGTATTACAAGACTTGAATGTTTAATCACCGAGTACTACAGCTTAGGGACTGACAAAACACTCCAATCCTTAGACTGACCGCCATTACCCAATAGCCTCTGCACTTCTCCCAACCGAAGCATCGAGGTCAGAGTGTTGGGCCGAACGGTTGCTGGTTTGAATACTGATTAAAACAAATCAATAATCTGTCGATGTTTGCTCCAGGGGAGCTGTACAAGCAGGAAGGAATAGATACACTAAACTACCAGCAGAGGGTACTGTACTGAACCTTTTGTTATAGATGATATAGCTGCACTGAACCTTTTGTTATAGATGATATAGCTGCACTGTACTGAACCTTTTGTTATAGATGATATAGCTGCACTGTACTGAACCTTTTGTTATAGATGATATAGCTGCACTGTACTGAACCTTTTGTTATAGATGATATAGCTGCACTGTACTGAACCTTTTGTTATAGATGATATAGCTGCACTGTACTGAACCTTTTGTTATAGATGATATAGCTGCACTGTACTGAACCTTTTGTTATAGATGATATAGCTGCACTGTACTGAACCTTTTGTTATAGATGATATAGCTGCACTGTATTTTTAATGCTTATACAATATGTATCATTTCCTACATTCAATCACAATCTTTCTATCCAGATGTTGTTGTTTTTTAAAATTTCTCGAAATCATCCAATTTTTGTCGGCTTTACTGTAGGAAGTAACTAAATACACCACAATTTTCTCAAATGTCCTACATGTCATCATGATTCCTACATGATATTTATCCAGTAAATTCTGCCGATCTGTGAATTTATAGATATATTTGATGTATATTGTAACAATAATTTGTTCACTAATGTTTTTATTACCACTTTGTACCTCCCTCACACAGATGAGGCAATTGTAATTATCACCTAGGGAACTGAATACAAAAATGTATACAAAATCATTTTGGCACATCTTTAGATGCTCTGATGGTGTACCTGCCGAAATATATATATATATATATATAATTAAATACAATTTTTAAAAGGTGAAATGAGACTTTCTGTAAACGGCATTTTGAACATTTTCATTTGAACTATTTTGCCGTTTCCCAATTTCTGGAATTTGGGATTTCATTTCAGGTCCATGTCCTATACCACAGAGCACCCTATTCAAGACATCATTTTTGTGGACTCCAACAGTTTGTTTATAGTTTGTAATTATGAACCTCTTCCTGCCCTGACACCGGTCCTGCTTGCCGTCCTGTACCACGACTCCTACCGAAGGTGGCTCCCCTTCCTGTTCGGGTGGCGCTCGGCGGTCGTCGTCACCGGCCTACTAGCGGCCACTGATCCCTTTCCCCCTGTTCTGTTTATTAGTTGCACCGGGTGTTTAGTTTAGGATAATTGGCTGGGCTTTATTTACCAGCCTGCCCACCTGCTGGTTGTGTGGGATTATTTTCAGTGTACATGTTGTACACGGCTGTAGGTCACAGTTGTCTGTGTATTATGTATTTTTGCTGGACTGTTTAAGTTCCCCGTGTTTGGGGCATTTGTTTGAGTTGGCGTCGTTTCACCGTTGTGTTGCAAATAAAGGAGCGCCACCCTGAACTCTCTGCTTCCTGACTTCTTCCTCCACTACACCCTGAACTCTCTGCTTCCTGACTTCTTCCTCCACTACACCCTGAACTCTCTGCTTCCTGACTTCTTCCTCCACTACACCCTGAACTCTCTGCTTCCTGACTTCTTCCTCCACTACACCCTGAACTCTCTGCTTCCTGACTTCTTCCTCCACTACACCCTGAACTCTCTGCTTCCTGACTTCTTCCTCCGCTACACCCTGAACTCTCTGCTTCCTGACTTCTTCCTCCACTACACCCTGAACTCTCTGCTTCCTGACTTCTTCCTCCACTACACCCTGAACTCTCTGCTTCCTGACTTCTTCCTCCGCTACACCCTGAACTCTCTGCTTCCTGACTTCTTCCTCCACTACACCCTGAACTCTCTGCTTCCTGACTTCTTCCTCCACTACACCCTGAACTCTCTGCTTCCTGACTTCTTCCTCCACTACACCCTGAACTCTCTGCTTCCTGACTTCTTCCTCCACTACACCCTGAACTCTCTGCTTCCTGACTTCTTCCTCCACTACACCCTGAACTCTCTGCTTCCTGACTTCTTCCTCCACTACACCCTGAACTCTCTGCTTCCTGACTTCTTCCTCCACTACACCCTGAACTCTCTGCTTCCTGACTTCTTCCTCCACTACACCCTGAACTCTCTGCTTCCTGACTTCTTCCTCCACTACACCCTGAACTCTCTGCTTCCTGACTTCTTCCTCCACTACACCCTGAACTCTCTGCTTCCTGACTTCTTCCTCCACTACACCCTGAACTCTCTGCTTCCTGACTTCTTCCTCCACTACACCCTGAACTCTCTGCTTCCTGACTTCTTCCTCCACTACACCCTGAACTCTCTGCTTCCTGACTTCTTCCTCCACTACACCCTGAACTCTCTGCTTCCTGACTTCTTCCTCCACTACACCCTGAACTCTCTGCTTCCTGACTTCTTCCTCCACTACACCCTGAACTCTCTGCTTCCTGACTTCTTCCTCCACTACACCCTGAACTCTCTGCTTCCTGACTTCTTCCTCCACTACACCCTGAACTCTCTGCTTCCTGACTTCTTCCTCCACTACACCCTGAACTCTCTGCTTCCTGACTTCTTCCTCCACTACACCCTGAACTCTCTGCTTCCTGACTTCTTCCTCCACTACACCCTGAACTCTCTGCTTCCTGACTTCTTCCTCCACTACACCCTGAACTCTCTGCTTCCTGAACTCTTCCTGACTTCTTCCTCCACTACACCCTGAACTCTCTGCTTCCTGCTTCCTGACTTCTTCCTCCACTACACCCTGAACTCTCTGCTTCCTGACTTCTTCCTCCACTACACCCTGAACTCTCTGCTTCCTGACTTCTTCCTCCACTACACCCTGAACTCTCTGCTTCCTGACTTCTTCCTCCACTACACCCTGAACTCTCTGCTTCCTGACTTCTTCCTCCACTACACCCTGAACTCTCTGCTTCCTGACTTCTTCCTCCACTACACCCTGAACTCTCTGCTTCCTGACTTCTTCCTCCACTACACCCTGAACTCTCTGCTTCCTGACTTCTTCCTCCACTACACCCTGAACTCTCTGCTTCCTGACTTCTTCCTCCACTACACCCTGAACTCTCTGCTTCCTGACTTCTTCCTCCACTACACCCTGAACTCTGAACTCTGCTGCTTCCTGACTTCTTCCTCCACTACACCCTGAACTCTCTGCTTCCTGACTTCTTCCTCCACTACACCCTGAACTCTCTGCTTCCTGACTTCTTCCTCCACTACACCCTGAACTCTCTGCTTCCTGACTTCTTCCTCCACTACACCCTGAACTCTCTGCTTCCTGACTTCTTCCTCCACTACACCCTGAACTCTCTGCTTCCTGACTTCTTCCTCCACTACACCCTGAACTCTCTGCTTCCTGACTTCTTCCTCCACTACACCCTGAACTCTCTGCTTCCTGACTTCTTCCTCCACTACACCACCCTGAACTCTCTGCTTCCTGCTTCCTGACTTCTTCCTCCACTACACCCTGAACTCTCTGCTTCCTGAACTTCTGCTTCCTGACTTCTTCCTCCACTACACCCTGAACTCTCTGCTTCCTGACTTCTTCCTCCACTACACCCTGAACTCTCTGCTTCCTGACTTCTTCCTCCACTACACCCTGAACTCTCTGCTTCCTGACTTCTTCCTCCACTACACCCTGAACTCTCTGCTTCCTGACTTCTTCCTCCACTACACCCTGAACTCTCTGCTTCCTGACTTCTTCCTCCACTACACCCTGAACTCTCTGCTTCCTGACTTCTTCCTCCACTACACCCTGAACTCTCTGCTTCCTGACTTCTTCCTCCACTACACCCTGAACTCTCTGCTTCCTGACTTCTTCCTCCACTACACCCTGAACTCTCTGCTTCCTGACTTCTTCCTCCACTACACCCTGAACTCTCTGCTTCCTGACTTCTTCCTCCACTACACCCTGAACTCTCTGCTTCCTGACTTCTTCCTCCACTACACCCTGAACTCTCTGCTTCCTGACTTCTTCCTCCACTACACCCTGAACTCTCTGCTTCCTGACTTCTTCCTCCACTACACCCTGAACTCTCTGCTTCCTGACTTCTTCCTCCACTACACCCTGAACTCTCTGCTTCCTGACTTCTTCCTCCACTACACCCTGAACTCTCTGCTTCCTGACTTCTTCCTCCACTACACCCTGAACTCTCTGCTTCCTGACTTCTTCCTCCACTACACCCTGAACTCTCTGCTTCCTGACTTCTTCCTCCACTACACCCTGAACTCTCTGCTTCCTGACTTCTTCCTCCTGAACTCTCTGCTTCCTGACACACCCTGAACTCTCTGCTTCCTGACTTCTTCCTCCACTACACCCTGAACTCTCTGCTTCCTGACTTCTTCCTCCACTACACCCTGAACTCTCTGCTTCCTGACTTCTTCCTCCACTACACCCTGAACTCTCTGCTTCCTGCTTCCTGACTTCTTCCTCCACTACACCCTGAACTCTCTGCTTCCTGCTTCCTGACTTCTTCCTCCACTACACCCTGAACTCTCTGCTTCCTGACTTCTTCCTCCACTACACCCTGAACTCTCTGCTTCCTGACTTCTTCCTCCACTACACCCTGAACTCTCTGCTTCCTGACTTCTTCCTCCACTACACCCTGAACTCTCTGCTTCCTGACTTCTTCCTCCACTACACCCTGAACTCTCTGCTTCCTGACTTCTTCCTCCACTACACCCTGAACTCTCTGCTTCCTGACTTCTTCCTCCACTACACCCTGAACTCTCTGCTTCCTGACTTCTCCTCCCTCCTGAACTACACCCTGAACTCTCTGCTTCCTGACTTCTTCCTCCACTCCACACCCTGAACTCTCTGCTTCCTGACTTCTTCCTCCACTACACCCTGAACTCTCTGCTTCCTGACTTCTTCCTCCACTACACCCTGAACTCTCTGCTTCCTGACTTCTTCCTCCACTACACCCTGAACTCTCTGCTTCCTGACTTCTTCCTCCACTACACCCTGAACTCTCTGCTTCCTGACTTCTTCCTCCACTACACCCTGAACTCTCTGCTTCCTGACTTCTTCCTCCACTACACCCTGAACTCTCTGCTTCCTGCTTCCTGACTTCTTCCTCCACTACACCCTGAACTCTCTGCTTCCTGACTTCTTCCTCCGCTACACCCTGAACTCTCTGCTTCCTGCGCCTGACTTCTTCCTCCACTACACCCTGAACTCTCTGCTTCCTGACTTCTTCCTCCACTACACCCTGAACTCTCTGCTTCCTGACTTCTTCCTCCGCTACACCCTGAACTCTCTGCTTCCTGCGCCTGACTTCTTCCTCCGCTACACCCTGAACTCTCTGCTTCCCTGAACTCTCTGCTTCCTGACTTCTTCCTCCACTACACCCTGAACTCCTGCTTCCTGCTTCCTGACTTCTTCCTCCACTACACCCTGAACTCTCTGCTTCCTGCGCCTGACTTCTTCCTCCACTACACCCTGAACTCTCTGCTTCCTCCTGAACTCTCTGCTTCCTGACTTCTTCCTCCACTACACCCTGAACTCTCTGCTTTCCACTACACCCTGACTTCTTCCTCCACTACACCCTGAACTCTCTGCTTCCTGCGCCTGACTTCTTGAACTCCTCCACTCCACACACCCTGAACTCTCTGCTTCCTGACTTCTTCCTCCACTACACCCTGAACTCTCTGCTTCCTGCGCCTGACTTCTTCCTCCACTACACCCTGAACTCTCTGCTTCCTGCTTCCTGACTTCTTCCTCCACTACACCCTGAACTCTCCGCTTCAGCAGGAGCAGCCACCTACCCCCTCCCATCGATGGAGGAACGTGTCCTCCACCACACCACCGTCATCCATCGGATCAGATCCGCGATAAACCAGACGATGGAGAGAATGGACCAATGGGAGAGGAGTGGTCTCCTCTCTCCACCTTCGGTTCCTCCAGCTCTGGATCCCCCTTCTCCTCCCTCCCCCTCCGGCTCCAGCGCACTCTCCGTCTTGCGCTCCCGAGGGACTATGATGGATCGGCAGCGGGGTGTCAGGGATTCCTGCTCCAACTGGAACTGTACCTGGCGACCGTGAGGCCCATTCCCTGGGGAGCGGAGAGGGTGAGTCTCCTCGTCTCCTGCCTGACGGGTTGTGCTCTGGAGTGGGCGAACGCGGTCTGGAATGGCCCAGACTCGGCAAAGGAGCACTAATAATTCACCCGCCTCTTTCGTGCCGTATTTGATCACCCTCCAGAGGGCCGAGCGGCAGGTGAGCGACCGTTCCACCTTAGGCAGGAGAAGAGGAGCGCACAGGATTACACTTTGGAATCCCGGACCTTGGCCGCTGGGTCTGGGTGGAATGACAGGGCCCTAATAGACCACTACCAGTCTAGTCTCCGGGAGGACGTCCGCAGGGAGCTAGCGTGACATGTCTATCCGACTACACAATCTGCTGGCTGCCCGCGGGCATTCGGAGAGGGTCCTGTTCGTTCCACCACCCAGCGCCCCCGCTCCCTTTCCTATAGAGTTAGGGGGGGACGTGCCGAGGGGTACCGGAGGAGGAGGCTCCCCCTGCACCAGCTGTGGTAGGAGAGGACACACGGCCAATCGGTGCTGGGGGGGCCCGTCTGGGAGTCGAGAGGGCAGGCGGAACGCTTCTCGGTCACCCCAGAACCCCCTGTTGGTCACATGTTTGTCTTGATTTTTTTCCTTGATTTTTTTCGGTAATTAGACTATTTATTAGACTATTAAATGTATGTACTGACCCTTCCAGATCCTGTCAACCTCCTTGTGGAGCATCTCTTTGAGTTCTCCTGCCTGAACAAGTCTCTCCTCTGGGTCCAGACTGACAAGGTATGGAGATGCATCAACTGGGCCTTTCTGCAGGGCATTGTAATCCTGAAAACAGGAGGATATTTGGCCACTCTTGGAGGACAATGGAAGTTGATCCTAGAACTGCTGTGTTGTCATTAAAAACCAACATGTTTCAGGTTGTAGCCTTCATCAGGGTTTTACAGACAACCCTGAAAATAATAATAATAATAATAATAATAATTTATATATATATATATAACACCAGTAAGGCAGACGTCAGCTCAAAGTCCACTTTGACCTTTTGGGCTCGAGTTGGTAAATATTTGGTGAAACAAAGTGTAACTTCACCTGAAGCAACCTCCCAGGTTCTTCACCCTGCAATGTGAGCTCCATCCCAGTGACCTCATCCTCCAAGCTCTTGAATCTCTTCTCCATCTTCTGAATCTCACTCTCTGTTTTCAGCAGCATCTCTTTCTCTTTCTCCTCCATTGAGGCCATCAGTTGTTTCTGCTCCTCTGTGATGGCTGAGATCAGCATGATGAAATTGGTCTGCTGTTCTTGTTTCTGTAGCCTGGCAGAGATCTGACAGGAAGAGGTGTCGGAAAACAAAAAGACATGACACAGTGGATGTTTTCTAGTGTTTGTTTTCTTGCTCTTGTTTTAGTTCATCTTCCTCCCAATAACCAGTTTTATATGTTACAAAGGCTTCCTATTACATATGAAATGGCCTCGTAATCATATTCTAGAATAGAATCAGATGCTTTGTAGATGGAAAGAACTATGTAACCATGACATTTAACTGTGGCTGTATTCAACTCATCCACAGTGTTTTTCATATAAATACATTAAACAGTAACTAGGTTTCCATCCAATTGGCGACACATTCTCATCTTTGCCGACGAGTCGTAGTGGGAAAACCACACAACACGTCATCGCTTGACTCCAAGTTTACTTCGATATTAAGGTTATTATATCAATATTTGCGCATATAAAAAAAAAAGTTTCCACCGATATTTTCTAGCATAATTAATTTTACCGACACAAAAAGATCCCACCTTGTCTGAAGCATTTAGTTTTGTCAACATTTGGAAAGTTTACAACAAAAAATGGTTTCCATCAGGCCTGTCATTAAAACATTTTATCCAACGTGTACTTTACTCACCAAAAGGTTGGATGGAAACCTGGTTAGTACCGTACCTTGAATGACTCCATGGTGTTCTTTGCTTTGTGAATATCAGTCTTCACCGTGCACACACTGTTCTGTTTGGCAAGCAGCTCTTTCAGCAGTCTCTGCTGTAAATGCAGGGCATTTTATTTACACGCACAAAGCTGCACAGAGATACTGCCGTTTAAAGTTACAGTAGACATTATACTCTAGAGTAATTATTGGTCATTATTCATACTGATTTCTCTCCTTGCCTTGATTTGGGGAATCTGTTCCTCTGCAGGTGTGGTTTTGTGGGTCTTATGACCCAGAGAGTCACATTGAGCGCAGATCAGAGCCTTATCATCCAGGCAGAACAGAGACAGAGGTTGACCATGTTCACCACTTAATGTGTTCACGTCCCTTGGCTGGGCCAGGTCTTCAACTATAGCTGTACACTTCCCTGTTATGAACGCCATAAAGACAATCTTACTGTAACGGATCTCGTCCTCCTCTTCTGAGGAGGAGTATCGAGGAGGATCGGAGGACCAATGCGCAGCGTGGTAAGTGTCCATAATGTTTAATGAAACACAACAGAACACTGGAACAAAACAATAAACGTGAATAAACGAAACAGTCCCGTGTGGTAACAAACGCTGACACGGAAAACAAACACCCACAACTCAAAAGTGAAACCAGGCTACCTAAGTATGATTCTCAATCAGGGACAACAATTGACAGCTGCCTCTGATTGAGAGCCATACTAGACCAAACACAGAAATCCCAAATTATTGAACAATGAACATAGACAACCCACTCAACTCACACCCTGACCATATTAAAAGAAAGACATAACAAAGGAACTAAGGTCAGAACGTGACACTTACTGAAGCAAGTATCATTTCGGACATTTCTCGGGAATGAGTTTCAAATTCCATTTCCCAAAAATATTCAAATATAGAATGATCAAATTTCAATTCACCTACTGCATAGGAAAACATTGAAATAAATATAATGTATTAACTTTTTTTTAATATTCTCACCAATATTTATTAAAGAAAAAATCTAAATGTAATCCAAATCTACTCCTAAATGTAACAGGTAGGCCTGGCCACAGTTCTGTAACAGCTGTCCCTAATGTTGAACACAGTGAGTTCTGTTTAGCAGAGTGAAAATGTCTCCTCCTAAGTCAGTCTGTGAGTTCACAACTGTACCAGTGTGTTGAGGTTTACATGGTTTTAGGCCTGGATTCAATCTGGACCTCTGAAGATATGCACTAGTGAAAATTAAAGGCTGCATATGGGGCTCAATCCAAAATGATTTTAAAATGTACACTTCGGTCAGGACTGCTTTATATACATGTATGGGCTCAACTGAGGTCCGGATTGAATCTAGTAGAGAACAAGCTTCAGAACCTCTACAGTAACTTGTTACACAAAGGCATGCAGAGAGAATGAGGTGGATAGTTACAGGTTCAGGTCTCTCTCTTATCGGACGATTTAAGGTAAAACATTTAACTTCAGTGTTCTTCATAAATTGAAGTCAAATATAAAACAGAAATGTATTTATTTATTTTTATTTATTTTATTTCACCTTTATTTAACCAGGTAGGCAAGTTGAGAACAAGTTCTCATTTACAATTGCGACCTGGCCAAGATAAAGCAAAGCAGTTCGACACATACAACAACACAGAGTTACACATGGAGTAAAACAAACATACAGTCAATAATACAGTATAAACAAGTCTATATACGATGTGAGAAAATGAGGTGAGAAGGGAAGTAAAGGCAAAAAAGGCCATAGTAGCAAAGTAAATACAATATAGCAAGTAAAACACTGGAATGGTAGTTTTGCAACGGAAGAATGTGCAAAGTAGAAATAAAAATAATGGGGTGCAAAGGAGCAAAATAAATAAATAAATACAGTAGGGAAAGAGGTAGCTGTTTGGGCTAAATTATAGGTGGGCTATGTACAGGTGCAGTAATCTGTGAGCTGCTCTGACAGTTGGTGCTTAAAGCTAGTGAGGGAGATAAGTGTTTCCAGTTTCAGAGATTTTTGTAGTTCGTTCCAGTCATTGGCAGCAGAGAACTGGAAAGAGAGGCAGCCAAAGAAAGAATTGGTTTTGGGGGTGACCAGAGAGATATACCTGCTGGAGCGCGTGCTACAGGTAAGGGGGGACTTTACCTAGCAGGGTCTTGTAGATGACATGGAGCCAGTGGGTTTGGCGACAAGTATGAAGCGAGGGCCAGCCAACGAGAGCGTACAGGTCGTAATGGTGGGTAGTATATGGGGCTTTGGTGACAAAACAGTATTCTAAGTCAGAGCCGTGCAGAGTAGTGATGTTGGACAGGCGGGCAGGTGCAGGTAGCGATCGGTTGAAGAGCATGCATTTAGTTTTACTTGTATTTAAGAGCAATTGGAGGTCACGGAAGGAGAGTTGTATGGCATTGAAGCTTGCCTGGAGGGTTGTTAACACAGTGTCCAAAGAAGGGCCAGAAGTATACAGAATGGTATCGTCTGCGTAGAGGTGGATCAGAGACTCACCATCAGCAAGAGCGACATCATTGATGTATACAGAGAAGAGAGTCGGTCCGAGAATTGAACCCTGTGGCACCCCCATAGAGACTGCCAGAGGTCCGGACAGCAGACCCTCCGATTTGACACACTGAACTCTATCAGAGAAGTAGTTGGTGAACCAGGCGACGCAATCATTTGAGAAACCAAGGCTGTGGAGTCTGCCGATGAGGTTGTGGTGATTGACAGAGTAGAAAGCCTTGGCCAGGTCAATGAATACGGCTGCACAGTAATGTTTCTTATCAATGGCCCTTAAGATATCGTTTAGGACCTCGAGCGTGGCTGAGGTGCACCCATGACCAGCTCTGAAATCAGATTGCATAGCAGAGAAAGTATGTTGAGATTTAAAATGGTCGGTAATCTGTTTGTTGACTTGGCTTTCGAAGACCTTAGAAAGGCATGGTAGGATAGATATAGGTCTGTAGCAGTTTGGGTCAAAAGTGTCCCCCCCCTTTGAAGAGGGGGATGACTGCAGCTGCTTTCCAATCTTTGGGGATCTCAGACGACACGAAAGAGAGGTTGAACAGGCTAGTAATAGGGGTGGCAACAATTTCGGCAGAGAAGTTTTAGAGAGAAAGGGTCCAGATTGTCGGATTTGGGAGAAGGAGAAATGGGGAGGCTTGAAATGGGGAGGCTTGAAATGGGGAAGGCTTGAAATGGGGAAGGCTTGAAATGGGGAGGCTTGAAATGGGGAGGCTTGAAATGGGGAAGGCTTGAAATGGGGAAGGCTTGAAATGGGGAGGCTTGAAATGGGGAAGGCTTGAAATGGGGAAGGCTTGAAATGGGGAAGGCTTGAAATGGGGAGGCTTGAAATGGGGAAGGCTTGAAATGGGAAGGCTTGAAATGGGGAGGCTTGAAATGGGGAAGGCTTGAAATGGGGAGGCTTGAAATGGGGAAGGCTTGAAATGGGGAGGCTTGAAATGGGGAGGCTTGAAATGGGGAAGGCTTGAAATGGGGAAGGCTTGAAATGGGGAGGGTTGAAATGGGGAGGCTTGAAATGGGGAGGCTTGAAATGGGGAGGCTTGAAATGGGGAAGGCTTGAAATGGGGAAGGCTTGAAATGGGGAGGCTTGAAATGGGGAGTCTTGAAATGGGGAGGCTTGAAATTGGGAGGCTTGAAATGGGGAAGGCTTGAAATGGGGAGGCTTGAAATGGGGAAGGCTTGAAATGGGGAGGCTTGAAATGGGAAGGCTTGAAATGGGAAGGCTTGAAATGGGAGAAGGAGAAATGGGGAAGGCTTGAAATGGGGAGGCTTGAAATGGGGAAGGCTTGAAATGGGGAGGCTTGAAATGGGGAAGGCTTGAAATTGGGAGGCTTGAAATGGGGAAGGCTTGAAATGGGGAGGCTTGAAATGGGGAGGCTTGAAATGGGGAGGCTTGAAATTGGGAGGCTTGAAATGGGGAAGGCTTGAAATGGGGAGGCTTGAAATGGGGAAGGCTTGAAATGGGGAGGCTTGAAATGGGAAGGCTTGAAATGGGAAGGCTTGAAATGGGAGAAGGAGAAATGGGGAAGGCTTGAAATGGGGAGGCTTGAAATGGGGAAGGCTTGAAATGGGGAGGCTTGAAATGGGGAAGGCTTGAAATGGGGAGGCTTGAAATGGGGAAGGCTTGAAATGGGGAATGCTTGAAATGGGGAGGCTTGAAATGGGGAGGCTTGAAATGGGGAGGATTGGGCGAGTTGCTGTGGGGGGTGCAGTGCTGTTGACCGGGGTAGGAGTAGCCAGGTGGAAAGCATGGCCAGCCGTAGAAAAATGCTTATTGAAATTCTCAATTATGGTGGATTTATCAGTGGTGACAGTGTTTCCTATCTTCAGTGCAGTGGGCAGCTGGGAGGAGGTGTTCTTATTCTCCATGGACTTTACAGTGTCCCAGAACTTTTTTGAGTTAGTGTTGCAGGAAGCAAATTTCTGCTTGAAAAAGCTAGCCTTGGCTCTTCTAACTGCCTGTGTTTAATGGTTTCTAGCTTCCCTGAACAGCTGCATATCACGGGGGCTGTTCGATGCTAATGCAGAACGCCATAGGATGTTTTTGTGTTGGTTAAGGGCAGTCAGGTCTGGGGAGAACCAAGGGCTATATCTGTTCCTGGTTCTAAATTTCTCGAAATGGGCATGCTTATTTTAGATGGTTAGGAAGGCTTTTTTTTTTAAATGTCCAGGCATCCTCTACTGACGGGATGAGATCAATATCCTTCCAGGATACCCCGGCCAGGTCGATTAGAAAGGCCTGCTCGCTGAAGTGTTTGAGGGAGCATTTGACAGTGATGAGTGGAGGTCGTTTGACCGCTGACCCATTACGGATGCAGGCAATGAGGCAGTGATCGCTGAGATCTTGGTTGAAAACAGCAGAGGTGTATTTAGAGGCCAAGTTGGTTAGGATGATATCTATGAGGGTGCCTGTGTTTAAGGCTTTGGGGAGGTACCTGGTAGGTTCATTGATAATTTGTGTGAGATTGAGGTCATCAAGCTTAGATTGTAGGATGGCTGGGGTGTTAAGCATGTTCCAGTTTAGGTCGCCTAGCAGCACGAGCTCTGAAGATAGATGGGGGGCAATCAGCTCACATATGGTGTCCAGAGCACAGCTGGGGGCAGAGGGTGGTCTATAGCAGGCGGCAACGGTGAGAGACTTGTTTTTAGAGAGGTTGATTTTTAAAAGTAGAAGTTCAAATTGTTTGGGTACAGACCTGGATAGTAGGACAGAACTCTGCAGGCTATCTTTGCAGTAGATTGCAACACCGCCCCCTTTGGCAGTTCTATCTTGTCTGAAAATGTTGTAGTTTGGGATTAAAATTTCAGAATTTATGGTGGTCTTCCTAAACCAGGATACAGACACAGCTAGAACATCCGGGTTGGCAGAGTGTGCTGAAGCAGTGAATAGAACAAACTTAGGGAGGAGGCTTCGAATGTTAACATGCATGAAACCAAGGCTATTACGGTTACAGAAGTCATCAAAAGAGAGCGCCTGGGGAATAGGAGTGGAGCTAGGCACTGCAGGGCCTAGAGGACCTGGCCGGGGTATCTACATCGCCAGAGGAACACATTATTTACCATTGTTCTACTGTAGACATTAGCATTGGTAACTGTGGTGCCACCTCTGGCTCCTGTAGCACCACCTCTGTCTCCTGTAGCACCACCTCTGGCTCCTGTAGCACCACCTCTGGCTCCTGTAGCACCACCTCTGGCTCCTGTAGCACCACCTCTGGCTCCTGTAGCACCACCTCTGGCTCCTGTAGCACCACCTCTGGCTCCTGTAGCACCACCTCTGGCTCCTGTAGCACCACCTCTGGCTCCTGTAGCACCACCTCTGGCTCCTGTAGCACCATCTCTGGCTCCTGTGGCCCCACCTCTGTCTCCTGTAGCCCCGCCTCTGTCTCCTGTAGCACCATCTCTGGCTCCTGTAGCACCATCTCTGGCTCCTGTAGCACCACCTCTGTCTCCTGTGGCCCCATCTCTGGCTCCTGTAGCACCACCTCTGGCTCCTGTGGCCCCATCTCTGGCTCCTGTAGCCCCACCTCTGTCTCCTGTAGCCCCATCTCTGGCTCCTGTAGCACCACCTCTGTCTCCTGTAGCCCCATCTCTGGCTCCTGTAGCACCACCTCTGTCTCCTGTAGCCCCATCTCTGGCTCCTGTAGCACCACCTCTGTCTCCTGTAGCCCCATCTCTGGCTCCTGTAGCACCACCTCTGGCTCCTGTAGCACCACCTCTGGCTCCTGTAGCCCCACCTCTGGCTCCTGTAGCACCAACTCTGGCTCCTGTGGCCCCATCTCTGGCTCCTGTAGCACCACCTCTGGCTCCTGTAGCACCATCTCTGGCTCCTGTAGCACCACCTCTGGCTCCTGTGGCCCCACCTCTGTCTCCTGTAGCACCACCTCTGTCTCCTGTAGCACCACCTCTGGCTCCTGTAGCACCATCTCTGGCTCCTGTAGCACCACCTCTGGCTCCTGTAGCACCACCTCTGTCTCCTGTAGCCCCACCTCTGGCTCCTGTAGCACCACCTCTGGCTCCTGTAGCACCACCTCTGGCTCCTGTGGCCCCATCTCTGGCTCCTGTAGCACCACCTCTGGCTCCTGTAGCACCACCTCTGGCTCCTGTAGCACCACCTCTGGCTCCTGTGGCCCCACCTCTGGCTCCTGTAGCACCATCTCTGGCTCCTGTAGCACCATCTCGGCTCCTGTTGGCCCACCTTTGGCTCCTGTAGCACCATCTCTGGCTCCTGTGGCAAATCCGTTGGCCCTGTAGCACCATCTCTGGCTCCTGTGGCCCCATCTCTGGCTCCACAACCTCGATCAACATGGATCAGTGTTTTTAGTCATAATTAACCAGATCAACATGGATCATTGTTTTTAGTCATAATTAACAATACATCTAACTACTGAATAAAATGTATATAGGGCCAGCTGATATCAACCATACCTGATATAGGGCCAGCACATACTGGTCACACCTGAAATGTGAAATAATATAGTATTTGAATGTAAATGGAGAACAAATCCTTAGATGTGGCACTGACAGAGTAATTACAGACTGAGACAACTTTATACAGTACTGAATCTCATTTCATTACAAGAAGTAAAACATCTGAAATTGTAACTTACGTTTTTTGTACACAAAATAACCCCCGATGGAAAACAGAATCAATACTAGAATGATCAGTACTATTGTGATAATGATGGGAGTAAAGTCTTCCTGAACCACACCTGTGAGGAAAAGACAAGATGAGTGATTCAGTTTTCAGTTGATGAATATTAGTCAGTGAGTGGTGGTGTTACGTCCTGTCACATGCACCTGCAGGGTCTGTGTTAATGCTGGGGCTGACGATGGTTGTGTTGCTCACAGTCTCTCTCAGAACGGGGTTGAAGATATGGCAGGTCACCGTCTGATGTTCTGTTATATTCACTTGGCTCCAGACGCTGTACAGTCCACTTTCAGAATCCAGAGTAATATTGGTCTGTACTTCCCACGGGTCCAGAGTGAGGTTCCCCCGGTCCTGGATGGTCCATGTGACCACTGGTTGTGGGTATCCCCTCTGGGTTGAACACGTGGCATTCATATTTGTCTTGTTCACAGTCACACTGGGTGTCGGGAACCGTGCTGAAAGTGAACAAAATAAATAGAACAAGATGTTAGAAAGGTGCCATAGTAATGTTTGATGATTTCCTACAATGACCGCATTAATGCTGTGAATGATTCACACAGGTGGACATGGTATCAAACACATCCAATACATGGTTCCCATGTGGTTGATGCTATTCCATTCCAGACATTATTATGAGCTAGCCTCCCCTCAGAAGCCTCCTGTGTTATTAACTCAACCATACCTGCCACAAGTAGGGTAGTGTGACACGTGTGGATATGCTTATCATTCTCGCCAAACAGTGTAGCGAAAGCACTGTAGACGTTCTGCTTGTCTTCAAGTGTTACTTGGCTGAGTTTGATAGAGATATTCCCAGAACTCATCTCAGACCGAAAGGCTTTAGTTCTGTTTGTGTAAAAGCTATCCTGATGTTGATTCTCTTCTCCTTTGTTGAACGAGTACAACACTCTTTCGGACTCGTCTTGCCAATGGAACCGGAGTCTTGCTGTGTCGATGGCCGTGGATGATTTCAGGTCACAGGACAGGAGAACAGACTCTCCTATAATCCCAGTGACTTCATTCTCAGATGCAGCTGGTGCTGAAACGTACCAATATGTCAAAGTTACAAACTAAGCTCAGAATTCAACACAGATAATAAACCAATGTCACTGTGTTAGTGAATGTGTGTGGTTTGCGTATAAGAAAGTCTATGCATGGATCAATTAGATTGTGGTGTAACATAGTGAGGGATTGTCGCTTTGCCTTCAGGTCCACATGGAGCCTGATAGTTTCCTGCCCCTCCATGCCCATATCCTTCATGTTATCAATGGTTTTCGAATCAAATCTTAATCAAATCAAATAAAAAATGGTTAGCAGATGTTAATGCGAGTGTAGCGAGTTCTGACAAGGCAGTAATAACCAACAAGTAATCTAACCTAACAATTTCACAACAACTACCACAAGTGTAAAGGGATGAAGAATATGTACATAAAGATATATGAATGAGTGATAGTACAGTAATGGCATAGGCAAGATTCAGTAGATGGTATAGAGTACAGTATAAACATATGAGATGAGTAATGTAGGGTATGTAAACATATAAAAGTGGCATTGTTTAAAGTGGCTAGTGATACATCTATTACATAAAGATGGCAAGATGCAGTAGATGGTATAGGGTACAGTATATACATATGAGATGAGTAATGTAGGGTATGTAAACATTATATTAACCTCTAGGGGGCACTATTTTTATGTTTGGAAAAATAACGATCCCAAAGTAAACGGCCTATTTCTCAGGACCAGATGCTAGAATATGCATATAATTGACAGATTAGGACAGAAAACACTCTAACGTTTCCAAAACTGTCCAAAATTTTGTCTGTGAGTTAAACAGAACTGATATTGCAGGATAAAACCTGAGGAAAATCCAATCAGGTTGGTTGTCCTCACGGTCTGCAAAATAAGGCTAAAAAAACTACAGCCACATTTATTATCTGACTTCTATGATTCATTCATTCATTTAACCAGAGCCTTGAGTTTCTGTTTGAAAGTGTGTGTGAAAGCCGAGAGAATGAATCATTGATTCGATGGCCACGAGGAGACCAAGAGGAGACAACTTAATCTTTAGACAAGCTAAAACCCTTTCCTTCCTTCCTAAAACAATGAATGAAATACAAATATTGAGGTAGAGGAGACGTACTAAACAACAAAAATACCAACACCGGTGTAGACATTCTACGATGCAAGAGAATAAATGAAATACCTTGAATAGAGATTGAGACTAAATGAAATACCTTGAATAGAGATTGAGACTAATTGAAATACCTTGAATAGAGATTGAGAATAATTGAAATACCTTGAATAGAGATTGAGAATAAATGAAATACCTTGAATAGAGATTGAGAATAAATGAAATACCTTGAATAGAGATTGAGAATAAATGAAATACCTTGAATAGAGATTGAGACTAATTGAAATACCTTGAATAGAGATTGAGACTAAATGAAATACCTTGAATAGAGATTGAGAATAATTGAAATACCTTGAATAGAGATTGAGAATAATTGAAATACCTTGAATAGAGATTGAGAATAAATGAAATACCTTGAATAGAGATTGAGATAATTGAAATACCTTGAATAGAGATTGAGAATAAATGAAATACCTTGAATAGCTTTAAAGAGATTGAGAATAATTGAAATACCTTGAATAGAGATTGAGAATAATTGAAATACCTTGAATAGAGATTGAGAATAATTGAAATACCTTGAATAGAGATTGAGAATAATTGAAATACCTTGAATAGAGATTGAGAATAATTGAAATACCTTGAATAGAGATTGAGAATAATTGAAATACCTTGAATAGAGATTGAGAATAAATGAAATACCTTGAATAGAGATTGAGAATAATTGAAATACCTTGAATAGAGATTGAGAATAATTGAAATACCTTGAATAGAGATTGAGAATAATTGAAATACCTTGAATAGAGATTGAGAATAATTGAAATACCTTGAATAGAGATTGAGAATAATTGAAATACCTTGAATAGAGATTGAGAATAAATGAAATACCTTGAATAGAGATTGAGAATAATTTAAATACCTTTAATAGAGATTGAGACTAAATGAAATACCTTGAATAGAGATTGAGAATAATTGAAATACCTTGAATAGAGATTGAGACTAAATTAAATACCTTTAATAGAGATTGAGACTAAATTAAATACCTTGAATAGAGATTGAGACTAAATTAAATACCTTGAATATTGTCGCATCACAAGTTGAAAAAGGAAGCGTTACAAGCCAGACAGGGAAGTGAGTGGACACTCCTTCTTTTTATTTTTTTTCATGAGACGTTCCGTGTCTAGGAGATATAATGCTGCTGATGCAACCGTGATTATAAAATGATAACAAACTATTTTACCTTTATTTTACTAGGCAAGTCAGTTAAGAACAAATTCTTATTTTCAATGACGGCCTAGGAACAGTGGGTTAACTGCCTTGTTCAGGGGCAGAACGACAGATTTGTACCTTGTCAGCTCGGGGATTCGAACTTGCAAACTTTCGGTTACTAGTCCAACACTCTAACCACTAGACTACCCTGCCGCCCCTATGGCAAACTGGAGGAAGAATAAACACACACCTGGTTAGGTGGTTAGTTATACCCTAATGAAGACAGCTAGGCTCTGCTGGCTAGGTATACCCTAATGAAGACAGCTAGGCTCTGCTGGCTAGGTATACCCTAATGAAGATTGCTTGGCTGTGCTGAATAGGTATAACCTAATGAAGACAGCTATGATCTCTGGCTAGGGAGACCCTAATGAAGACAGCTAGGATCTCTGGCTAGGGATACCCTAATGAAGACAGCTAGGCTCTCTGGCTAGGTATACCCTAATGAAGACAGCTAGGCTCTGCTGGCTAGGTATACCCTAATGAAGACAGCTAGGCTCTGCTGGCTAGGTATACTCTAATGAAGACAGCTAGGCTCTGCTGGCTAGGTATACACTAATGAAGACAGCTTGGCTGTGCTGAATAGGTATAACCTAATGAAGACAGCTAGGATCTCTGGCTAGGGATACCCTAATGAAGACAGCTAGGATCTCTGGCTAGGGATACCCTAATGAAGACAGCTAGGATCTCTGGCTAGGGATACCCTAATGAAGACAGCTAGGCTCTCTGGCTAGGTATACCCTAATGAAGACAGCTAGGCTCTCTGGCTAGGTATACCCTAAAGAAGACAGCTAGGATCTATGGCTAGGTATACCCTAAAGAAGACAGCTAGGCTCTCTGGCTAGGTATACCCTAATGAAGACAGCTAGGCTCTCTGGCTAGGTATACCCTAAAGAAGACAGCTAGGCTCTCTGGCTAGGTATACCCTAAATGAAGACAGCTAGGCTCTCTGGCTAGGTATACCCTAAATGAAGACAGCTAGGCTCTCTGGCTAGGTATACCCTAATGAAGACAGCTAGGCTCTCTGGCTAGGTATACCCTAAATGAAGACAGCTAGGCTCTCTGGCTAGGTATACCCTAAATGAAGACAGCTAGGCTCTCTGGCTAGGGATACCCTAATGAAGACAGCTAGGCTCTCTGGCTAGGGATACCCTAATGAAGACAGCTAGGCTCTCTGGCTAGGGATACCCTAAAGTTGTAATCATCTATGCATAGTCACTTTAATATCTCTACCTACATGTACAACCGCGCCCCTCAACTAACCGTTGCCCCCGCACATTGACTCTGTACCGGTACCCCCCTGTATATAGTCTCGCAATTGTTATTTTACTGCTGCTCTTTAATTGCTTGTTTTTTTTTATTTTTTTTTTTTAATCGTATTTTAACCGCATTGTTGGTTGGGGCTCGTAAGTAAGTAAGCATTTCACTGTAAGGCCTGTTGTATTCGGCGCATGTGACTAATAACATTTGGTTTGATTTGATTTGAAATTGTTAACCCAAAGATTATTACCTTCGCCTCGATTTGTCAATCTCATCCAGATCCTCATGGTATTTGTAGTTTTTTGTGATTAGCCATTTGTAGTTTTTTTGATAGCCACATTAGCTGCTAATTAGCATTTCATTTTGGAGGGATAAATAAAGGTGAATATATAGAAAATAAACAATGCCTTGTCCTGGAGAAATTTGCGTAGTTCTCAAAATGTCACGCCAAGGTAAACATATCAAAATAGCATAGAATTTTCATATCATAACCAGTCTGGATCTAAACTGTATTGCTGTAGCATAGCCTACTGATATAAATACTTGGCATGCTAATGCGGCAGCAGCTTGCATTCAAACAACCGCGCCCTATCCACACAGCCATTCTTTTTCGCACATCGTGATCTAAATAATTAAATCATAAAATGTGCCTTTGGTTGTATGTTGTATTTGTAAGTAAAGGCCCAGGTACAGATGAGGAAGCCACGAGGGACACAGCGACAGTGACACGATAGAGAATATAAAACTTACCAGACAACAGTAAAATACTAATTAATATCAGGATGGCCATTGGACTCTGCAGGATACTGATGGAAAACAGGGTGGAAAACGGAATGGAAAATGAAACAACAAAGTAGTTTGGAGATGACCGAATACTGGGCAATATGCTCCTGAGCGAAGGGAAAAAAATGAATGAGGCTTCAGACACGATGGAATACTTCTCCTTATTGCACCATTATATTCGGTTCTGGGGTTCCGTCACATCCGTATTTACAAAATCCTAACAAACACGTTCAACACAACGCTAGTATCAGTATTTCACCATAACGTGTTGGTCATCTTCTTCGTTAGTCACTGTCTGAGATGCATGACTCACTGTGTCGTGTGTTTGCAGTGTCAAAGCTTTCTGTTTCTAATACAGTCTATTACCACCACGAAGGAGCTAGTCGGGTCACACTACATAAAACAAGCTACGAGGATGCAGTACAAAGCAGGTTTTGCTTTGTCAACAGGTCATTACCATCTGCTTGTATTTATGGACCTCATTTAAAATGATCGAAACATTGGATATTCTTAATGTGCCATGCTGCTACATGTTTCAAAATACATCCACTAGGGGGCGGTGTCTCAGCTCCATTGGGTTTGAGCTGTACTTGCTTTCACAACTGTCTGAACTGTCATATTTACACATGTCATGTGACCTGAAACACATCCTGCAATGCAGCTACTCTAGTTGAGGTGAAATGGTCTGGTCTACTGGTCTAAATCTGATTTAAATCTTTGTAATTACAGCAGTGTAACTGAAGTGAGTAGGCCTCACTGTCTCTGTACATTCACTGGATGGTAGAACTCACAGGCTGGTATGACGATAAAGTTACTCTGGGTCTCATTGAGGATGGGGTTGTAGATACTGCAGGTTATATTCTGTCCCTCTGTCACGTTCACTCGGCTGCTGATGTTGTAGGTTCCTGTTCCAGGATCCTGGGTAGTCTTGGTGACAGCCTCGTGACACTCCAGAGTACGATTATGGGTCCTCCATGTCACCTGGTGTTCAGGGAAGCCTCCGTGGGTGGTGCACACAAGCGTCATGTCTGTGAAGTTTAATGTCATTGGAGAACTTTCACTGTGATGTATCAAACTAGGCCTCACAGAGATGAGTGAACAAATTACACAACAATGACTTACTTATTTACTTTATTTCATAATGTTATGCAAATTCCAATTCTCTAATCTATTTTGTAACAACAATATCATGGAATCAAATGTAATTAATTAGAAAGTTATAGTTTTCACTCTTCCAGACTTAAACTATCCTGTTTCTTAACAGATATGTTAGATATCATATAGATATGTGTCACGGCCGTCAACAGAAGAGGACCAAGGTGCAGCTTGGTGAACGTACATATTATTTTATTATAAAAATGACGACAAAAAACAAGAAGACACCCGTGGAGCTAAAGGATACAGTACCAACAAACTAGAAGACACCCGTGGAGCTAAAGGATACAGTACCAACAAACTAGAAGACACCCGTGGAGCTAAAGGATACAGTGACCAACAAACTAGAAGACACCCATGGAGCTAAAGGATACAGTGACCAACAAACTAGAAGACACCCGTGGAGCTAAAGGATACAGTGACCAACAAACTAGAAGACACCCATGGAGCTAAAGGATACAGTGACCAACAAACTAGAAGACACCCGTGGAGCTAAAGGATACAGTGACCAACAAACTAGAAGACACCCGTGGAGCTAAAGGATACAGTGACCAACAAACTAGAAGACACCCGTGGAGCTAAAGGATACAGGGCCAACAAACTAGAAGACACCCGTGGAGCTAAAGGATACAGTGACCAACAAACTAGAAGACACCCGTGGAGCTAAAGGATACAGTGACCAACAAACTAGAAGACACCCATGGAGCTAAAGGATACAGTACCAACAAACAAAGACAACTTCCCATAAAGACAGGTGGGGGAAAGGGTTACCTAAGTATGGTTCTCAATCAGAGACAACAATATCAAATCAAATTTGTATTTGTCACATACACATGGTAAGCAGATGTTAGTGCGAGTGTAGCGAAATGCTTGTGCTTCTAGTTCCGACAATGCAGTAATAACCAACAAGTAATCTAACAATTCCAAAACTACTGTCTTATACACACAAGTGTAAGGGGAAAAAGAATATGTACATAAAGATATATGAATGAGTGATGGTACAGAGCGGCATAGGCAAGATGCAGTAGATGGTATCGAGTACAGTATATACATATGAGATGAGTATGTAAACAAAGTGGCATAGTTAAAGTGGCTAGTGATACATGTATTACATAAAGATGCAGTAGATGATATAGAGTACAGTATATACGTATACATATGAGATGAATAATGTAGGGTATGTAAACATTATATTAGGTAGCATTGTTTAAAGTGGCTAGTGATATATTTTACATCATTTCCCATCAATTCCCATTCCCAATAGACAGTTGTCCCTGATTGAGAACCACACCCGGTCAAAACATAGAAATACAAATAATAGAACATAGAATACCCACCCCAACTCACACCCTGACCAAACCCAAAATAGAGACATAAAAAGAACCTCTAAGGTCAGGGCGTGACAATATGACTGAATATAGAAATCAACACATCCCTTGTGCTACAGCATGCGTTCCTTCGCTGTTCTGTTGTGGTATTTAAAAAAATATTCTACTTGTCTACAGTCATGCCCATTTATGTAGAATTGTATTACATGCATATATCAAAAGCCCATTTTTTTCTCGAACCGTAAATAAACGTATTATTCATGCAGTTTTTATTGTAATGGATGAATCTTTTCAGCCCTACTCTTGTCCATGGTGCTCTGTGAATCCACAACCTTCTGGCTACTTTGCCATGTAATGCTTACAAAATGAAGAACAGTTTCTATGAGTGAGTGTAAACTGCATATCTAAGGCTCTGTTCTGTCCAGGGAGTGAGGGTAAACTGCATATCTAAGGCTCTGTTCTGTCCAAGGAGTGAGGGTAAACTGCATATCTAAGGCTCTGTTCTGTCCAGGGAGTGAGGGTAAACTGCATATCTAAGGCTCTGTTCTGTCCAGGGAGTGAGGGTAAACTGCATATCTAAGGCTCTGTTCTGTCCAGGGAGTGAGGGTAAACTGCATATCTAAGGCTCTGTTCTGTCCAGGAAGTGAGGGTAAACTGCAAATCTAAGGCTCTGTCCTGTCCAGGGAGTGAGGGTAAACTGCATATCTAAGGCTCTGTTCTGTCCAGGGAGTGAGGGTAAACTGCATATCTAAGACTCTGTTCTGTCCAGGGAGTGAGGGTAAACTGCATATCTAAGACTCTGTTCTGTCCAGGGAGTGAGGGTAAACTGCATATCTAAGACTCTGTTCTGTCCAGGGAGTGAGGGTAAACTGCATATCTAAGGCTCTGTTCTGTCCAGGGAGTGAGGGTCAACTGCAGATCTAAGGCTCTGTTCTGTCCAGGGAGTGAGGGTAAACTGCATAACTAAGGCTCTGTTCTGTCCATCTTGAAAACAAGATGGAAAACAGGATGGAAAACAAGATGGAAAACAGGATGGAAAACAAGATGGAAAACAGGATGGAAAACAAGATGGAAAACAGGATGGAGAAACAAGATGGAAAACAGGATGGAAAACAGGATGGAGAAACAAGATGGAAAACAAGATGGAAAACAGGATGGAAAACAAGATGGAAAACAGGATGGAAAACAAGATGGAAAACAGGATGGAGAAACAAGATGGAAAACAGGATGGAAAACAAGATGGAAAACAGGATGGAGAAACAGTTCTCCTTATTGCAGTATCATATCCTGTTCAGGGGTCAAGCATTCTGGCCACATCCATAGTTACAAATTCCCAACAAACAATTTCAACACAAAGCTAGTACTAGTATTTCACCATAACTTGTTGGTCATCGTCTTCGTCAGCCACTGTCTGAGATGCATGACTCACTGTGTCATGTGTCTGCAGTGTCAAAGCTTTCTGTTTCTAATACAGTCTATTACCACCACGAAGGAGCTAGTCAGGTCACACTACATAAAACATGCTACGAGGATGCAGTACATGGCAGGTTTTGCTTTGTCAACAGGTCATTACCATCTGCTTGCATGGAGGATACTTGCTTCATAAAAACCCATTCCTGTCAGGAGGATCAGTATCATGCTCATCAACACACTGATCAAAGGGAGCATAAAGGTTGACCTTACCAGACATGTCTCTCCCTCCTCTTGATAATAGGCATGTTTGACCCCATGTCCTGTCTGTGATGTCCTATGAGAAATGCTTGTCAGCCATATGTTCAATGCTCACAAGCTAATCATGATCCTTCCTTCCCTCCTCACCTCAAACATCTCCCTCCCCTCCTCATCTCAAACATCTCCCTCACCTCCTCATCTCAAACATCTCCCTCCCCTCCTCATCTCAAACATCTCCCTCCCTTCCTCATCTCAAACATCTACTTCCCCTCCTCACCTCAAACATCTCCCTCCCTTCCTCCCCTACTCATCTCAAACATCTCCCTCCCCTCCTCCCCTCCTCACCTCAAACATCTCCCTTCCCTCCTCATCTCAAACATCTCCCTCCCCTCCTCCCCTCCTCAAACAGCTCCCTCCCTCCCTTCCTCCCCTCCTCATCTCAAACATCCCCCCTCCTCCCGTCCTCATCTCAAACATCTCCCTCCCTTCCTCCCCTCCTCATCTCAAACATCTCCCTCCCCTCCTCATCTCAAACAGCTCCCTCTCCTCCTCCCCTCCTCCCCTCCTCATCTCAAACAGCTCCCTCCCCTCCTCCCCTCCTCATCTCAAACATCTCTCTCCCCTCCCCCTCCTCAAACAGCTCCCTCCCTCCCTTCCCTCTCCTCCTCATCTCAAGCATCCCCCCTCCTCCCGTCCTCATCTCAAACATCTCCCTCCCTTCCTCCCCTCCTCATCTCAAACATCTCCCTCCCTCCTCATCTCAAACAGCTCCCTCTCCTCTTCCCCTCCTCCCCTCCTCATCTCAAACAGCTCCCTCCCCCCCTCCTCATCTCAAACAGCTCCCTCCCCTCCTCATCTCAAACAGCTCCCTCCCCTCCTCATCTCAAACAGCTCCCTCCCCTCCTCCCTCCTCATCTCAAACAGCTCCCTCCCCTCCTCATCTCAAACAGCTCCCACCCCTCCTCATCTCAAACATCTCCGTTCCCCTCCTCCCCTCCTCATCTCAAACAGCTCCCTCCCTCCTCCCCTCCTCATCTCAAACATCTCCCTCCCCTCCTCATCTCAAACAGCTCCCTCTCCTCTTCCCCTCCTCCCTCCTCATCTCAAACAGCTCCCTCTCCTCCTCCCCCTCCTCCCCTCCTCATCTCAAACAGCTCCCTCCCCTCCTCCCCTCCTCATCTCAAACATCTCCCTCCCCTCCTCCCCTCCTCAAACAGCTCCCTCCCTCCCTCTCCTCCTCATCTCAAACATCCCCCCTCCTCCCGTCCTCATCTCAGACATCTCCCTCCCCTCCTCATCTCAAACAGCTCCCTCTCCTCTTCCCCTCCTCCCCTCCTCATCTCAAACAGCTCCCTCCCCTCCTCATCTCAAACAGCTCCCTCCCCTCCTCATCTCAAACAGCTCCCTCATCTCCTCCCTCCTCATCTCAAACAGCTCCCTCCCCTCCTCATCTCAAACATCTCCCTCCCCTCCTCATCTCAAACAGCTCCCTCTCCTCTTCCCCTCCTCCCCTCCTCATCTCAAACAGCTCCCTCCCTCCTCATCATCTCAAACAGCTCCCTCCCCTCCTCATCTCAAACAGCTCCCACCCCTCCTCATCTCAAACATCTCCGTTCCCCTCCTCCCCTCCTCATCTCAAACAGCTCCCTCCCCTCCTCATCTCAAACATCTCCCTCCCCTCCTCATCTCAAACAGCTCCCTCTCCTCTTCCCCTCCTCCCCTCCTCATCTCAAACAGCTCCCCCCCTCCTCATCTCAAACAGCTCCCTCCCTCCTCCCATCCTCATCTCAAACAGCTCCCTCCCCTCCTCATCTCAAACAGCTCCCTCCCTCTCCCTCCTCATCTCAAACAGCTCCATCCCCTCCTCATCTCAAACAGCTCCCACCCCTCCTCATCTCAAACATCTCCGTTCCCCTCCTCCCCTCCTCATCTCAAACAGCTCCCTCCCCTCCTCCCCTCCTCATCTCAAACAGCTCCCTCCCCTCCTCCCCTCCTCATCTCAAACATCTCCCTCCCCTCCTCCCCTCCTCAAACAGCTCCCTCCCTCCCTTCCTCTCCTCCTCATCTCAAGCATCCCCCCTCCTCCCGTCCTCATCTCAAACATCTCCCTCCCTTCCTCCCCTCCTCATCTCAAACATCTCCCTCCCCCTCCTCATCTCAAACAGCTCCCTCTCCTCTTCCCCTCCTCCCCTCCTCATCTCAAACAGCTCCCTCCCCTCCTCATCTCAAACAGCTCCCTCCCCTCCTCATCTCAAAAAACAGCTCCCTCCCCTCCTCATCTCAAACAGCTCCCTCCCCTCCTCCCTCCTCATCTCAAACAGCTCCCTCCCCTCCTCATCTCAAACAGCTCCCATCCCCTCCTCCCTCCTCATCTCAAACAGCTCCCTCCCTCCTCATCTCAAGCATCCCCCCCTCCTCCCGTCCTCATCTCAAACATCTCCCTCCCTTCCTCCCCTCCTCATCTCAAACATCTCCCTCCCCTCCTCATCTCAAACAGCTCCCTCTCCTCTTCCCCTCCTCCCCTCCTCATCTCAAACAGCTCCCTCCCCTCCTCATCTCAAACAGCTCCCTCCCCTCCTCATCTCAAACAGCTCCCTCCCCTCCTCATCTCAAACAGCTCCCTCCCCTCCTCCCTCCTCATCTCAAACAGCTCCCTCCCCTCCTCATCTCAAACAGCTCCCACCCCTCCTCATCTCAAACATCTCCGTTCCCCTCCTCCCCTCCTCATCTCAAACAGCTCCCTCCCCTCCTCCCCTCCTCATCTCAAACATCTCCCTCCCCTCCTCATCTCAAACAGCTCCCTCTCCTCTTCCCCTCCTCCTCTCCTCATCTCAAACAGCTCCCTCTCCTCCTCCCCTCCTCCCCTCCTCATCTCAAACAGCTCCCTCCCCTCCTCCCCTCCTCATCTCAAACATCTCCCTCCCCTCCTCCCCTCCTCAAACAGCTCCCTCCCTCCCTCTCCTCCTCATCTCAAACATCCCCCCTCCTCCCGTCCTCATCTCAGACATCTCCCTCCCCTCCTCATCTCAAACAGCTCCCTCTCCTCTTCCCCTCCTCCCCTCCTCATCTCAAACAGCTCCCTCCCCTCCTCATCTCAAACAGCTCCCTCCCCTCCTCATCTCAAACAGCTCCCTCATCTCCTCCCTCCTCATCTCAAACAGCTCCCTCCCCTCCTCATCTCAAACATCTCCCTCCCCTCCTCATCTCAAACAGCTCCCTCTCCTCTCCCTCCTCCCCTCCTCATCTCAAACAGCTCCCTCCCCTCCTCATCTCAAACAGCTCCCTCCCCTCCTCATCTCAAACAGCTCCCACCCCTCCTCATCTCAAACATCTCCGTTCCCCCTCCCCTCCTCCCCTCCTCATCTCAAACAGCTCCCTCCCCTCCTCATCTCAAACATCTCCCTCCCCTCCTCATCTCAAACAGCTCCCTCTCCTCTTCCCCTCCTCCCCTCCTCATCTCAAACAGCTCCCTCCCCTCCTCATCTCAAACAGCTCCCTCCCCTCCTCCCATCCTCATCTCAAACAGCTCCCTCCCCTCCTCATCTCAAACAGCTCCCTCCCCTCTCCCTCCTCATCTCAAACAGCTCCATCCCCTCCTCATCTCAAACAGCTCCCACCCCTCCTCATCTCAAACATCTCCGTTCCCCTCCTCCCCTCCTCATCTCAAACAGCTCCCTCCCCCCTCCCCTCCTCATCTCAAACAGCTCCCTCCCCCTCCTCATCTCAAACATCTCCCTCCCCTCCTCATCTCAAACAGCTCCCTCCCCTCCTTCCTCCCTCCTCATCTCAAACATCCCTCCCTCCCCTCAAATCAAACATCTTTATTCAAATCATCTCAAATCAAATGTATTCATACAGCCCTTCTTACATCTCCTGATATCTCAAACAGTCCCTCCTCATCTCAAAACCCCCCTCCTCATCCCCAAACAGCAAACAATCCTCATCTCAAACAGCTCCCTCCCCTCCTCCCTCCTCATCTCAAAAGCTCCCTCCCTCCTCATCTCAAAAGCTAGGACCCCTCCTCCCTCCTCATCTCAAACAGCTCCCTCCCTCCTCATCCTCAAACTGGCTGTTCCCCTCCTCCCCTCCTATCTCAAACATCCCCCCAAGATGTTCAAAATGTTCATAAATGACCCTCATGGTCAAATCCTCTAATATCTCAAACAGTTGAAACTGGAGCAGCAGCACAGTCAGATGGACTGGGGACAGCTCCTCCAAGGAGCCATCATCTCAAACAGTCCTGGGGCACGGTCCTCAAACAGCTCCCCAGGTCCTCCTCCTCAGAGAAAGTCCTCATCTCAGACAGAATTCATCTCAAATATGTCCTCTTCCCCCCCTCCTCTCATCTCAAACAGCTCCCTGCCAGGTCCTCATCTCAAACAGCTCCCTCCCAAGATCATCTCAAACAGCTCCCTCATAAATGATCTCAAACAGCTCCCATCCCTCCTCATCTCAAACAGTAAGGCTCCTCATCTCAAACAGCAGGAGCATGGCCAGGTGGACTGGGGACATCTCAAACAGTCCTCATCTCAAACAGCTCCTGGGACATGGTCTCAAACAGCTCCCACCCCTCCTCATCTCAAAAACTGGAGCAGCCTCATCTCAAACAGCTCCCAGGTCCTCATCTCAAACAGCTCAAGGAGTCATCATGTCAAACAGTCCTGGGGCATGGTTCTAGGGCTCTCCCTCCCCTCATCTCAAACAGAAAGATCTCAAGGAGAGAATTCTCATCCTCATCTCAAACAGCTCCCCTTAGATTCACACAGGACACCTCCTCATCTCAAACAGCTCCATCTCCAGATCAAACAAACAGCTCCCACCCCCCCTCATCTCAAAACTACTGCATCTAAACACTGGATCTCAGACAGCTCCCTCCCCTCCTCCCCTCCTCATCTCAAACATCTCCCTCACCTCATCTCAAACAGCTCCCTCCCCCCATCCTCCTCACCCCCTCCTCCCGTCCTCATCTCAAACAGGAAGGATCCTTCCTAACCCCTCATCTCCACTTTCCCATCTCAAGCACTTCCCCCTCACCACTCATCTCAAAATCTTCAAACCACCTCCCCTACCATCCTGAGACAGCTCCCTCCCCTCCTCATCTCAAACAGCTCCCTCCCTTCCCCTCCTCCCATCTCAAACAGCTCTCCCCCTCATCTCATCTCACCTCCTCATCTCAAACAGCTCCCTCCCCTCTCCCTCCTCATCTCAAACAGCTCCATCCCCTCCTCATCTCAAACAGCTCCCTCCCCTCCTCATCTCAAACATCTCCCTCCCTTCCTCCCTCCTTATCTCAAACAGCTCCCTCTCTTCCTCCCCTCCTCATCTCAAACAGCTCCCTCCCCTCCTCCCTCCTCATCTCAAACAGCTCCCTCCCCTCCTCATCTCAAACAGCTCCCACCCCTCCTCATCTCAAACATCTCCCTCCCCTCCTCATCTCCTCATCTCAAACAGCTCCCTCCCCTCCTCCCCTCCTCATCTCAAACATCTCCCTCCCCTCCTCCCCTCCTCAAACAGCTCCCTCCCCCTCAAACCTCCCTCCTCTCCTCCTCATCTCAAACACCCCCCCTCCCTCCGTCCTCATCTCAAACCTCTCTCCCTCCCTCCTCATCTCAAACAGCTCCCTCTCCTCTTCAAACCCTCCTCCCCTCCTCATCTCAAACAGCTCCCTCCCCTCCTCATCTCAAACATCTCCCTCCCCTCCCCCCTCATCTCAAACAGCTCCCTCCTCATCTCCCTTCCTCTCCTCCTCATCTCAAACATCCCCCCCCCCTCCTCCCTCCTCCTCATCTCAAACATCTCCATCCCTTCCTCCCCTCCTCATCTCAAACATCTCCCCCCTCCTCATCTCAAACAGCTCCCTCTCCTCTTCCAAACCTCCCTCCCCTCCCCTCCTCATCTCAAACAGCTCCCTCCCCCTCATCTCAAACAGCTCCCTCCCCTCCTCATCTCAAACAGCTCCCTCCTCATCTCAAACAGCTCCCTCCCCTCCTCATCTCAAACATCTCCCTTCCCCTCTCTCTCAATCCTCATCTCAAACAGCTCCCTCCCTCCTCCCCTCCTCATCTCAAACAGCTCCCTCCCCCCTCCTCCCTCCTCATCTCAAACAGCTCCCTCCTCCCTCCTCATCTCAAACAGCTCCCTCCCCTCCTCATCTCAAACAGCTCCCTCCCCTCCTCATCTCAAACAGCTCCCTCCCTCCCTCCTCATCTCAAACAGCTCCCTCCCCTCCTCATCTCAAACATCTCCGTTCCCCTCCTCCCTCCTCATCTCAAACAGCTCCCTCCCCTCCTCATCTCTCTCCCTCCCTCATCTCAAACAGCTCCCTCCCCTCCTCCCCTCCTCATCTCAAACAGCTCCCTCCTCCTCATCTCAAACAGCTCCCTCCCCTCCTCATCTCAAACAGCTCCCTCTCCCATCTCAAACAGCTCCCTCCCCTCCTCATCTCAAACAGCTCCCTCCCCTCCTCATCTCAAACATCTCGTTCCCCCTCATCTCCTCCCTCCTCATCTCAAACAGCTCCCCCCCTCCTCCCCTCCTCATCTCAAACAGCTCCCTCCCTCCTCCTCAAACCTCCCCTCCTCATCTCAAACAGCTCCCTCCCTCCCCTCTCATCTCAAACCTCCTCCCCCTCCTCATCTCAAACAGCTCCCTCTCCTCTCCCCTCCTCCCCTCCTCATCTCAAACAGCTCCCTCCCCCCTCCTCATCTCAAACATCTCCCTCCCCTCCTACCCTCATCTCAAACAGCTCCCTCCCTCCATCTCCCTCCTCATCTCAAACATCCCCCCCTCCTCCCTCCTCATCTCAAACAGCTCCCTCCCCCTCCTCATCTCAAACCTCCCCTCCCCTCCTCATCTCAAACATCTCCCTCCCCCTCCTCATCTCAAACAGCTCCCCCTCTCCTCTTCTCCCTCCTCCCCTCCCCTCATCTCAAACAGCTCCCTCCCCTCCTCATCTCAAACAGCTCCCTCCCCTCCTCATCTCAAACAGCTCCCTCCCCTCCTCATCTCAAACAGCTCCCATCTCCCCCTCCTCATCTCAAACATCTCCTCTTCCCCTCCTCCCCTCCTCATCTCAAACAGCTCCCTCCCCCCTCCTCATCTCAAACATCTCCCTCCTCCCTCCTCATCTCAAACATCCCCCTCCTCCCGTCCTCATCTCAAACATCTCCATCCCTTCCTCCCCTCCTCATCTCAAACATCTCCCCCCTCCTCATCTCAAACAGCTCCTCATCTCCCTCCTCCCCTCCTCATCTCAAACAGCTCCCCATCTCCCTCCCTCCTCATCTCAAACAGCTCCCTCCCATCTCAAACAGCTCCCTCCTCATCTCAAACAGCTCCATCCCCTCCTCATCTCAAACATCTCTCCCTCCTCCTCCTCATCTCAAACATCTCCCTCCCCTCCTCATCTCAAACAGCTCCATCTCCCCTCCTCATCTCAAACAGCTCCCTCCCTCCTCATCTCAAACAGCTCCCACCCCTCCTCATCTCAAACATCTCCGTTCCCCTCCTCCCCTCCTCATCTCAAACAGCTCCCTCCCCTCCTCCCCTCCTCATCTCAAACAGCTCCCCCCCTCATCCCTCCCCTCCTCATCTCAAACAGCTCCCTCTCCTCTCCTCCTCCCCTCCTCATCTCAAACATCTCCCTCCCCTCCTCATCTCAAACATCTCCCTTCCCCTCCTCCCCTCCTCATCTCAAACAGCTCCCTCTCCTCCTCATCTCAAACTCCCCCCCTCCTCATCTCAAACATCTCCCTCCCCTCCTCATCTCAAACATCTCCCTCCCCTCCTCATCTCAAACAGCTCCCTCTCCTCTTCCCCTCCTCCCCTCCTCATCTCAAACAGCTCCCACCCCTCCTCATCTCAAACAGCTCCCTCCCCTCCTCCTCAAACAGCTCCCACCCCTCCTCATCTCAAACAGCTCCCTCCCATCTCCTCCCCCTCCTCATCTCAAACAGCTCCCTCCCCTCCTCATCTCAAACAGCTCCCACCCCTCCTCATCTCAAACATCTCCGTTCCCCTCCTCCCCTCCTCATCTCAAACAGCTCCCTCCCCTCCTCATCTCAAACATCTCCGTTCCCCTCCTCATCTCAAACATCTCCCACCCCTCCTCATCTCAAACATCCCCCCTCCTCATCTCAAACAGCTCCATCCCCTCCTCATCTCAAACAGCTCCCACCCCTCCTCATCTCAAACATCTCCGTTCCCCTCCTCCCCTCCTCATCTCAAACATCTCCCTCCCTTCCTCCCCTCCTTATCTCAAACAAATCAAATCAAATCAAATTTATTTATATAGCCCTTCGTACATCAGCTGATATCTCAAAGTGCTGTACAGAAACCCAGCCTAAAACCCCAAACAGCAAACAATGCAGGTGTAAAAGCACGGTGGCTAGGAAAAACTCCCTAGAAAGGCCAAAACCTAGGAAGAAACCTAGAGAGGAACCGGGCTATGTGGGGTGGCCAGTCCTCTTCTGGCTGTGCCGGGTAGAGATTATAACAGAACATGACCAAGATGTTCAAACAGCTCCCTCTCTTCCTCCCCTCCTCATCTCAAACAGCTCCCTCCCCTCCTCCCTCCTCATCTCAAACAGCTCCCTCCCCTCCTCATCTCAAACAGCTCCCACCCCTCCTCATCTCAAACATCTCCCTCCCCTCCTCATCTCCTCAGCTCAAACAGCTCCCTCCCCTCCTCCCGTCCTCATCTCAAACATCTCCCTCCCTTCCTCCCCTCCTCAAACAGCTCCCTCCCTCCCTTCCTCTCCTCCTCATCTCAAACACCCCCCTCCTCCCGTCCTCATCTCAAACATCTCCCTCCCCTCCTCATCTCAAACAGCTCCCTCTCCTCTTCCCCTCCTCCCCTACTCATCTCAAACAGCTCCCTCCCCTCCTCATCTCAAACATCTCCCTCCCCTCCTCCCCTCCTCAAACAGCTCCCTCCCTCCCTTCCTCTCCTCCTCATCTCAAACATCTCCCCCTCCTCCCGTCCTCATCTCAAACATCTCCCTCCCTTCCTCCCCTCCTCATCTCAAACATCTCCCTCCCCTCCTCATCTCAAACAGCTCCCTCTCCTCTTCCCCTCCTCCCCTCCTCATCTCAAACAGCTCCCTCCCCTCATCTCAAACAGCTCCCTCCCCTCCTCATCTCAAACAGCTCCCTCCCCATCTCAAACAGCTCCCTCCCCTCCTCATCTCAAACAGCTCCCACCCCTCCTCATCTCAAACATCTCCGTTCCCCTCCTCCAATCCTCATCTCAAACAGCTCCCTCCCCTCCTCCCCTCCTCATCTCAAACAGCTCCCTCCCCTCCTCCCCTCCTCATCTCAAACATCTCCCTCCCTTCCTCCCCTCCTCATCTCAAACAGCTCCCTCCACTCCTCCCCTCCTCACCTCAAACAGCTCCCTCTCTGGGTCACCTGATGCTGGAACCCCCTTTAATGAACCTCCTCATCCCCTCAAATAACAGGTGACCTAAGGTCAATTTCAACTGACTAATGACAAATATAAGATCTCTCTCTCTCCCCTCCACAAGTGAAACAGTGAGGCTAAGTAGCAAAAACCCTGAACCTAAATCAGATATGTGGTTGAGATTACTTACTTCCTGTGTTTGTGTACGCTGACGTTGTAGAACCGGTTTTGTTACCGCAGTACCATCATAGAGGACTACTTGAAGATGCGTCACATAAAGATATTTTACGTAGGAGGAAAATCCATAACCAACTGTATTTCCTGCCTCCTGGTTGAGCATAGAGAGAAATATGGTGTCTCCTATTGGAAGAGGTGTTGAGCATAGAGAGAAATATGGTGTCTCCTATTGCCCTGGAAGAGGTGTTGAGTAGAGAGAGAAATATGGTGTCTCCTATTGGAAGAGGTGTTGAGTAGAGAGAGAAATATGGTGTCTCCTATTGCCCTGGAAGAGGTGTTGAGCATAGAGAGAAATATGGTGTCTCCTATTGGAAGAGGTGTTGAGCATAGAGAGAAATATGGTTGTCTCCTATTGGAAGAGGTGTTGAGTACAGAGAGCAATATGGTGTCTCTTGTTGCCCAAGAAGAGGAGGTCTTCACTGATTTTAGGTTAGAAGAGAAGTTTAATAGTCAAGAGCTCCTGTTTGTACCATACAACTGTGATAATATGTAGAACCAGACAACATAGTTTAAATTAAGCCTTTAAAATCGATAGGTCAATATATCCCCAAGCCACCCGGGAGAGAGTGCGAGGTCGGTTATACAAAACAGCAAACCAATCTGTGAGTAAAGCCACACTGACACTCGAACCCAACAAGCCATGACTTGGAGGAAAAGACAAAGATCAACTTGGAGATGAGAGCCACAAGCATCTGAAGGATACCCAGGAAAACATAAGAGGAGAGCCACAAGCATCTGAAGGATACCCAGGAAAACATAAGAGGAGAGCCACAAGCATCTGAAGGATACCCAGGAAAACATAAGAGGAGAGCCACAAGCATCTGAAGGATACCCAGGAAAACATAAGAGGAGAGCCACAAGCATCTGAAGGATACCCAGGAAAACATAAGAGGAGAGCCACAAGCATCTGAAGGATACCCAGGAAAACATAAGAGGAGAGCCACAAGCATCTGAAGGATACCCAGGAAAACATAAGAGGAGAGCCACAAGCATCTGAAGGATACCCAGGAAAACATAAGAGGAGAGCATCTGAAGGATACCCAGGAAAACATAAGAGGAGAGCCATAAAATCGGTGCCGACCTTGGCTAGGGGCCCCTGAGAGATTTGGGAAAGGACAGGGAGTGATTCTCACGGTCCCTAATCTTTGTCGGCTGGCTAGCAGGACATTGTGTGCGTATGTTAGAATGAATGTGTGTGCATGAGAAGCCATTATAACATGAATTGTCTTGTACAACAGAGGAGCTGTCAATGCTCACCACAACAAAGTAGCTGTTACCATCTGTTGTTTAAAAAAGTAGATTTCTTAGAAGCGAAAGTAGAGTCAAATATGCATATACTGGGTGGGCGTGGGGACAAACAAGACAACAAGGTTTAGAAGATGAACCTGAATCAGGTAGAAAACAGATTGAGACAACAACAAAAAAAATGAAAATATTGTCTCTACCGGAAGATGAGTGAAAAGGGGACCTTTCCAGCTTGGTGATCAAGCTGATATTGGAGGAACTTGGCATGGATGTATCACTGGAGGATCTGGAGCGATGCCATCGGATTGGTGCCAAGCAACATAATGCTAAATACCCTAGCAGTGTAATCTATAAACTGTAGAACTATCAGAACAAAGTCAACATTCTGAGGGTACATTGGGGAAAGGAGATAAAAGTCCAGGGCAAGTCCATTTTATTTGTCCAGTACCTGTGTGCTAGGCTGAGGAAAAAAACGCCAGCAATTCATTCCGATCAGACATTCAGTGGAGCATAAAGAAATCAGGTCTCAACTCCAGTTCCCGGCAGTACTGTGTGTATGGAATAGAACACAGAGAATGGAGGTCAATAGCGCCGATGAAGCCCTGAACAAGCTGCAGGAAACATTCCCAGTTGAAAGACAGCCCAGTGCCCAGAGAAGAGGCAGAAGCGAAGGAAACAGAGAAACACAATAGGCAACCTACTGTACAGTGATGCCCCCAGTAGCGGTGTGTGAGTAAAATCACTGAGGAAGCCAGGCCAAGAAAAAAACTTACATATGACAACCAATGTGTTGTGATAATTCATTGTTTGCTCAATAACCTGTTAGTTCATATGCCTTGACACCATGAAATATAGGCAAGACTGAGACAATAAAAGACAATAAACTCACCCACATCTTTGTTTCATCACAAAACCGGAGAGAAACATCTGTCCGGTGGAGACCACAAAGCATATTGCAGGTAACAAACAGTTAACATGACATAAGATAATAGTCTAAATGTTTGGAAGTTCGGGAATTTAGCTTTAAAGCAGCAAAAATATATCTCTACCCCATGGCAAAATGTGTAGGGTTGCAGGAAACGTGCTTCAGGACTGCAACGTTCTCTCTACACCCTGTGGCAAAATGTGTAGGGTTGCAGGAAATTAACTTTAAACCAAAAAAATCTATCCCAGCTGTTAAGAGTGATTGGGGCAGCATGTAGCCTAGTGGTTAGAGTGATGGTCCAGCTAACGAAAAGTTGCTGGATCAAATCGCCGACACAGTGAAAATCTGTTATCCTACCTCTGAACAAGGCAGTTAATCCACTGTTCCTCGTTAGGCTGTCATTGTAAATAATAATCTGTTCTTAGTTAACTGACGTACCTGAAATGAAAGAGTGGGGCCACAGAAATAGTTTGTTTGTGATGTGGTCAAAAGGCTAGGGCCCTGTGGGAGACCCACCAGTGTATTTCTGTCGGTTCATGATGGGGCCCATATAGATGGGGCCCTATGTGCTCTTGTTTTCACCAAAAAATGTTTTCTTTCATGTTGACAAAGTTTATGATGTTTGGGGCTGTGTGCTTTGAGAGTCATTTATTGTTTTGTCATAAGCAATCAGGAAGTGACAGGGTGTGGCAGGTAGCCTAGTGGTTAGAGCGTTGGACTTGTAACCCAAAGGTTGCAAGATTGAATCCCTGAGCTGACAAGGTAAAACATTTGTCATTCTGCCCCTCAACGAGGCAGTTAACCTTCTGTTCCTAGACCATCATTGAAAATAAGAATATGTTCTTAACTGACATGCCTAGTGAAATAAAATAAACTTGACTATTTAAATAATTTTTTGGTGCAATGAAAGGTTTTCAGTTCTTGGAAATCAACCTGTGTAAAATATATTGTTTGTCGATATGAAGAGAATGTGCACTTCACTGTTTTTGTGTCAAATATTCTTTAATAAATATTTCTATGATTGAAATAAAATAAAAATTAAATTGACAACGGTCAATCAAGTTAATGTTTCCTGTCACACCCTGATCTGTTTCACCTGTCTTGTGCTTGTCTCCACCCCCCATGAGGTCTCTCCCATTTTTCCACATTATACATTGTGTCAGACCAGGGGGGTGGGTCAAAACATTTACTCAGATCAGACACAGACAGAGTCTTCTGGGCTCCGGGTCTTTCTGTATCCAAGAGACCTTCTCCGGGATACCGTCTTCTGGGCTCCGGGTCTTTCTGTATCCCCCAAGAGACCCTCTCTGGGATACTGTCTACTGGGCTCTGGGTCTTACTGTATCCCCCAAGAGACCCTCTCCAGGATACCGTCTTCTGGGCTCCGGGTCTTACTGTATCTCCCAAGAGACCCTCTCCGGGATACCGTCTTCTGGGCTCCGGGTCTTACTGTATCTCCCAAGAGACCCTCTCCGGGATACCGTCTTCTGGGCTCCGGGTCTTACTGTATCTCCCAAGAGACCCTCTCCGGGATACTGTCTTCTGGGCTCTGGGTCTTACTGTATCCCCCAAGAGACCCTCTCCGGGATACTGTCTTCTGGGCTCCGGGTCTTACTGTATCCCCCATGAGACCCTCTCTGGGATACTGTCTACTGGGCTCTGGGTCTTACTGTATCTCCCAAGAGACCCTCTCCAGGATACTGTCTTCTGGGCTCCGGGTCTTACTGTATCCCCCAAGAGACCCTCTCCCTCTCCGGGTCTTACTGATCTCCCAAGAGACCCTCTCCAGAATACTGTCTTCTGGGCTCTGTATGGACCCTTCTTACTGTATCTGTATCCCCCAAGAGACCCTCTCCGGGATACCGTCTTCTGGGCTCTGGGTCTTACTGTATCTCCCAAGAGACCCTCTCTGGGATACTGTCTTCTGGGCTCCGGGTCTTACTGTATCCCCCATGAGACCCTCTCCGGGATACCGTCTTCTGGGCTCCTGGTCTTTCTGTATCCTGAGGGGATCAAAAACTGAACTCCCTCCTGTTACTTCTAGTACCGTCCCCAACTATACGGGAGTCTTTTCCTCCCCCAGTCTCTTCCCTGTGTGCTGCCCTTCTGGCAGCTTTATGGGACTTGTACAGCAGCTGGTGAGCAATCTGCCCTTGATTACTCGGCAATCTGCCCTTGATTACTCACCAATCCCCAATCAGCCCCAATAGGTCCTGGCCGGAGAGCACGTCGAGACCTGGCACGTCCAGCAGAGGGAGCCATCGCCTCGTGATGTATCCTCCACCTGTCACCAGGTCTCGACGAGTCTCCCCCTGGTGGCTGACCTGCTGTACACCCCCCCCCCCTAGCTCTGTCGGGGAGGGGACTCTCATCAGTGTGACGTATGTCTCCCTTCTCGATAGGGCATCTGCGTTTCTATGCTTCGCTCCTGACCTGTGCAGAACAGAAAAAGAGAAGTGTTGAAGGGACAAGAACCACCTGGTGACCCGATCGTTTGAGTCCTTTCCCCTGGCCATCCAGACCGGGGGAGCTTGGTCCGTGACCAGGGTGGAGTTGGTACCTAACAGGTAATACCTGAGAGTGTCCCACTTCACAGCTAGACACTATTTCTCAACAATAGAGTACTTTTTTTCTCTAGGTATCAGCTTTCAGCTGATGTACATGATGGGGTACTCCTCCCCATCTGGTATCTGGGACAGAATGGCCCATAGTCCCGAATCACTTGCATCCATCTGGACCACCATCGGCATCTGGAAATCGGGTGTTATGAGAATCGGATGGGAGCACAGCGCTTCCTTCAGACGGCTGAACGCCGCTTCTGTCTCGTCCGTCCATTTCACTGTTTTCGGGAGGCAGGCCCTGGTTAGATCGGTGAGGAGGGAAGATATAGCTGCAAAGCTGGGCATAAACTGGCTATAGTATTGATAAGGGACGCACGCTGGCACCAGGAATGGGAGTGTGACCATGCAGGCACCAGGAATGGGAGTGTGACCACGCAGGCATTAGGAATGGGGGTGTGACCACGCAGGCACCAGGAATGGGGGCGTGACCACGCAGGCACCAGGAATGGGGGTGTGACCACGCAGGGACCAGGAATGGGGGGTGACCCCAGGTACCAGGAATGGGGGCATGACCACTTTACCAGGCACCAGGAAGCCTGGGGTGTGACCACGCAGGCTACCAGGAATGGAGGTGTGACCACGCAGGCACCAGGAATGGAGGCGTGACCACGCAGGCACCAGGAATGGGAGTGTGACCAATCGCAGGCACCAGGAATGGGGGTGTGACCATACAGGCATTAGGAATGGGGGTGTGACCACTGCAGGCACCAGGAATGGGAGTGTGATGTCTGCAGGCACCAGGAATGGGAGTGTGACCACGCAGGCACCAGGAATGGGGGTGTGACCACGCAGGCACCAGGAATGGGGGTGTCTGGAATGTGGGCGGGTCTCCATACCACGCAGGCATTAGGAATGGGGGTGTGACCACGCAGGCACTAGGAATGGGGGTGTGACCACGCAGGCACTTGGAATGGGGGTGTGACCACACAGGCACTAGGAATGGGGGTGTGACCACGCAGGCATTAGGAATGGGGGTGTGACCACGCAGGCACTAGGAATGGGGGTGTGACCATGCAGGCACCAGAAATGGGAGTGTGACCACGCAGGCACCAGGAATGGGGGTGTGACCACGCAGGCACTAGGAATGGGGGTGTGACCACGCAGGCACCAGGAATGGGGGTGTGACCACGCAGGCACCAGGAATGGGGGTGTGACCACACAGGCACTAGGAATGGGGGTGTGACCACGCAGGCACTAGGAATGGGGTTGTGACCACGCAGGCACCAGGAATGGGGGTGTGACCACACAGGCACTAGGAATGGGGGTGTGACCACGCAGGCACCAGGAATGGGGGTGTGACCACACAGGCACTAGGAATGGGGTTGTGACCACGCAGGCACTAGGAATGGGGGTGTGACCACACAGGCACTAGGAATGGGGGTGTGACCACGCAGGCACTAGGAATGGGGGTGTGACCACGCAGGCACTAGGAATGGGGGTGTGACCACGCAGGCACTAGGAATGGGGGTGTGACCACGCAGGCACTTGGAATGGGGGTGTGAGAATGCATGTCTGGGCAGATGAGTTGTAGTCATTGTTTGTCTGTGTCTAAGTTGTTGTTCATTGTATAAGTTAGTATCTGGAGTGTAAAAATATATAACAACATTAAAATACAACAAGATAAAAATATCTATGTTTATTAGTCAGATGTTCAGATTTGCAGATGTAATTACAGGGTACAGTTTAAATATTAAACTCAGACCTCGAACAATTTATTTTACTAGGCAAGTCAGTTAAGAACAAATTCATATTTTCAATGACGGCCTAGGAACAGTGAATTTGTTCAGGGGTAGAACGACAGTTTTTCACCTTGTCAGCTCGGGGATTCGAGCCACTGCTCTGATCACTAGGCTACCTGCAAGGGGTTCTCTGGGGGGCTGACTAGTGGTGGCTATTCAGCATGATACTATCTTTGCTTTCAGGCCCATGTGGAAGGGGTGGTGTGGAAGGGGTGGTGTGGAAGGGGTGGTGTGGAAGGGTGGTGTGGAAGGGGTGGTGTGGAAGGACATGTGTGTGGAATGTGTGTGGAAGGGGTGGTGTGGAAGGGGTGGTGTGGAATTTTATAATGTGGAAGGGGTGGTGTGGAAGGGGGTGTGAGTGGAAGATTTCATTGTGTGTGGAAGGGTGTGTGTGGAATTAAGAATGGTGTGGAAGGGTGGTGTGGAAGGGGGTGTGTGGAAGGGTGGTGTGGAAGGGTAACTGAGTGGAACAACTGTGTGTGGAAGGGGTGTGTGTGGAAGGGGTGTGTGTGGAAGGGGTGGTGTGGAAGGTGTGTGTGGAAGGGGTGTGAGTGGAAGGGGTGTGTGTGGAAGGGTGTGTGTGGAAGGGTGTGAGTGGAAGGGGTGTGAGTGGAAGGGGTGTGAGTGGAAGGGGTGTTGTGGAAGGGGTGTGAGTGGAAGGGGTGTGTGTGGAAGGGGTGGTGTGGAAGGGTGGTGTGGAAGGGGTGGTGTGGAAGCAGGCACCAGTGAATGGAGGGGTGTGTGTGGAATGGGGTGTAGTGGAAGGGGTGTGACCACCAGTGGAAGGGGTGTGTGTGGAAGGGGTGTGAGTGGAATGGGGTGGTGTGGAAGGGGTGTGTGTGGACCAGGGGTGGTGTGGACCAGGGGTGTGAGTGGAAGGGTGGAATGGGGGTGTGTGGCACCAGGAAGGGGTGGTGTGGAAGGGGTGTGTGTGGAAGGGGTGTGTGTGGAAGAATGGGTGTGTGTGGAAGGGGTGTGTGTGGAAGGGGTGTGTGTGGAAGGGGGTGTGTGGAAGGGGTGGTGTGGAATGGGGTGTGTGTGGAAGGGGTGTGTGTGGAAGGGGTGGTGTGGAAGGGTGTGAGTGGAAGGGGTGGTGTGGCAAGGGGTTCTCTGGGTGGGGTGTAAAAACATCCTCAGTTGACAAGCAACCTTGGATGTTCAGGGGGCTAGTAGAGGGGGGAGGGGCTTAGGAGATACGTGGTGGGTGGAATGGGCAGTGGAATGGGCAGAGGAATGGGCAGTGGAATGGGCAGAGGAATGGGCAGTGGAATGGGCAGTGGAATGGGCAGAGGAATGGGCAGTGGAATGGGCAGTGGAATGGGCAGAGGAATGGGCAGTGGAATGGGCAGAGGAATGGGCAGAGGAATGGGCAGAGGAATGGGCAGTGGAATGGGCAGAGGAATGGGCAGAGATAGGTATGCAGGGTTGCAGGTTTTGTTTATTTACAATATGAATTATACTTCTACTATCTTTGCTTTCAGGCCCATGTGGAAGGGGTGTGTGTGGAAGGGGTGGTGTGGCAAGGGGGTTCTCTGGGGGGAGGGGGTGTAAAAACATCCTCAGTTGACAAGCAACCTTGGATGTTCAGGGGGCTAGTAGAGGGGGGAGGGGCTTAGGAGATACGTGGTGGGTGGAATGGGCAGTGGAATGGGCAGTGGAATGGGCAGTGGAATGGGCAGTGGAATGGGCAGTGGAATGGGCAGTGGAATGGGCAGAGGAATGGGCAGAGATAGGTATGCAGGGTTGCAGGTGTTGTTTATTTACAATATGAATTATACTTCTACAAAATATTTTCTTGATCAATATGATCATTTCTCTGTATGCATTTCTTACTTCAGTTTTTCTTTTGGTTGACAGCCCACAGGTACATGTTATACACACAGAATATATTCATTGAAATATATATTTTTCCTGTAAACCCCTCCAAAAGAAAAAAAAAAGACAAAAAAAACCAAATAAAAACTCTATAAAACACGTTGAGTAGCCTGATCTAACTGGGGCTACCGTAGGGTAACCCCCAAGCGACCCACGCTCTGTAGTTCACAGTTATATTCTATAATCGTTTATCTGTCATTGTGAGGTAACGTTTTTAGCTAGCAGGCTTTGTAAATCGACAGTGCAGTTAGATTAAACAATAATTTAACCTTTCTGCCCATATCAGATATGTCCTGGGAAATGTTCTTGTTACTTACAACCTCATGCTAATCACACTAGCCTACGTTAGCTCAACCGTCTCCGAGGGGGACCCACCAATCCTGTAGAGGCGAGCAGGCTTTGTAAAGCAACGGAATGTGAAAAAAATTCATAGGGGCGTGTCAACTTTCTATAGGCACTGTAACATCTTCCATCAATGAGACATGACATTCACTCAGCCATAAAAATACAGTGAGACATGACATTCACTCAGCCATAAAAATACAGTGAGACATGACATTCACTCAGCCATAAAATACAGTGAGACATGACATTCACTCAGCCATAAAATACAGTGAGACATGACATTCACTCAGCCATAAAAATACAGAGAGACATGACATTCACTCAGCCATAAAATACAGTGAGACATGACATTCACTCAGCCATAAAATACAGTGAGACATGACATTCACTCAGCCATAAAAATACAGTGAGACATGACATTCACTCAGCCATAAAATACAGGAGAATGACATTACACTCAGCCATAAAAATACAGTGAGACATGACATTCACTCAGCCATAAAAATACAGTGAGACATGACATTCACTCAGCCATGAAAAAAAAATACAGTGAGACATGACATTCACTCAGCCATAAAAATACAGTGAGACATGACATTCACTCAGCCATAAAAATACAGTGAGACATGACATTCACTCAGCCATAAAATACAGTGAGACATGACATTCACTCAGCCATAAAAATACAGTGAGACATGACATTCACTCAGCCATAAAAATACAGTGAGACATGACATTCACTCAGCCATAAAATACAGTGAGACATGACATTCACTCAGCCATAAAAATACAGTGAGACATGACATTCACTCAGCCATAAAAATACAGTGAGACATGACATTCACTCAGCCATAAAATACAGTGAGACATGACATTCACTCAGCCATAAAAATACAGTGAGACATCATTCACTCAGCCATAAAAATACAGTGAGACATGACATTCACTCAGCCATAAAATACAGTGAGACATGACATTCACTCAGCCATAAAAATACAGTGAGACATGACATTCACTCAGCCATAAAAATACAGTGAGACATGACATTCACTCAGCCATAAAAATACAGTGAGACATGACATTCACTCAGCCATAAAAATACAGTGAGACATGACATTCACTCAGCCATAAAATACAGTGAGACATGACATTCACTCAGCCATAAAAATACAGTGAGACATGACATTCACTACCGCGATGAACGGCAGACCTGCAAGTTAGATACAGAAAGAACCTGAATCTCTATCAGTGGAGGCTGTTGAGGGGAGGACGGCTCATAATGATGTCATAATAATGTCTGGAACGGAGCGAATGGAATGACATCAAACCATGTTTGATACCATTCCAATGATTTCACTCCGGCCATTACCACGAGGCCGTCCTCCCCAATTACGGTGCCACCAACCACCTGTGATCTCTATCCATACCTGTCTAAGTTTGAATGAGGTTTGATTGTTTCTTTCTTCATGGTCTGTGTGTCTGTGATATGTTGGGACACAAACAATACTACTTTCATTATAACGCAAACACATGCAGGTTCAGTGACAGGTTCACTGTTCAACAACACCGTTTGTGTCTACAGTTGTATCTGTGTCCGGGTTCTTTTCTTCAAGTGTTTCATATATCTTAGAGTCTCAATTTGATCTCCCCTTACGTTAAGTCAATGATTGTGTATGAACACCTGGACCTAAACACTGGATATTGGACATAGATCACTAGCATCACATATCAGCTTCCATGCAAAGATTACTGGTAGCAGTATGGCTCTCAGTATTTTGGCAGTACCAATGTCCTCATGTTGTCCAGCCGTATGGACCAACAATGCAGTAACTCGTCTTCCTCACCACTGGAGAAGCTTGGGACTTGATTTCTACTGTTGTGGATTCAATTCTGCAATTTCTGCAAAAGACAAATCAGAGACTAGATATGAAAGTTAGACTATAGTAAGTTATACACAGTAAGTTATACACAGACTAGACTATAGTAAGTTATATACAGTAAGTTATACACACAGACTATAGCAAGTTATACACACGGACTATAGCAAGTTATACACACAGACTATAGCTAAGTTATACACACGGACTATAGCAAGTTATACACACAGACTATAGCAAGTTATACACACAGACTATAGCTAAGTTATACACACAGACTATAGCTAAGTTATACACACAGACTATAGCTAAGTTATACACACAGACTATAGTTAAGTTATACACACAGACTATAGCAAGTTATACACACAGACTATAGTTAAGTTATACACACAGACTATAGTTAAGTTATACACACAGACTATAGTTAAGTTATACACACAGACTATAGTTAAGTTATACACACAGACTATAGCTAAGTTATACACACAGACTATAGTTAAGTTATACACAGACTATAGCAAGTTATACACACAGACTATAGTTAAGTTATACACACAGACTATAGTTAAGTTATACACACAGACTATAGTAAGTTATACACACAGACTATAGTAAGTTATACATACAGAATAGTAAGTTATACATACAGAATAGTAAGTTATACATACAGAATAGTAAGTTATACACACAGACTATAGTAAGTTATACACACAGACTATAGTAAGTTATACACACAGACTATAGTAAGTTATACACACAGACTATAGTAAGTTATACACAGACTATAGTAAGTTATACACACAGACTATAGTAAGTTATACACACAGACTATAGTAAGTTATACACACAGACTATAGTAAGTTATACACACAGACTATAGTAAGTTATACACACGGACAATAGTTAAGTTATACACACAGACTATAGTTAGTTATACACACGGACTATAGTTAAGTTATACACACAGACTATAGTAAGTTATACACACAGACTATAGTAAGTTATACACACAGACTATAGTTAAGTTATACACACAGACTATAGTAAGTTATACACACAGACTATAGTAAGTTATACACACAGACTATAGTAAGTTATACACACAGACTATAGTAAGTTATACACACAGACTATAGCAAGTTATACACACAGACTATAGCAAGTTATACACACGGACTATAGCAAGTTATACACACGGACTATAGCAAGTTATACACACAGACTATAGTAAGTTATACACACAGACTATAGTAAGTTATACACACAGACTATAGTAAGTTATACATACAGAATAGTAAGTTATACACACAGACTATAGTAAGTTATGCATAGACTATAGTAAGTTATACACACAGACTATAGTAAGTTATACATACAGACTATAGCAAGTTATACACACAGACTATAGTAAGTTATACACACAGACTATAGCAAGTTATACACACAGACTATAGCAAGTTATACACACGGACTATAGCAAGTTATACACACGGACTATAGCAAGTTATACACACGGACTATAGTAAGTTATACACACAGACTATAGTAAGTTATACATACAGAATAGTAAGTTATACACACAGACTATAGTAAGTTATACACACAGACTATAGTAAGTTATACACACAGACTATAGTAAGTTATACATACAGAATAGTAAGTTATACACACAGACTATAGTAAGTTATACACAGACTATAGTAAGTTATACACACAGACTATAGTAAGTTATACACACAGACTATAGTAAGTTATACATACAGAATAGTAAGTTATACACACAGACTATAGTAAGTTATACACACAGACTATAGTAAGTTATACACACAGACTATAGTAAGTTATACACACAGACTATAGTAAGTTATACACACAGACTATAGTAAGTTATACACACAGACTATAGTAAGTTATACACACGGACTATAGTTAAGTTATACACACAGACTATAGTAAGTTATACACACAGACTATAGTAAGTTATACACACAGACTATAGTAAGTTATACACACAGACTATAGTAAGTTATACACACAGACTATAGTAAGTTATACACACAGACTATAGTAAGTTATACACACAGACTATAGTAAGTTATACACACAGACTATAGTAAGTTATACACACAGACTATAGTAAGTTATACACACAGACTATAGTAAGTTATACACACAGACTATAGTAAGTTATACACACAGACTATAGTTAAGTTATACACACAGACTATAGTAAGTTATACACACAGACTATAGTAAGTTATACACACAGACTATAGTAAGTTATACACACAGACTATAGTAAGTTATACACACAGACTATAGTAAGTTATACACACAGACTATAGTAAGTTATACACACAGACTATAGTAAGTTATACACACAGACTATAGTAAGTTATACACACAGACTATAGTAAGTTATACACACAGACTATAGTAAGTTATACACACAGACTATAGTAAGTTATACACACAGACTATAGTAAGTTATACACACAGACTATAGTAAGTTATACACACAGACTATAGTAAGTTATACACACAGACTATAGTAAGTTATACACACAGAATAGTAAGTTATACACACAGACTATAGTAAGTTATACACACAGACTATAGCAAGTTATACACAGACTATAGCAAGTTATACACACAGACTATAGCAAGTTATACACACAGACTATAGTAAGTTATACACACAGACTATAGTAAGTTATACACACAGACTATAGTAAGTTATACACACAGACTATAGTAAGTTATACACACAGACTATAGTAAGTTATACACACAGACTATAGTAAGTTATACACACAGACTATAGTAAGTTATACACACAGACTATAGCAAGTTATACACACAGACTATAGTAAGTTATACACACAGACTATAGTAAGTTATACACACAGACTATAGCAAGTTATACACACAGACTATAGCAAGTTATACACACAGACTATAGTAAGTTATACACAGACTATAGTAAGTTATACACACAGACTATAGTAAGTTATACATACAGAATAGTAAGTTATACACACAGACTATAGTAAGTTATGCATAGACTATAGTAAGTTATACACACAGACTATAGTAAGTTATACATACAGAATAGTAAGTTATACACACAGACTATAGTAAGTTATACACATAGACTATAGTAAGTTATACACACAGACTATAGTAAGTTATACACACAGACTATAGTAAGTTATACATACAGAATAGTAAGTTATACACACAGACTATAGTAAGTTATACACACAGACTATAGTAAGTTATACACACAGACTATAGTAAGTTATACACACAGACTATAGTAAGTTATACACACAGACTATAGTAAGTTATACACACAGACTATAGTAAGTTATACACACAGACTATAGTAAGTTATACACACAGACTATAGTAAGTTATACACACAGACTATAGTAAGTTATACACACAGACTATAGTAAGTTATACACACAGACTATAGTAAGTTATACACACAGACTATAGTAAGTTATACACACAGACTATAGTAAGTTATACACACAGACTATAGTAAGTTATACACACAGACTATAGTAAGTTATACACACAGACTATAGTAAGTTATACACACAGACTATAGTAAGTTATACACACAGACTATAGTAAGTTATACACACAGACTATAGTAAGTTATACACACAGACTATAGTAAGTTATACACACAGACTATAGTAAGTTATACACACAGACTATAGTAAGTTATACACACAGACTATAGTAAGTTATACACACAGACTATAGTAAGTTATACACACAGACTATAGTAAGTTATACACACAGACTATAGTAAGTTATACACACAGACTATAGTAAGTTATACACACAGACTATAGTAAGTTATACACACAGACTATAGTAAGTTATACACACAGACTATAGTAAGTTATACACACAGACTATAGTAAGTTATACACACAGACTATAGTAAGTTATACACACAGACTATAGTAAGTTATACATACAGAATAGTAAGTTATACACACAGACTATAGTAAGTTATACATACAGAATAGTAAGTTATACACACAGACTATAGTAAGTTATACATACAGACTATAGTAAGTTATACACACAGACTATAGTAAGTTATACACACAGACTATAGTAAGTTATACACACAGACTATAGTAAGTTATACACACGGACTATAGCAAGTTATACACACAGACTATAGTAAGTTATACACACAGACTATAGTAAGTTATACACACAGACTATAGTAAGTTATACACACAGACTATAGTAAGTTATACATACAGAATAGTAAGTTATACACACAGACTATAGTAAGTTATGCATAGACTATAGTAAGTTATACACACAGACTATAGTAAGTTATACATACAGAATAGTAAGTTATACACACAGACTATAGTAAGTTATGCATAGACTATAGTAAGTTATACACACAGACTATAGTAAGTTATACATACAGACTATAGTAAGTTATACACACAGACTATAGTAAGTTATGCATAGACTATAGTAAGTTATACACACAGACTATAGTAAGTTATACATACAGACTATAGTAAGTTATACACACAGACTATAGTAAGTTATACACAGACTATAGTAAGTTATACACACAGACTATAGTAAGTTATACACACAGACTATAGTAAGTTATACACACAGACTATAGTAAGTTATACACAGACTATAGTAAGTTATACACACAGACTATAGTAAGTTATACACACAGACTATAGTAAGTTATACACACAGACTATAGTAAGTTATACACACAGACTATAGTAAGTTATACACACAGACTATAGTAAGTTATACACACAGACTATAGTAAGTTATACACACAGACTATAGTAAGTTATACACACAGACTATAGTAAGTTATACACACAGACTATAGTAAGTTATACACAGACTATAGTAAGTTATACACACAGACTATAGTAAGTTATGCATAGACTATAGTAAGTTATACACACAGACTATAGTAAGTTATGCATAGACTATAGTAAGTTATACACACAGACTATAGTAAGTTATACACACAGACTATAGTAAGTTATACACACAGACTATAGTAAGTTATACACACAGACTATAGTAAGTTATGCATAGACTATAGTAAGTTATACACACAGACTATAGTAAGTCATACACACAGACTATAGTAAGTTATACACACAGACTATAGTAAGTTATACACACAGACTATAGTAAGTTATACACAGACTATAGTAAGTTATACACACAGACTATAGTAAGTTATGCATAGACTATAGTAAGTTATACACACAGACTATAGTAAGTTATGCATAGACTATAGTAAGTTATACATACAGAATAGTAAGTTATACACACAGACTATAGTAAGTTATACACACAGACTATAGCAAGTTATACACACAGACTATAGCAAGTTATACACACAGACTATAGTAAGTTATACACACAGACTATAGCAAGTTATACACACAGACTATAGTAAGTTACACACAGACTATAGCAAGTTATACACACAGACTATAGTAAGTTACACACAGACTATAGCAAGTTATACACACAGACTATAGTAAGTTACACACAGACTATAGTAAGTTACACACACAGACTATAGTAAGTTATACACACAGACTATAGTAAGTTATACACACAGACTATAGCAAGTTATACACACAGACTATAGTAAGTTACACACAGACTATAGTAAGTTACACACACAGACTATAGTAAGTTATACACACAGACTATAGTAAGTTATACACACAGACTATAGTTATACACACAGTTATACACACAGACTATAGTAAGTTATACACACAGACTATAGTAAGTTACACACACAGACTATAGTAAGTTATACACACAGACTATAGTAAGTTATACACACAGACTATAGTAAGTTATACACACAGACTATAGTAAGTTATACATACAGACTATAGTAAGTTATACACACAGACTATAGTAAGTTATACACACAGACTATAGTAAGTTATACACACAGACTATAGTAAGTTATACACACAGACTATAGTAAGTTATACACACAGACTATAGTAAGTTATACACACAGACTATAGTAAGTTATACACACAGACTATAGTAAGTTATACACACAGACTATAGTAAGTTATACACACAGACTATAGTAAGTTATACACACAGACTATAGTAAGTTATACACACAGACTATAGTAAGTTATACACACAGACTATAGTAAGTTATACACACAGACTATAGTAAGTTATACACACAGACTATAGTAAGTTATACACACAGACTATAGTAAAGTTATACACACAGACTATAGTAAGTTATACACACAGACTATAGTAAGTTATACACACAGACTATAGTAAGTTATACACACAGACTATAGTAAGTTATACACACAGACTATAGTAAGTTACACACAGACTATAGTAAGTTATACACACAGACTATAGTAAGTTATACATACAGAATAGTAAGTTATACACACAGACTATAGTAAGTTATACACACAGACTATAGCAAGTTATACACACAGACTATAGTAAGTTATACACACAGACTATAGTAAGTTATACACACAGACTATAGTAAGTTATACATAGACTATAGTAAGTTACACACACAGACTATAGTAAGTTATACACACAGACTATAGTAAGTTATGCACACAGACTATAGTAAGTTATACACACAGACTATAGTAAGTTATACACACAGACTATAGTAAGTTATACACACAGACTATAGTAAGTTATACACACAGACTATAGTAAGTTATACACACAGACTATAGTAAGTTATACACACAGACTATAGTAAGTTATACACACAGACTATAGTAAGTTATACACACAGACTATAGTAAGTTATACACACAGACTATAGTAAGTTATACACACAGACTATAGTAAGTTATACACACAGACTATAGTAAGTTATACACACAGACTATAGTAAGTTATACACACAGACTATAGTAAGTTATACACACAGACTATAGTAAGTTATACACACAGACTATAGTAAGTTATACACACAGACTATAGTAAGTTATACACACAGACTATAGTAAGTTATACACACAGACTATAGTAAGTTATACACACAGACTATAGTAAGTTATACACACAGACTATAGTAAGTTATACACACAGACTATAGTTATACACACAGACTATAGCAAGTTACACAGACTATAGCAAGTTATACACACAGACTATAGTAAGTTATACACACAGACTATAGTAAGTTATACACACAGACTATAGTAAGTTATACACACAGACTATAGTAAGTTATACATACAGAATAGTAAGTTATACACACAGACTATAGTAAGTTATACACACAGACTATAGTAAGTTATACACACAGACTATAGTAAGTTATACATACAGACTATAGTAAGTTATACACACAGACTATAGTAAGTTATACACACAGACTATAGTAAGTTATACACACAGACTATAGTAAGTTATACACACAGACTATAGTAAGTTATACACACAGACTATAGTAAGTTATACACACAGACTATAGTAAGTTATACACACAGACTATAGTAAGTTATACACACAGACTATAGTAAGTTATACACACAGACTATAGTAAGTTATACATACAGACTATAGTAAGTTATACACACAGACTATAGTAAGTTATACACACAGACTATAGTAAGTTATACACAGACTATAGTAAGACTACAGAATAGTAAGTTATACACACAGACTATAGTAAGTTATGCAGACTATAGTAAGTTATACACACAGACTATAGTAAGTTATACACACAGACTATAGTAAGTTATACACACAGACTATAGTAAGTTATACACACAGACTATAGTAAGTTATACACACAGACTATAGTAAGTTATACACACAGACTATAGCAAGTTATACACACAGACTATAGTAAGTTATACACACAGACTATAGTAAGTTATACACACAGACTATAGTAAGTTATGCATAGACTATAGTAAGTTATACACACAGACTATAGTAAGTTACACACAGACTATAGTAAGTTATACACACAGACTATAGTAAGTTATACACACAGACTATAGTAAGTTATACACACAGACTATAGTAAGTTATACACACAGACTATAGTAAGTTATACACACAGACTATAGTAAGTTATACACACAGACTATAGTAAGTTATACACACAGACTATAGTAAGTTATACACACAGACTATAGTAAGTTACACACAGACTATAGTAAGTTATACACACAGACTATAGTAAGTTATACACACAGACTATAGTAAGTTATACACACAGACTATAGTAAGTTATACACATAGACTATAGTAAGTTATACACACAGACTATAGTAAGTTATACACACAGACTATAGTAAGTTATACACACAGACTATAGTAAGTTATACACACAGACTATAGTAAGTTACACACATAGACTATAGTAAGTTATACACACAGACTATAGTAAGTTATACACACAGACTATAGTAAGTTATACACACAGACTATAGTAAGTTATACACACAGACTATAGTAAGTTATACACACAGACTATAGTAAGTTATACACACAGACTATAGTAAGTTATACACACAGACTATAGTAAGTTATACACACAGACTATAGTAAGTTACAGACTATAGTAAGACTATAGTAAGTTATACACACAGACTATAGTAAGTTATACACACAGACTATAGTAAGTTATACACACAGACTATAGTAAGTTATACACACAGACTATAGTAAGTTATACACACAGACTATAGTAAGTTATACACACAGACTATAGTAAGTTTACACAGACTATAGTAAGTTATACACACAGACTATAGTAAGTTATACACACAGACTATAGTAAGTTATACACACAGACTATAGTAAGTTATACACACAGACTATAGTAAGTTATACACACAGACTATAGTAAGTTATACACACAGACTATAGTAAGTTATACACACAGACTATAGTAAGTTATACACACAGACTATAGTAAGTTATACACACAGACTATAGTAAGTTATACACACAGACTATAGTAAGTTATACACACAGACTATAGTAAGTTATACACACAGACTATAGTAAGTTATACACACAGACTATAGTAAGTTATACACACAGACTATAGTAAGTTATACACACAGACTATAAGTTATACACACAGACTTAGTAAGTTATACACACAGACTATAGTAAGTTATACACACAGACTATAGTAAGTTATACACACAGACTATAGTAAGTTATACACACAGACTATAGTAAGTTATACACACAGACTATAGTAAGTTATACACACAGACTATAGTAAGTTATACACACAGACTATAGTAAGTTATACACACAGACTATAGTAAGTTATACACAGACTATAGTAAGTTATACACACAGACTATAGTAAGTTATACACACAGACTATAGTAAGTTATACACACAGACTATAGTAAGTTATACACACAGACTATAGTAAGTTATACACACAGACTATAGTAAGTTATACACACAGACTATAGTAAGTTATACACACAGACTATAGTAAGTTATACACACAGACTATAGTAAGTTATACACACAGACTATAGTAAGTTATACACACAGACTATAGTAAGTTATACACACAGACTATAGTAAGTTATACACACAGACTATAGTAAGTTTACACAGACTATAGTAAGTTATACACACAGACTATAGACTATAGTAAGTTATACACACAGACTATAGTAAGTTATACACACAGACTATAGTAAGTTATACACACAGACTATAGTAAGTTATACACACAGACTATAGTAAGTTATACACACAGACTATAGTAAGTTATACACACAGACTATAGTAAGTTATACACACAGACTATAGTAAGTTATACACACAGACTATAGTAAGTTATACACACAGACTATAGTAAGTTATACACACAGACTATAGTAAGTTATACACACAGACTATAGTAAGTTATACACACAGACTATAGTAAGTTATACACACAGACTATAGTAAGTTATACACACAGACTATAGTAAGTTATACACACAGACTATAGTAAGTTATACACACAGACTATAGTAAGTTATACACACAGACTGCACACAGACTATAGTAAGTTATACACACAGACTATAGTAAGTTATACACACAGACTATAGTAAGTTATACACACAGACTATAGTAAGTTATACACACAGACTATAGTAAGTTATACACACAGACTATAGTAAGTTATACACACAGACTATAGTAAGTTATACACACAGACTATAGTAAGTTATACACACAGACTATAGTAAGTTATACACACAGACTATAGTAAGTTATACACACAGACTATAGTAAGTTATACACACAGACTATAGTAAGTTATACACACAGACTATAGTAAGTTATACACACAGACTATAGTAAGTTATACACACAGACTATAGTAAGTTATACACACAGACTATAGTAAGTTATACACACAGACTATAGTAAGTTATACACACAGACTATAGTAAGTTATACACACAGACTATAGTAAGTTATACACACAGACTATAGTAAGTTATACACACAGACTATAGTAAGTTATACACACAGACTATAGTAAGTTATACACACAGACTATAGTAAGTTATACACACAGACTATAGTAAGTTATACACACAGACTATAGTAAGTTATACACACAGACTATAGTAAGTTATACACACAGACTATAGTAAGTTATACACACAGACTATAGTAAGTTATACATACAGAATAGTAAGTTATACACACAGACTATAGTAAGTTATACACACAGACTATAGTAAGTTATACACACAGACTATAGTAAGTTATACACACAGACTATAGTAAGTTATACACACAGACTATAGTAAGTTATACACACAGACTATAGTAAGTTATACACACAGACTATAGTAAGTTATACACACAGACTATAGTAAGTTATACACACAGACTATAGTAAGTTATACACACAGACTATAGTAAGTTATACACACAGACTATAGTAAGTTATACACACAGACTATAGTAAGTTATACACACAGACTATAGTAAGTTATACATACAGACTATAGTAAGTTATACACACAGACTATAGTAAGTTATGCATAGACTATAGTAAGTTATACACACAGACTATAGTAAGTTATACACACAGACTATAGTAAGTTATACACACAGACTATAGTAAGTTATACACACAGACTATAGTAAGTTATACACACAGACTATAGTAAGTTATACACACAGACTATAGTAAGTTATACACACAGACTATAGTAAGTTATACACACAGACTATAGTAAGTTATACACACAGACTATAGTAAGTTATACACAGACTATAGTAAGTTATACACACAGACTATAGTAAGTTATACACACAGACTATAGTAAGTTATACACACAGACTATAGTAAGTTATACACACAGACTATAGTAAGTTATACACACAGACTATAGTAAGTTATACACACAGACTATAGTAAGTTATACACACAGACTATAGTAAGTTATACACACAGACTATAGTAAGTTATACACACAGACTATAGTAAGTTATACACACAGACTATAGTAAGTTATACACACAGACTATAGTAAGTTATACACAGACTATAGTAAGTTATACACACAGACTATAGTAAGTTATACACACAGACTATAGTAAGTTATACACACAGACTATAGTAAGTTATACACACAGACTATAGTAAGTTATACACACAGACTATAGTAAGTTATACACACAGACTATAGTAAGTTATACACACAGACTATAGTAAGTTATACACACAGACTATAGTAAGTTATACACACAGACTATAGTAAGTTATACACACAGACTATAGTAAGTTATACACACAGACTATAGTAAGTTATACACACAGACTATAGTAAGTTATACACACAGACTATAGTAAGTTATACACAGACTATAGTAAGTTATACACACAGACTATAGTAAGTTATACACACAGACTATAGTAAGTTATACACACAGACTATAGTAAGTTATACACACAGACTATAGTAAGTTATACACACAGAATAGTAAGTTATACACACAGACTATAGTAAGTTATACACACAGACTATAGTAAGTTATACACACAGACTATAGTAAGTTATACACACAGACTATAGTAAGTTATACACACAGACTATAGTAAGTTATACACACAGACTATAGTAAGTTACACACACAGACTATAGCAAGTTATACACACAGACTATAGCAAGTTATACACACAGACTATAGTAAGTTATACACACAGACTATAGCAAGTTATACACACAGACTATAGTAAGTTACACACAGACTATAGTAAGTTATACACACAGACTATAGTAAGTTATACACACAGACTATAGTAAGTTATACACACAGACTATAGTAAGTTATACACACAGACTATAGTAAGTTTACACACAGACTATAGTTAAGTTATACACAGACTATAGTTAGTTATACACACAGACTATAGTAAGTTATACACACAGACTATAGTAAGTTATACACACAGACTATAGTAAGTTATACACACAGACTATAGTAAGTTATACACACAGACTATAGTAAGTTATACACACAGACTATAGTAAGTTATACACACAGACTATAGTAAGTTATACACACAGACTATAGTAAGTTATACACACAGACTATAGTAAGTTATACACACAGACTATAGTAAGTTATACATACAGACTATAGTAAGTTATACATACAGAATAGTAAGTTATACATACAGAATAGTAAGTTATACACACAGACTATAGTAAGTTATACACACAGACTATAGTAAGTTATACACACAGACTATAGTAAGTTATACACACAGACTATAGTAAGTTATACACACAGACTATAGTAAGTTATACACACAGACTATAGTAAGTTATACACACAGACTATAGTAAGTTATACACACAGACTATAGTAAGTTATACACACAGACTATAGTAAGTTATACACACAGACTATAGTAAGTTATACACACAGACTATAGTAAGTTATACACACAGACTATAGTAAGTTATACACACAGACTATAGTAAGTTATACACACAGACTATAGTAAGTTATACACACAGACTATAGTAAGTTATACACACAGACTATAGTAAGTTATACACACAGACTATAGTAAGTTATACACACAGACTATAGTAAGTTATACACACAGACTATAGTAAGTTATACACACAGACTATAGTAAGTTATACACACAGACTATAGTAAGTTATACACACAGACTATAGTAAGTTATACACACAGACTATAGTAAGTTATACACACAGACTATAAGTTATACACACAGAGTTAGTAAGTTATACACACAGACTATAGTAAGTTATACACACAGACTATAGTAAGTTATACACACAGACTATAGTAAGTTATACACACAGACTATAGTAAGTTATACACACAGACTATAGTAAGTTATACACACAGACTATAGTAAGTTATACACACAGACTATAGTAAGTTATACACACAGACTATAGTAAGTTATACACACAGACTATAGTAAGTTATACACACAGACTATAGTAAGTTATACACACAGACTATAGTAAGTTATACACACAGACTATAGTAAGTTATACACACAGACTATAGTAAGTTATACACACAGACTATAGTAAGTTATACACACAGACTATAGTAAGTTATACACACAGACTATAGTAAGTTATACACACAGACTATAGTAAGTTATACACACAGACTATAGTAAGTTATACACACAGACTATAGTAAGTTATACACACAGACTATAGTAAGTTATACACACAGACTATAGTAAGTTATACACACAGACTATAGTAAGTTATACACACAGACTATAGTAAGTTATACACACAGACTATAGTAAGTTATACACACAGACTATAGTAAGTTATACACACAGACTATAGTAAGTTATACACACAGACTATAGTAAGTTATACACACAGACTATAGTAAGTTATACACACAGACTATAGTAAGTTATACACACAGACTATAGTAAGTTATACACACAGACTATAGTAAGTTATACACACAGACTATAGTAAGTTATACACAGACTATAGTAAGTTATACACACAGACTATAGTAAGTTATACACACAGACTATAGTAAGTTATACACACAGACTATAGTAAGTTATACACACAGACTATAGTAAGTTATACACACAGACTATAGTAAGTTATACATACAGAATAGTAAGTTATACACACAGACTATAGTAAGTTATACACACAGACTATAGTAAGTTATACACACAGACTATAGTAAGTTATACAGACACAGACTATAGTAAGTTATACACACAGACTATAGTAAGTTATACACACAGACTATAGTAAGTTATACACACAGACTATAGTAAGTTATACACACAGACTATAGTAAGTTATACACACAGACTATAGTAAGTTATACACACAGACTATAGTAAGTTATACACACAGACTATAGTAAGTTATACACACAGACTATAGTAAGTTATACACACAGACTATAGTAAGTTATACACACAGACTATAGTAAGTTATACACACAGACTATAGTAAGTTATACACACAGACTATAGTAAGTTATACACACAGACTATAGTAAGTTATACACACAGACTATAGTAAGTTATACACACAGACTATAGTAAGTTATACACACAGACTATAGTAAGTTATACACACAGACTATAGTAAGTTATACACACAGACTATAGTAAGTTACACACAGACTATAGTAAGTTATACACACAGACTATAGTAAGTTATACACACAGACTATAGTAAGTTATACACACAGACTATAGTAAGTTATACACATAGACTATAGTAAGTTATACATACAGACTATAGCAAGTTATACACACAGACTATAGTAAGTTATACACACAGACTATAGTAAGTTATACACACAGACTATAGTAAGTTATACACACAGACTATAGTAAGTTATACACACAGACTATAGTAAGTTATACACACAGACTATAGTAAGTTATACACACAGACTATAGTAAGTTATACACACAGACTATAGTAAGTTATACACAGACTATAGTAAGTTATACACACAGACTATAGTAAGTTATACACACAGACTATAGTAAGTTATACACACAGACTATAGTAAGTTATACACAGACTATAGTAAGTTATACACAGACTATAGTAAGTTATACATACAGACTATAGTAAGTTATACACACAGACTATAGTAAGTTATACACAGACTATAGTAAGTTATACACACAGACTATAGTAAGTTATACACACAGACTATAGTAAGTTATACACACAGACTATAGTAAGTTATACACACAGACTATAGTAAGTTATACACAGACTATACACAGTAAGTAAGTTACACACAGACTATAGTAAGTTATACACACAGACTATAGTAAGTTATACACACAGACTATAGTAAGTTATACATACTATAGTAAGTTATACACACAGACTATAGTAAGTTATACACACAGACTATAGTAAGTTATACACACAGACTATAGTAAGTTATACACAGACTATAGTAAGACTATAGTAAGTTATACACACAGACTATAGTTAAGTTATAAGACTATAGTAAGTTACACACAGACTATAGCAAGTTATACACACAGACTATAGTAAGTTATACACACAGACTATAGTAAGTTACACACAGACTATAGCAAGTTATACACACAGACTATAGTAAGTTATACACACAGACTATAGTAAGTTATACACAGACTATAGTAAGTTATACACACAGACTATAGTAAGTTATACACACAGACTATAGTAAGTTATACACACAGACTATAGTAAGTTATACACACAGACTATAGTAAGTTATACACACAGACTATAGTAAGTTATACACACAGACTATAGTAAGTTATACACACAGACTATAGTAAGTTATACACACAGACTATAGTAAGTTATACACAGACTATAGTAAGTTATACACACAGACTATAGTAAGTTATACACACAGACTATAGTAAGTTATACACACAGACTATAGTAAGTTATACACACAGACTATAGTAAGTTATACACACAGACTATAGTAAGTTATACACACAGACTATAGTAAGTTATACACACAGACTATAGTAAGTTATACACACAGACTATAGTAAGTTATACACACAGACTATAGTAAGTTATACACACAGACTATAGTAAGTTATACACACAGACTATAGTAAGTTATACACACAGACTATAGTAAGTTATACACACAGACTATAGTAAGTTATACACAGACTATAGTAAGTTATACACACAGACTATAGTAAGTTATACACACAGACTATAGTAAGTTATACACACAGACTATAGTAAGTTATACACAGACTATAGTAAGTTATACACACAGACTATAGTAAGTTATACACACAGACTATAGTAAGTTATACACACAGACTATAGTAAGTTATACACAGACTATAGTAAGTTATACACACAGACTATAGTAAGTTATACACACAGACTATAGTAAGTTATACACACAGACTATAGTAAGTTATACACACAGACTATAGTAAGTTATACACACAGACTATAGTAAGTTATACACACAGACTATAGTAAGTTATACACAGACTATAGTAAGTTATACACACAGACTATAGTAAGTTATACACACAGACTATAGTAAGTTATACACACAGACTATAGTTAAGTTATACACAGACTATAGTAAGTTATACACACAGACTATAGTAAGTTATACACACAGACTATAGTAAGTTATACACACAGACTATAGTAAGTTATACACACAGACTATAGTTAAGTTATACACACAGACTATAGTAAGTTATACACACAGACTATAGTAAGTTATACACACAGACTATAGTTAAGTTATACACACAGACTATAGTAAGTTATGCAGCATATACAGTGCTTACACCCCTTGGCATTATTTCCTATTTTGTTGCATTACAACCTGTAACTTAAATAGATTTTCATTTGGATTTCATGTAATGGACAAAGACAAAATATGAAGAAAAAAATGAAAAAAATAACTTGTTTCTAAATAATGTGAAACAGAAAATTTGTGCGTGTTTTACAATCGTCATAAGGAGGAGACCAAGGCGCAGCGTGATAGGAATACATTCTTCTTTAATTAACAAAGAATACTTAAGCAAACTAACAAAACAACTGTGACGCTGTGATAAACCGAGTGTTGATACCGGCAACTACATAGACATAAGACAAAAAAATGGAAACCTAAGTAGGATCCCCAATCAGAGACAACGATAAACAGCTGTCTCTGATTGGGACTGGGTACTGTCGCCAGACGCTCTGGACTGGGTACTGTCGCCAGACGCTCTGGACTGGGTACTGTCGCCAGACGCTCTGGACTGGGTACTGTCGCCAGACGCTCTGGACTGGGTACTGTCGCCAGACGCTCTGGACTGGGTACTGTCGCCAGACGCTCTGGACTGGGTACTGTCGCCAGACGCTCTGGACTGGGTACTGTCGCCAGACGCTCTGGACTGCCGAGGCGTACTGTAGGCCTGGTGCCGGCACTGCTGGGACCGGGCTGGTGACACACACCTCAGGGCGAGGTTGGAGAGCAGGGCGTACTGGACACTGGAGGCCTGATGCCTGGTGCCGGCACTGTTGGGACCGGGCTGGTGACACACACCTCAGGGCGAGGTTGGGGAGCAGGGCGTACTGGACACTGGAGGCCTGATGCGTGGTGCCGGTACTGGTGGTACCGGGCTGGTGACACGCACCTCAGGGCGAGTGCGGGGAGGAGGAACAGGATACACTGGACCGTGGAGACACATTGGAGATCCAGAACATAGAGCTGGCTCAATATGTCCTGGCTGGATGCCCATTCTGGAGACACCTTGAGCATCTCTGCATAACAAGGTGCCTGACCAGTTACACGCTCCCCACGGTAAGCACAAGAAGTTGGCTCAGGTCTCCTACCTGACTCAGCCAATCTCCTGGTGTGACTCCCCCAAAAAACATCTTGGAGCTGCCTCTCGGGCTTCCGTGCTAGCCGTGTACCTTCATATCGTCGCCGTTCCTCTATTCTCCTGTATTTCTCCTCGTAGTATCGCCATTCCGCTTTCGCTGCCTTTAACTCCTCCTTAGGACGGCGATACTCCCCCCGGCTGTGTCCAAGGTCCTGCTCCATCTAATATCTCCTCCCAGGTCCATCTCTCCATTAAGAGCTGTTCCTCCTTTTCACGCTGCTTTGTCCTGGTTTGGTGGGTTATTCTGTCACATTTGTCATAAGGAGGAGACCAAGGCGCAGCGTACATTCTTCTTTAATTAACAAAGACCACTTAAACAAACTAACAAAACGAACGTGACGCTGTGATAAACCGAGTGCTGACACAGGCAACTACACATAGACAATAACCCACAAAACCAAAATGTCAACCTAAATAGGATCCCCAATCAGAGACAACGATAAACAGCTGTCTCTGATTGGGAACCAATACAGGCCACCATAGACCTACAAATATACCTAGACAATACCAAAACCCCATAGATATACAAAAAACCCTAGACAAGACAAAAACACACATACCACCCTCATCACACCCTGACCCAACCAAAATAATAAAGAAAACAAAGATAACTAAGGTCAGGGCGTGACAGTGTGTATATGTATTATGTATTCACCCCCTTTGCTATGAAGCCCCTAGATAAGATCTGGTACAACCAATTACCTTCAGAAGTCACATAGTTAGTTAAATAAAGTCCACCTGTGAGCAATCTAAGTGTCACATGATCTGTCACATGCTCTCAATAGATATACACACACCTGTTCTGAAAGGCCCCAGTGTCTGCAACACCACCAAGCAAGCGGACCCATGAAGGCAAAGGAACTCTCCAAACAGGTCAGATATAAGGTTGTGGAGAAGTTCAGATCAGGGTTGGGTTATAAAAATAAAAAAATTAGAAACTTTTAACATCCCACGGACCACCATTAAATCCATTATTAAAAAATTGTTATTAATAGTTATGCACGCTCAAGTTTTCAGTTTTGTTTTGTTTCACCCCCTCAAAATATTTTTACATCTTCAAAGTGGTAGGAATGTTGTGTAAATCAAATGACAAAAACCTCCCCAAAAATCTATTTTAATTCCAGGTTGGAATTAATTCCAGGTTGGAAAAGGCAACAAAATAAGAAAATGCCAAGGGGGGTGAATACTTTCACAAGCAACTGTACACTACAGTAAGTCACACAGATGCACTATAGTAGTTATACAGTGTTAGGTTCAAATTTTCAGAGTAAAAACGTGACGGACACAAAGTTTATTCTTCCCAGAGGATCAATACAACGTCATTTCACACAAGCACTGATATTTAACCCTTCCTCCTGAGTCTCCTCCCACACATCTGAATAGCCAATGAATCTCTGTTGCTAGACAGAACCTTGGTGATATCTGTTCCTCCTGAGTCTCCTCCCACACATCTGAACAGCCAATGAATCTCTGTTGCTAGACAGAACCTTAGTGATATCTCTTCTTCCTCTTTTCAATTGACCTCTACCCCAAAGTGCTCACTCTTCTTATCAATGTCTGACACAGGCGATCGCTTTCCCTGCCCTCAACACATTCCAAGCATAATTGCACCCACTATATACCTTCCTCCAATAGATGGACCATGAACTTCTGGTGTAGACCCTCTAACCCTAAGCACTCAATATTTCAATAGTACACCTGATTATTAACCCTGTCCCAATTTTAGGAGTTAGTACCCAGAATCCATCACCAGATACACTACAGTAAGATATACTATAAGTTATACAGATATAATATACACTGCTCAAAAAAATAAAGGGAACACTTAAACAACACAATGTAACTCCAAGTCAATCACACTTCTGTGAAATCAAACTGTCCACTTAGGAAACACTGATTGACAATAAATTTCACATGCTGTTGTGCAAATGGAATAGACAACAGGTGGAAATTATAGGCAATTAGCAAGACACCCCTAATAAAGGAGTGGTTCTGCAGGTGGTAACCACAGACCACTTCTCAGTTCCTATGCTTCCTGGCTGATGTTTTGGTCACTTTTGAATGCTGGCGGTGCTTTCACTCTAGTGGTAGCATGAGACGGAGTCTACAACCCACACAAGTGGCTCAGGTAGTGCAGCTCATTCAGGATGGCACGTCAATGCGAGCTGTGGCAAGAAGGTTTGCTGTGTCGGTCAGCGTAGTGTCCAGAGCATGGAGGCGCTACCAGGAGACAGGCCAGTACATCAGGAGACGTGGAGGAGGCCGTAGGAGGGCAACAACCCAGCAGCAGGACCGCTACCTCCACCTTTGTGCAAGGAGGAGCAGGAGGAGCACTGCCAGAGCCCTGCAAAATTACCTCCAGCAGGCCACAAATGTGCATGTGTCTGCTCAAACGGTCAGAAACAGACTCCATGAGGGTGGTATGAGGGCCCGACCTCCACAGGTGGGGGTTGTGCTTACAGCCCAAACCGTGCAGGACATTTGGCATTTGCCAGAGGACACCAAGATTGGAAAATTCGCCACTGGCGCCCTGTGCTCTTCACAAATGAAAGCAGGTTCACACTGAGCACGTGACAGTCTGGAGACACCGTGGAGAACGTTCTGCTGCCTGCAACATCCTCCAGCATGACCGGTTTGGCGGTGGGTCAGTCATGGTGTGGGGTGGCATTTCTGGTGGTGTTGTTGGCCCTGGGTTCATCCTAATGCAAGACAATGCTAGACCTCATGTGGCTGGAGTGTGTCACCAGTTCCTGCAAGAAGAAGGCATTGATGCTATGGACTGGCCCGCCCGTTCCCCAGACCTGAATCCAATTGAGCACATTTGGGACATCATGTCTCGCTCCATCCACCAACGCCACGTTGCACCACAGACTGTCCAGGAGTTGGCGGATGCTTTAGTCCAGGTCTGGGAGGAGATCTTTCAGGAGACCATCCGCCACCTCATCAGGAGCATGCCCAGGCATTGTAGGGAGGTCATACAGGCACGTGGACGCCACACACACTACTAAGCCTCATTTTGACTTGTTTTAAGGACATTAAATCAAAGTTGGAAACAGCCTGTAGTGTGGTTTTCCACTTTAATTTTGAGTGTGACTCCAAATCCAGACCTCCATGGGTTGATACATTTGATTTCCATTGATAATTTTTGTGTGATTTTTGTTGTCAGCACATTCAACTATGTAAAGAAAAAAGTATTTAATTCAAATATTTCATTCGTTCAGATCTAGGATGTGTTATTTTAGTGTTCCTTTCCCAATTTTTTTGAGCATTGTAGTACTGTGCAGTATACGACTCACCTGCTTCTTGAGCAGTGTAGTACTGTGCAGTATACGACTCACCTGCTTCTTGAGCAGTGTAGTACTGTGCAGTATACGACTCACCTGCTTCTTGAGCAGTGTAGTACTGTGCAGTATACGACTCACCTGATTCTTGAGCAGTGTAGTACTGTGCAGTATACGACTCACCTGCTTCTTGTGCAGTGTAGTACTGTGCAGTATACGACTCACCTGCTTCTTGTGCAGTGTAGTACTGTGCAGTATACGACTCACCTGCTTCTTGAGCGGTGTAGTACTGTGCAGTATACGACTCACCTGCTTCTTGAGCAGTGTAGTACTGTGCAGTATACGACTCACCTGCTTCTTGTGCAGTGTAGTACTGTGCAGTATACGACTCACCTGCTTCTTGAGCAGTGTAGTACTGTGCAGTATACGACTCACCTGCTTCTTGAGCAGTGTAGTACTGTGCAGTATACGACTCACCTGCTTCTTGAGCGGTGTAGTACTGTGCAGTATACGACTCACCTGCTTCTTGAGCAGTGTAGTACTGTGCAGTATACGACTCACCTGCTTCTTGTGCAGTGTAGTACTGTGCAGTATACGACTCACCTGCTTCTTTGAGCAGTGTAGTACTGTGCAGTATACGACTCACCTGCTTCTTGAGCAGTGTAGTACTGTGCAGTATACGACTCACCTGCTTCTTGAGCATTGGTTTCAGGTTCAGGTTCAGAACAGCGATGGATCATCTTCCTCCATGGCTTGCTGAGGTTGGGGTCTGCAGTAACAGAGCAGTATGCCCACTTTTACAATACACAACACTACCTTGATCCTTAACGAGTTACACAACACCAGCTTACTACTGTAAGTCAATTCACAATGAAAAAGAATGAGACTCACATTTTACACAGAGAATGACGGCAATCAACAACACGCCCAATGGACAAAATGCCGCCAGGATCCATTTCGGTAAATGGTTTTCCTCTTTGGCTGTAAAGACACAATGTGAAGACCATGTTGTACACGAACTAGAAAACATGCATGCTGTGATTTAGTTCTCTCCTGGAAACTTCTAATCTAACATGTTCCCTTAGTTGTATACCGTTTGCTTGTCCTGGTTTTGACAAAGACAAAACATTGACATTTATGGACCTCATTTAAATTGGATATTCTTAATGTGCCATGCCTAAGTGTTTCAAAAATAATTTTGGTTTACTGAGCCTATCCACTAGGGGGCGGTGTCTGAGCTCCATTGGGTTTGAGCTGTACTTGCTTTCACAACTGTCTGAACTGTCATATTTACACATTTGTCATGTGACCTGAAACACTTGAAACACATCCTGCAATGCAGCTACTCTAATTGAGGTGAAATGGTCTCTTCTACTGGTCTAAATCTGATTTAAATCTTTGTAATTACAGCAGTGTAACTGAAGTGAGTAGGCCTCACTGTCTCTGTACATTCACTGGATGGTAGAACTCACAGGCTGGTATGACGATAAAGTTACTCTGGGTCTCATTGAGGATGGGGTTGTAGATACTGCAGGTTATATTCTGTCCCTCTGTCACGTTCACTCGGCTGCTGATGTTGTAGGTTCCTGTTCCAGGATCCTGGGTAGTCTTGGTGACAGCCTCGTGACGCTCCAGAGTACGGTTATGGGTCCTCCATGTCACCTGGTGTTCAGGGAAGCCTCCGTGGGTGGTACACACAAGCGTCATGTCTGTGAAGTTTAATGTGGGCTTTTGGTAACTTGCTGCAGGGAGCACAATGGGACAAAGCCAGAACCGGCGTAATTATGAGACAAATGCATTGATAGTTAATGGAAATGTTTCCAGAACAGGATATGGAAATGTTTCCAGAACAGGATATGGAAATGTTTCCAGAACAGGATATGGAAATGTTTCCAGAACAGGATATGGAAATGTTTCCAGAACAGGATATGGAAATGTTTCCAGAACAGGATATATTTATATTATGAGCTAAAGCACCATTATGTTCCAGTCCCCACCCAACAACATGAGCCTGATTGAACAACATCTCTCCAAGCCATAGCCTACCTGCTACATTGACAGTGATTTGGCACTCTTGAGAATTTACGTCATTGATTATTAGAATAACGTCGCAGGTCAGGAGATTGTCTCGGACATTAACTGGGTTGAGCAGGAGTGACAGATTTCCAGAAGCCAACTGATCCGTGTTAATTGTTGTCCTGTTTTTGTACCAAAGGTTTTGGTGCACATACTCCTCGTTTCCATCTTTGAAAACATGCAGCACTCTGGGGGTTAAATCTTGCCAATATATTTTGGTTCTTGTTGGGTAGTTGGGAGTTGCCAATGTGGAACGGTCACAGGGCAGAAGGACGGGCTGTCCGATGATTCCAACCACGGTTTGCTCCTTTGGGTGTGTTGAAGAAACTACTGAAATAACTTTCAAAACATAAAAGAGGCAATAGTTAGTTAAAACGCAACTCCACATTTACCATGCTAATATGACATTTTCTGGTTGACTCATCTGAGAACTTTCACTGTGATGTATCGAAATAGGCCTCAAAGAGATGACGTGTTTTGTGCAGGCTTAAAAAGAAAATGGACCTGGTATACTACAAGCCTGGGACTTTCCTGCCTCTCTCTATTCCCAGTTGTGACTCAGAGTTGGTTGGGTCAGGCTGGTGTTTCCCTGCTCACCCTACTGTTTTGAAACTTCAGGCCTTTCTACTGGAAGTTCCTTTCACCCATTTTTTAAAACATTGGATTCCACTCTGAAAGCACTATTGTGTTAGAGGAGTATCTAGCGAATATACAGAAAGAAGTTCACATAGAATGTGACACACCATTTGGGCTCCCGAGTGGCGCAGCGGTCTAAGGCACTGCATCTCAGTGCTAGAGGCGTCACTACAGTCGGTTTGAATCCAAGCTGAATCACATCCGGCCGTGATTGGGCGGCACACAATTGGCCTAGCGTCGTCCGGGTTTAGCCGGGGTAGGCCGTCATTGTAAATAGGAATTTGTTCTTAACTGACTTGTCTAGTTTTAAAAACATGCTTTCAAATGTTTGCTACAGCTGAGGGATGCTTTCTGTTCAAATATTGGACTAATTTTGACTTTAATAGAAATGTATAGTCTTCATTTGTCTGGATAAGATACAGGCCTACTGTTCTGTCACAATTCAATAGTCAGGTAACCAAGGTGTTGGTAGGGCTATCTAATCTAGTGTAAACCTGGCTACAGCAGAGGGCCTGCCTCTGCTTACGACTCCACCGTAGATGTGGTTGATAACAGCGAGCGATAGGTCACGACTCCGTAAAACGTCCAGGTCTGATTAGAATCAGACACAGCCAATAGTTATCATATTTTATAAGAACAAGTTGAAATGATTATAAATAGTCAATCGCCATACGGTAATAGATGGCATGGTGCTGTATCTAGCTGTTAATGTTCACAACTCACCCTCCTAGTGAGCAGTACAGAACTCCCAAACTCTGTCTCAGAGTTAACACCCTCCTAGTGAGCAGTACAGAACTCCCAAACTCTGTCTCAGAGTTAACACCCCCCTAGTGAGCAGTACAGAACTCCCAAACTCTGTCTCAGAGTTAACACCCTCCTAGTGAGCAGTACAGAACTCCCAAACTCTGTCTCAGAGTTAACACCCTCCTAGTGAGCAGTACAGAACTCCCAAACTCTGTCTCAGAGTTAACACCCTCCTAGCGAGCAGAACAGAACTCCAAAACTCTGTCTCAGAGTTAACACCCCTGTGTCTGTGAGAGGTGTACACCACATCCTGACCGAGCTCATTGACAAATGTACGAAGAAGAAAAATAATAATAATAATAATAATATCAATAATAATAATAATAATAATAATATCAATAATAATAATAATAATAATAATGATAATAATAATTAATAATATTATTAATGATAATAATATCAATAATAATGATAATAATAATTAATAATAATAATAATGATAATAATATCAATAATAATAATAATAATAATAATAATGATAATGATAATAATATCAATAATAATAATGATAATAATATCAATAATAATAATGATAATAATATCAATAACAATAATAATGATAATAATATCAATAATAATAATAATAGTAATAATAATGATAATAATATCAATAATAATGATAATAATAATTAATAATAATAATAATGATAATAATATCAATAATAATTAATAATAATAATATTAATGATGATAATAATTAATGCTAATAATAATAATAATAATGCTAATAATAATAATAATAATGCTAATAATAATAATAATAATAATAATAATAATGATGCTCCATTGAGATGAAAAGGCACATATTTGCTTCTGTGCATTTGTCACATAGTTATTTGTTTGGTTTTTTGCAGTTCTGAAGAAATCCACCCGGTCGACTTTTGAAGATGTCGACGTCTTCATTGACGTCAAACAACTTTCACAATCCAAGACCAGTTTTATAATGAGACTTCCCTTTAAGTGTGTGTGTGTGTTCCCTTTCTGATAACAAGGTTGCTTACACCGTTTTGGACCATGTAATCTACAGGGTCCAGTATGTGCAGCCGCTTGGTGCTCTGCTCATAGTGTACACTAGGTAGAAATCAGAGCGGGTGGTGGCCTATAACCTCGTGGCTGTCTATGTTGATGAATGAGAACAGTAGTGCACTTAGCTGTGGAAACTTACCATACAGCAGAACAGCTAAAACAATACCAACAGCCATTTTGAGATGAACGCAGACCATTCTAAAGGGAAGAAATATGTAGCAAATTAGTTCAATGGAATCACATTGTCAATAAATGTCAAAATAAATAAAGAAGGGGATACCATTTCATCCTGACGTGACAATCACATGCAGTCGTATATACTATGTCAAATAGCCTGTCAGCTATCGCCATCAGAGGCAAGGACACATTGGCAGGTTGACACTGTAACTGTGTATATTTGATCTAACTTTTTTTTTTAACTAGGCAAGTCAGTTGAGAACAAATTCTTATTTACAATGACGGCCTACAAAAGTTACGCGTTAACAGAACTGACGCATTGTTGTTGAGCTACTGCTGAGGTTTGTTATTCCTTTTCTAGTTTGATTCACAAGCTGCTACGGAGAAGATATGGAGTTTCACAGAGAAACGTTCCACTTTAAACACAAAACAAAAGTTACAAGGAAGTTGATTTGATGCCAGCTTTCAGTTCATCAAAGGAAACACTTGTTTTAATAAGATCATACAATATTTTTTTTTTAAAGCATTCCCATATCCTCATGTAACACAATTCCATGAAGATGAACTCACCAGCAGACTGAAGCCTTTGCAGATTATAATCCTGTGTCCTGATCAGACTGGCAGACAGCGAATGATTTTTTGTGATGATATAGCACTGCAATGAATGAGCCACACCCCTCTCCTCCAGGGATGTCACCAAGACCTGGCTTTTTGATTTTGGATCAGCCTCAAATCTTTTGAGCTGCTGAAATGGTGTAAAAAAAAATGTAGTCAACTGACTGCACAACCTGCGAGACCTGGCACCATTCTGAGAAGTGGCAGAGCATGCTCCGCTGTGTAAAGGCAGCACAGACACCCCGGACTTTTAAACAGGAAGTTGAAAACTTCCCAATTCTACCAATGGAATTAAATGCACTCGTTCCAGTTTGGTGTTGCAGTGATGCCGTGACAAAACTAAATTCCCCTTTAAGGCGTCCTCACGCTTCCCATACAAAACAGTTCAGAACAGTTATATTTTAGATTATTCAAAGTAACCTCACTTTGCCTTGATGACAGCATTGCACTCAGGTTTTTTTGTGACTAAAATCTCCTCTGCAAAATGTATTACATATCTTAAGTAATCTATTGAGAGAGAGAGAGAGAGAGAGAGAGAGAGAGAGAGAGAGAGAGAGAGAGAGAAACTTTTTTTTCTTCTATTGTGTTATTGACTGTTTATTCCATGTGTAACTCTGTGTTGTTGTTTCTGTCGCACTGCTTTGCTTTATCTTGGCCAGGTCACAATTGTAAATGAGAACTTGTTCTCAACTGGCCTACCTGGTTAAATAAAGGTGAAATAACAAACATGGAATAGAAGAAGTGTAGGACTCAGAGAGAGAGAGATAAGTGGGGGACTCCTACAAAGGGGGATAAGAAAGAGAACAAGAGAAATAATGTTTCAAAAGAAAGTGGAAGAAGAAGAAGAGAAATCAGGGGAAGAGAAAGGAAAGAGGAAGAAGAAGAATCAGGGAAAGAGAAAGGAAAGGGGAATAAGAAGAATTAGGGGAAGAGAAAGGGGAAGAAGAAAGGGGGAAAGGGGAGGAAGAAGAATTAGGGGAAGAGAAAGGAAAGGGGAATAAGAAGAATCAGGGGAAGAGAAAGGAAAGGGGAGGAAGAAGAATTAGGGGAAGAGAAAGGAAAGGGGAAGAAGAAGAATCAGGGGAAGAGAAAGGGAAGGGGAAGAAGAAGAATCAGGGAAAGAGAAAGGGGAAGAAGAATAATCAGGGGAAGAGAAAGGAAAGGGGAAGAAGAAGAATCGGGGAAAGAGAAAGGGGAGGAAGAAGAATCAGGGGAAGAGAAAGGAAAGGGGAAGAAGAAGAATCAGGGAAAGAGAAAGGAAAGGGGAATAAGAAGAGAAAGGAAAGGGGAATAAGAAGAATCAGGGGAAGAGAAAGGAAAGGGGAGGAAGAAGAATCAGGGAAAGAGAAAGGGGAAGAAGAAGAATCAGGGAAAGAGAAAGGAAAGGGGAAGAAGAAGAATCAGGGAAAGAGAAAGGGGAAGAAGAAGAATCAGGGAAAGAGAAAGGAAAGGGGAAGAAGAAGAATCAGGGAAAGAGAAAGGAAAGGGGAAGAAGAAGAATCAGGGGAAGAGAAAGGAAAGGGGAAGAAGAAGAATCAGGGAAAGAGAAAGGAAAGGGGAATAAGAAGAATCAGGGGAAGAGAAAGGAAAGGGGAATAAGAAGAATCAGGGGAAGAGAAAGGAAAGGGGAGGAAGAAGAATCAGGGGAAGAGAAAGGAAAGGGGAAGAAGAAGAATCAGGGAAAGAGAAAGGAAAGGGGAATAAGAAGAGAAAGGAAAGGGGAATAAGAAGAATCAGGGGAAGAGAACGGAAAGGGGAGGAAGAAGAATCAGGGAAAGAGAAAGGAAAGGGGAAGAAGAAGAATCAGGGGAAGAAGAAGAATCAGGGGAAGAGAAAGGAAAGGGGAAGAAGAAGAATCAGGGAAAGAGAAAGGAAAGGGGAAGAAGAAGAATCAGGGAAAGAGAAAGGAAAGGGGAATAAGAAGAGAAAGGAAAGGGGAAGAAGAAGAATCAGGGGAAGAGAAAGGAAAGGGGAAGAAGAAGAATCAGGGAAAGAGAAAGGGGAAGAAGAAGAATCAGGGAAAGAGAAAGGGGAAGAAGAAGAATCAGGGAAAGAGAAAGGAAAGGTAGACTTCTCGTTGCTAATAGGTGAAACCTGAAGCGACAGTTTGAATTGACTACAAACATTCTGTATTACACTAAGTGACATGTTGTAATACCTCCATTACATTTAACAGACTTGTCCAGATCCAGTTACTGGGGCAGTCAGAGTTAAGTGACATGTTGTAATACCTCCATTACATTTAACAGACTTGTCCAGATCCAGTTACTGGGGCAGTCAGCGTTAAGTGACATGTTGTAATACCTCCATTACATTTAATAGACTTGTTCAGATCCAGTTACTGGGGCAGTCAGAGTTAAGTGACATGTTGTAATAGGATAGGATAAGTAATCCTTCTCACCCCCCCCCCCCTTTAAGATTTAGATGCACTATTGTAAAGTGACTGTTCTACTGGATGTCATAAGGTGAATGCACCAATTTGTAAGTCGCTCTGGATAAGAGCGTCTGCTAAATGACTTAAATGTAATGTAATACCTCCATTACATTTAACAGACTTGTCCAGATCCAGTTACTGGGGCAGTCAGCGTTAAGTCACATGTCCTACTAACTTCCTGTTTTCCTTTGGAGTAGTTTGATTGGGCACAGTTCATGTCAATAGGGAGTGTGTGTGTGTGTGTGTGTGTGTGTGTGTGTGTGTGTGTGTGTGTGTGTGTGTGTGTGTGTGTGTGTGTGTGTGTGTGTGTGTGTGTGTGTGTGTGTGTGTGTGTGTGTGTGTGTGTGTGTGTGTGTGTGTGTGTGTGTGTGTGTGTGTGTGTGTGTGTGTGTTCGTGTGTGTGTGTGTGTGTGTGTGTTCGTGTGTGTGTTCGTGTGTGTGTTTTGTGTGTGTGTTCGTGTGTGTGTTGTGTGTGTCGTGTGTGTGTGTGTGTGTGTGTGTGTGTGTGTGTGTGTGTGTGTGTGTGTGTGTGTGTGTGTGTGTGTGTGTGTGTGTGTGTGTGTGTGTGTGTGTGTGTGTGTGTGTGTGTGTGTGTGTGTGTGCACTTCTTAGAATATCAAATACCACCACAGTAAGACACATTTTGTTCCTGGAAACTACCTCTTAATTTCCTACTACTGATGGGCTTCACTGCCTACCTGAGAGAGAGACGGAGAGACAGATACGGAGAGACAGAGGCGGAGAGACAGAGGCGGAGAGACAGAGAGACGGAGAAGGAGAGACAGATACGGAGAGGCAGAGGCGGAGAGACAGAGAGGGAGAGACAGAGAGACGGAGAAGGAGAGACAGAGAGACGGAGAAGGAGAGACAGAGAGACGGAGGCGGAGAGACAGAGGCGGAGAGACAGAGGCGGAGAGACAAAGGCGGAGAGACAGAGGCAGAGAGACAGAGGCAGAGAGACGGAGGCGGAGAGACGGAGGCGGAGAGGCGGAGAGGCGGAGAGGCAGAGAGACAGAGAGACGGAGAGACAGAGAGACAGAGAGACAGAGAGACAGAGGCGGAGAGACGGAGAAACAGAGAGACAGAGAGAGACAGAGAGACAGAGAGAGAGAGGCGGAGAGACAGAGAGACAGAGAGACAGAAAGACGGAGAAACAGAGAGACAGAGAGACAGTGGCGGAGAGACAGAGAGATGGAGAGACAGAGAGACAGAGAGACAGAGAGAGAGAGGCGGAGAGACAGAGAGATGGAGAGACAGAAAGACGGAGAAACAGAGAGACAGAGACAGAGAAACAGAGAGACAGTGGCGGAGAGACAGAGAGATGGAGAGACAGAGAGACAGAGAGACAGAGGCGGAGAGACAGAGAGATGTAGAGACAGAGAGACGGAGAGACAGAGAGAGACAGAGAGACAGAGAGACAGAGGCGGAGAGACAGAGAGACAGAGACAGAGAGACGGAGAAACAGAGAGACAGAGAGAGACAGAGAGACAGAGAGACAGAGGCGGAGAGACAGAGAGACAGAGACAGAGATGGAGAAACAGAGAGACAGTGGCGGAGAGACAGAGAGACAGATACTGAGACAGATACAGAGAGACAGAGAGACAGATACAGATACAGAGAGACAGATACAGATACAGAGAGACAGAGGCGGAGAGACAGAGGCGGAGAGACAAAGACAGAGGCAGAGAGACAGAGACAGAGGCGGCGAGACAGAGGAGGCGAGATAGAGGCGGAGAGACAGAGGCGGAGAGGCGGAGAGACAGAGGCGGCGAGACAGAGGCGGCGAGACAGAGGCGGAGAGACAGAGGCGGAGAGACAAAGGCGGAGAGACAAAGGCGGAGAGACAGAGGCGGCGAGACAGAGGCGGCGAGACAGAGGCGGAGAGACAGAGGCGGAGAGACAGAGGCGGAGAGACAGAGGCGGAGAGACAGAGGCGGAGAGACAGAGAATGAGACGGAGACAGAGAATGAGACAGAGAAAGAGACAGAGAGATACACAGAGAAAGAGACAGAAGCAGAGCTAGACACAGACAGAGAGAAATAGTCAGACAGAGAGACAGAAAGACAGAGCGACAGAGAGACATGGAGACACAGAGAAAGACAGGGAGACACAGAGAGAGACAGAAAGACAGAAAGACAGAGACAAATAGAGAGACAGGGAGACACAGAGAGAGACAGAAACACAGAGAGACAGAAAGACAGAGCGACAGAGAGACATGGAGACACAGAGAGAGACAGGGAGACACAGAGCGAGACAGAAAGACAGAAAGACAGAGACAAATAGAGAGACAGGGAGACACAGAGAGAGACAGAAACACAGAGAGACAGAAAGACAGAAAGACAGAGAGACAGACAGAGACAGAGAGAGACAGACAGCGAGACAGGGAGACACAGAGAGAGACAGAAAAACAGAGAGACAGACAGAGAGACAGAGACAATCACATTAGAATGCAACCAAACATTTCAGATAAAGAATTATTAATGCCTTAGAAATGTAGAATCAGCAGCTCCTCCTTTTAGGTATGTTGATCAGTGTTAAATAGAGCTGTTATGCCGGTGAATGAGGACCCAAAAGCGACTTAACAGAAACAGAGTTTATTCCAGTCTTAACAAAAAACGATAAATCCTGAATTCTATCACAGGTAATGTCCAAACAGGAATAACTGAAATCCTCTAGTCAGTAGAGGGGAACAACAGGAGAAGCGGCCACAAACTGCAGGTAAACCGGGTTGGCGCAGGCCGTAGCTGATAGAGACACCTGCTCACACGCAGCATCTGAAGAAGGCAAAAACACGACAGGACGGAACAAGGACACAGTACAGCAAACAAGGATCCGACAAGGACAGAAGCGGAAACAGAGGGAGAAATAGGGACTCTAATCAGAGGGCAAAATAGGGGACAGGTGTGAAAGAGTAAACGAGGTAGTTAGGAGAATGAGGAACAGCTGGGAGCAGGAACGGAACGATAGAGAGAGAGAGAGAGAGAGGAAGAGAGATAGAGAGAGGGAAAGAACCTAATAAGACCAGCAGGGGGAAACGAATAGAAGAGAAAGCACAGGGACAAGACATGACAATCTATGACAAAACATGACAGTACCCCCCCACTCACCGAGCGCCTCCTGGCGCACTCGAGGAGGAACCCTGGTGGCAACGGAGGAAATCATCGATCAACGAACGGTCCAGCACGTCCCGAGATGGAACCCAACTCCTCTCCTCAGGACCGTACACCTCCCAATCCACTAAGTACTGGTGACCACGTCCCCGAGAACGCATGTCCATGATCTTCCATACCCTGTAAATAGGTGCGCCCTCGACAAGGACGGGGGGGGGGAGGGAAGAAGAACGGGGGCGCGAAGAAAAGGCTTGACACAGGAGACATGGAAGACTGGGTGGACGCGACGAAGATGTCGCGGAAGAAGAAGTCGCACTGCGACAGGATTAACGACAAGAGAAATACAGAACGGACCAATGAACCGCGGAGTCAACTTGCGAGAAGCTGTCGTAAGGGGAAGGTTACGAGTGGAAAGCCACACTCTCTGACCGCGACAATACCTAGGACTCTTAATCCTACGTTTATTGGCGGCTTTCACAGTCTGCGCCCTATAACGGCAAAGTGCAGACCTGACCCTCCTCCAGGTGCGCTCACAACGTTGGACAAAAGCCTGAGCGGAGGGAACGCTGGACTCGGCGAGCTGGGACGAGAACAGAGGAGGCTGGTACCCAAGATTACTCTGAAAAGGAGATAGCCCGGTAGCAGACGAAGGAAGCGAGTTGTGAGCGTATTCTGCCCAGGGGAGCTGTTCTGCCCAAGACGCAGGGTTTCGAAAAGAAAGACTGCGTAATATGCGACCAATCGTCTGATTGGCCCGTTCTGCTTGACCGTTAGACTGGGGATGAAAACCGGAAGAGAGACTGACGGAAGCACCAATCCAACGACAGAACTCCCTCCAAAACTGAGACGTGAATTGCGGACCTCTGTCCGAAACGGCGTCTAACGGGAGGCCATGAATTCTGAACACATTCTCAATGATGATTTGTGCCGTCTCCTTAGCGGAAGGAAGCTTAGCGAGGGGAATAAAATGAGCCGCCTTAGAGAACCTATCGACAACCGTTAGAATCACAGTCTTCCCCGCTGACGAAGGCAGACCGGTAATAAAGTCTAAGGCGATGTGAGACCATGGTCGAGAAGGAATGGGAAGCGGTCTGAGACGACCGGCAGGAGGAGAGTTACCTGACTTAGTCTGCGCGCAGTCCGAACAAGCAGCCACGAAACGGCGCGTGTCACGCTCCTGAGTAGGCCACCAAAACCGCTGGCGAATAGAAGCAAGCGTACCCCGAACGCCGGTGTGGCCAGCTAACTTGGCAGAGTGAGCCCACTGAAGAACAGCCAGACGAGTAGAGACAGGAACGAAAAGAAGGTTACTAGGACAAGCGTGCGGCGACGGAGTGTGAGTGAGTGCTTGCTTTACCTGTCTCTCAATTCCCCAGACAGTCAACCCGACAACACGCCCTTCAGGGAGAATCCCCTCGGGGTCGGTAGAAGCTACAGAAGAACTGAAGAGACGGGATAAAGCATCAGGCTTGGTGTTCTTAGTACCCGGGCGATAATATATATGCCATTTAGCAGACGCTTTTATCCAAAGCGACTTACAGTCATGTGTGCATACATTCTACGTATGGGTGGTCCCGGGGATAAGAAATCACGAACTCGAAACGAGCGAAAAACAACGCCCAACGCCCAACGAGCTTGACGCGCATTGAGTCGTTTGGCAGAACGGATGTACTCAAGGTTCTTATGGTCAGTCCAAACGACAAAAGGAACGGTCGCCCCCTCCAACCACTGTCGCCATTCGCCTAGGGCTAAGCGGATGGCGAGCAGTTCGCGGTTACCCACATCATAGTTGCGTTCCGACGGCGACAGGCGATGAGAAAAATACGCGCAAGGATGGACCTTATCGTCAGAATGGGAGCGCTGGGACAGAATGGCTCCCACGCCCACCTCTGAAGCGTCAACCTCGACAATGAATTGTTTAGTGACGTCAGGAGTAACAAGGATAGGAGCGGATGTAAAACGCTTCTTGAGGAGATCAAAAGCTCCCTGGGCGGAACCGGACCACTTAAAGCACGTCTTGACAGAAGTAAGGGCTGTGAGAGGGGCTGCCACTTGACCGAAATTACGAATGAAACGCCGATAGAAATTCGCGAAACCGAGAAAGCGCTGCAACTCGACACGTGACTTAGGGATGGGCCAATCGCTGACAGCATGGACCTTAGCGGGATCCATCTGAATGCCTTCAGCGGAAATAACAGAACCGAGAAATGTGACGGAGGAGACATGAAAGGCGCACTTCTCAGCCTTCACATAGAGACAATTCTCTAAAAGGCGCTGGAGGACACGTCGAACGTGTTGAACATGAATCTGGAGTGACGGTGAAAAAATCAGGATATCGTCAAGGTAAACGAAAACAAAGATGTTCAGCATGTCTCTCAGTACATCATTCACTAATGCCTGAAAGACAGCTGGAGCATTAGCGAGACCGAACGGCAGAACCCGGTATTCAAAATGCCCTAACGGAGTGTTAAACGCCGTTTTCCACTCGTCCCCCTCCCTGATGCGCACGAGATGGTAAGCGTTACGAAGGTCCAACTTAGTAAAGAACCTGGCTCCCTGCAGAATCTCGAAGGCTGACGACATAAGGGGAAGCGGATAACGATTCTTAACCGTTATGTCATTAAGCCCTCGATAATCCACGCAGGGACGCAGGGTACCGTCCTTCTTCTTAACAAAAAAAAACCCCGCTCCGAGGAAGAAGGCACAACGGTACCAGCGTCGAGAGAAACAGACAGATAATCTTCGAGAGCCTTACGTTCAGGAGCCGACAGAGAGTATAGTCTACCCCGGGGGGGAGTGGACCCCGGAAGGAGATCAATACAACAATCATACGACCGGTGAGGAGGAAGGGAGGTGGCTCTGGACCGACTGAAGACCGTGCGCAGATCATGATATTCCTCCGGCACCCCTGTCAAATCACCAGGTTCCTCCTGAGAAGAGGGGACAGAAGAAACAGGAGGGATAGCAGACATTAAACATTTCACATGACAAGAAACGTTCCAGGATAGGATAGAATTACTAGACCAATTAATAGAAGGATTATGACATACTAGCCAGGGATGACCCAAAACAACAGGTGTAAAAGTTGAACGAAAAATCAAAAAGGAAATGGTCTCACTGTGGTTACCAGATACTGTGAGGGTTAACGGTAGTGTCTCACATATGATACTGGGGAGGAGACTACCATCCAAGGCGAACATGGGCGTGGGCTCCCCTAACTGTCTGAGAGGAATGTCATGTTTCCGAGCCCATGCTTCGTCCGTAAAACAACCCTCAGCCCCAGAGTCTATCAAGGCACTGCAGGAAGCTGCCGAACCGGTCCAGCGTAGATGGACCGACAAGGTAGTACAGGATCTTGATGGAGAGACCTGAGTAGTAGCGCTCACCAGTAGCCCTCCGCTTACTGATGAGCTCTGGCTTTTACTGGACATGAAATGACAAATTGTCCAGCAGAACCGCAATAGAAGCAGAGGTGGTTGGTGATTCTCCGTTCCCTCTCCTTAGTCGAGATGCGAATACCTCCCAGCTGCATGGGCTCAATACCTGAGCCAGTGGGAGGAGATGGTTGAGATGCGGAGAGGGGGAACACCGTTAACGCGAGCTCTCTTCCACGAGCTCGGTGACGAAGATCTACCCGTCGTTCTATGCGGATGGCGAGTGCAATCAAAGAATCCACGCTGGAAGGAACCTCCCGGGAGAGAATCTCATCCTTAACCTCAGCGTGGAGTCCCTCCAGAAAACGAGCGAGCAACGCCGGCTCGTTCCAGTCACTGGAGGCAGCAAGAGTGCGAAACTCTATAGAGTAATCCGTTATGGATCGATCACCTTGACATAGGGAAGCCAGGGCCCTGGAAGCCTCCTTCCCAAAAACTGAACGATCAAATACCCGTATCATCTCCTCTTTAAAGTTCTGATACTCGTTAGTACACTCAGCCCTTGCCTCCCAGATAGCTGTGCCCCACTCCCGAGCCCGTCCAGTAAGGAGTGATATGACGTAGGCGATCCGAGCTCTCTCTCTTTAGTATGTGTTGGGCTGGAGAGAGAACACAATATCACACTGGGTGAGAAAGGAGCGGCACTCAGTGGGCTGCCCAGAGTAACACGGTGGGTTATTAACTCTTGGTTCCGGAGACTCGGAAGACCAGGAAGTAGCTGGTGGCTCGAGACGGAGATTCTGAATCTGTCTTGAGAGGTCGGAGACCTGAGCGGCCAGGGTCTCAACGGCATGACGAGCAGCAGACAATTCCTGCTCGTGTCTGCCGAGCATCGCTCCCTGGATCTCGACGGCTGAGTTGCAAGGATCCGTAGTCGCTGGGTCCATTCTTGGTCGGATCCTTCTGTTATGCTGGTGAATGAGGACTCAAAAGCGACTTAACAGAAACAGAGTTTATTCCAGTCTTAACAAAAAACGATAAATCCTGAATTCTATCACAGGTAATGTCCAAACAGGAATAACTGAAATCCTCTAGTCAGTAGAGGGGAACAACAGGAGAAGCGGCCACAAACTGCAGGTCGCTTCGGGTTGGCGCAGGCCGTAGCTGATAGAGACACCTGCTCACACGCAGCATCTGAAGAAGGCAAAAACACGACAGGACGAGTGGATCACAGAGAGCTGTAGGCCTGTAATGATCCGGTCATGGTAAGTAGATCACAGAGAGCTGTAGGCCTGTAATGATCCGGTCATGGTAAGTGGATCACAGAGAGCTGTAGGCCTGTAATGATCCGGTCATGGTAAGTGGATCACAGAGGGATGTAGGCCTGTAATGATCCGGTCATGGTAAGTGGATCACAGAGGGTGGATGGGGAGGGCGGCGGTCCTTGAAAACAATTTACTAAACAATTTAGAAAGTAACCGTAAATGCAGAAGCTGCTTAGAAAATAGAAACTAAAATTAGGAAACCTGTTCTACAGTTGAAAAATAACAAATCTTTGTTTCCTAGAAATTATGATAGACAACACAGACACTAACCTTGGGTCTCACAGCAGTATTCGTCTAAGTGGATACCCCATTTTTTTAACCTTTATTTAACTAAGTCAGTTAAGAACAAATTCTTATTTTCACTGATGGCCTAGGGACAGTGGGTTAACTGCCTGTTCAGGGGCAGAATGACAGATTTGTACCTTGTCAGCTTGGGGGTTTGAACTTGCAACCTTCCGGATACTAGTCCAACACTCTAACCACTAGGCTACCCTGCCCCCCCATAACAAGTCCGTAGATCCAGCTCACTGCACACATGCCTTTCACCAACAACAAGAAATGTCATGACCTTTTGGACCATACGTAACTTACACGGACAAATGTTTGAATTGTGCCCATAATGAAATTGACCATCAAGTCAGAATATGACCTTTACAGTTTTACAGACATTTACAGCTTAAACTGTAACCTACATGACATCACATGAACTAAATTAAGTATATAGCTGGTGTCTATTCCACTGTCTCATCAGCCCAGCCAGGCAATTTATAAACTTGATTTCCACTATAAAAAGCATCTAGACATTATCTCACATTACTTTTAGTCTAATATTTAGTTTTCAACAGCAGATATTTGTATTAACCTTGCTGTCTGTCTCTCTGACATTTGTAACATCATTTCAATAGTCAAATTCGATTTCCAGCTGTCCCATAGTGATGAACATGTTGGGAGTCGGGACGATACGGACAGACAGACAGCGTTTCTCATACAGTCAAAAGCGTGAATCAGCTGGCATCCTTTTTATGGATATATACAAAGAAATGTCAATTGGAAACAAAGTGCAGTTAGTTTGTAGTCTTTCCAGCTTCAGTTTGAAGTGATTGTGTTAACTGTGTTGTTGGCTAGCTCCTCTGAACAACAGCGTCCTGCTGAGAGAGCGCATTTTCTATGCCTGGTGAAATCACACCTCATTAGCTCATTGTTATGGATGTATCCAAATAAATGTCACTAGAAAACAGCTTAAACAAATGCAAATGAAGCTACTTTGCTGTTATTCTGGCTGCACTTTTTGACGTGACTGTAAGTTAGCCGTAGTTGGCTAGCTAGCAAGCAAGAGATAAGAAGTTGACAGCCAGTATGGCAATAGAACATTTAGAACAAACAAGAGAGACTGTCGTTCTGCCCCTGAACAGGCAGTTAACCCACTGTTCCCAGGCCGTCATTGAAAATAAGAATATGTTCTTAACTGACTTGCCTGGTTAAATAAAGGTTAAAAAAAAAGAGACAGAGAGAGACAGAGCAACGACTGGGTCGCGTCTCTCTCAACCCGAAGCGATAGAATGAACGACCAGCAGGGTTAGTTAGCAACCCTAGATTTGTGTCGGGACTATATCTTGTGGAAGGACGAAATAGGAATCAATTCATCAAAATAACATTTTTTTATGAAAATATGTCAATCATTATTTAAATATGCGGGTAACCCGTTGTATAAAAGTGATAATGCCCTCAAAGCCGATGTTTAGAGGAAATATTGGCACGGTTTGCTTGCCCTCAAAGACTGTGTTTAGAGGATATATTGGCACGGTTTGCCTGCCCTCGAAGACGGTGTTTAGAGGATATATTGACACGGTTTGCCTGCCCTCGAAGACGGTGTTTAGAGGATATATTGGCACGGTTTGCCTGCCCTCGAAGACCGTGTTTAGAGGACATATTGGCACGGTTTGCCTGCCCTCGAATTCATCAAAACCATTACCAATATATCCTCCAAAACACTGGCTTCTCAAATCAAATCACATTTTATTGGTCACCCAACACATATTTAGCCGATGTTACTGCTTGTGTTTCCCCAAACAGTGCATGTTTATTTATATATATTTATATGAAACAATTCACAATGCATAGAAATCTAAAAGTTAAAAAAATAAAAATAAGAATATATAAATATTAGGGTGAGCAATGTCAGAGTGGCATTGACTAAAATACAGTAGAATAGAATACAGTATATTCATATGAGATGAGTAAAGCAATACGTAAACATTATTAAAGTACTTTTAATCCACCATTGTTGGCCTGCCTGTGCCAGGTGTTTGTGATTGTTAACTTGTCTGGGAACGCAACAGCCAATGAAATTGCAGGGCGCCAAATACAAATCAACATAAATCTCATAAATCAAATTTCTCAAACATACAAGTATTTGGCACCATTTTAAAGATAAAATTCTCATTAATCGAGCCACAGTGTCTGATTTCCAAAATGCTTTACAGCGAAAGCTCCACAAACGATAATGTCACAAAAAGCACAAATAGAGATAAAATGAATCACTAACCTTTGATGATCTTCACCAGATGACACTCATAGGACTTCATGTTACACAAGACTGGCTAGGCCACTCTAGGACCTTGAGTTGCTTCTTACGGAGCCACTCCTTATTTGCCATGGCTGTGTGTTTCGGGTCGTTGTCATGCTGGAAGACCCAGCAATAACCCATCTTCAAAGCTCTTACTGAGGGAAGGAGGTTGTTGGCCAAGATCTCGCGATACATGGCCCCATCCATCCTCCGCTCAATACAGTGCAGTCGTCCTATCCCCTTTGCAGAAAAGCATCCCCAAAGAATGATGTTTCCACCTCCATGCTTCATGGTTGGGATGGTATTCTTGGGGTTGTACTCATCCTTCTTCTTCCTCCAAACACGGCGAGTGGAGTTTAGACCAAAAAGCTCTATTTGTGTCTCATCAGACCACATGACCTTCTCCCATTGCTCCTCTGATCATCCAGATGGTCATTGGCAAACTTCAGATGGGCTTGGACATGCGCTGGCTTGAGCAGGGATGCGCTGCAGGATTTTAATCCATGACGGCGTGGTGTGTTACTAATGGATTTCTTTGAGACTTTGGTCCCAGCTCTCTTCAGGTCATTGACCAGGTCCTGCCGTGTAGTTCTGGGCTGATTCCTCACCTTCCTCATGATCATTGATGCCCCACAAGGTGAGATCTTGCATGGAGCCCCAGACCGAGGGTGATTGACCGTCATCTTGAACTTCTTCCATTTTCTAATAATTGCGCCAACAGTTGTTGCCTTCTCACCAAGCTGCTTGCCTATTGTCCTGTAGCCCATCCCAGCCTTGTGCAGGTCTACAATTTTATCCCTGATGTCCTTACACAGCTCTCTGGTCTTGGCCATTGTGGAGAGGTTGGAGTCTGTTTGATTGAGTGTGTGGACAGGTGTCTTTTATACAGGTAACGGGTTCAAACAGGTGCAGTTAATACAGGTAATGAGTGGAGACCAGGAGGGCTTCTTGATGAAAAACTAACAGGTCTGTGATAGCCAGAATTCTTACTGGTTGGTAGGTGATCAAATACTTATGTCATGCAATAAAATACAAATTAATTACTTAAAAATCATACAATGTAATTTTCTGGATTTTTGTTTTAGATTGCGTCTCTCACAGTTGAAGTGTACCTATGATAAAAGAATTACAGACCTCTACATGCTTTGTAAGTAGGAAAACCTGCAAAATCGTCAGTGTATCAAATACTTGTTCTCCCCACTGTATCTATACATATATATAGTGTACCAAGTATATTATTGTAGTATTCTGGAAATTCATGTTGTTGTTTTTTAGAAATGTAATTGTGATGACGTAGGCTATTCATCGTTGCAGAGCTGTGTACGTAGGTATGCCCGTACAGTTTTTGGAAAATTTGTAGTATGGAATGTGGTTGGGGCTCTCCCTCTTCAGAGTGCTGTAAATGTGTGACTCAGAAGATCTCTCAGTTCTGATGACGATGATGTAATGTGAATATGAAGTCAGGGGAACTGTTGGTATTTGACATGATTCTTCAGAACAGGAACAAAGAATAATTATTTACTGGTTTCCTTTCTCTAATGTACAACCGTGTAAGCAGTGGTGGTTCTAGCTTGTATGTCTCCCTGGGCGAACCCCCCTTCAGCTCAGCCCCTTCAACAGTCATTGTTATTCAGACATTAGGAACAACACATAAATAATCATAACATTTAAAACTATATAAATATAAAAAATACATACAAAAAATAAAAATTATAAATATTTTAAAAAGTAACAAAGACAAATAGAAACTAATTTGTTGATTTGTCCCTCGAGCATCAATACATTACCCATCCCCCAACACTGTCAAGCAATAGTCAAGACTACATTACCCATCCCCCAACACTGTCAAGCAATAGTCAAGACTACATTACCCATCCCCCAACACTGTCAAGCAATAGTCAAGACTACATTACCCATCCCCCAACACTGTCAACCAAGCATCAATACATTACCCATCCCCCAACACTGTCAAGCAATAGTCAAAACTACATTACCCATCCCCCAACACTGTTAACCAAGCATCAATACATTACCCATCCCCCAACACCGTCAACCAAGCATCAATACATTACCCATCCCCCAACACTGTTAACCAAGCATCAATACATTACCCATCCCCCAACACTGTTAACCAAGCATCAATACATTACCCATCCCCCAACACTGTCAACCAAGCATCAATACATTACCCATCCCCCAACACTGTCAAGCAATAGTCAAGACTACATTATCCATCCCCCAACACTGTCAACCAAGCATCAATACATTACCCATCCCGCAACACTGTCAAGCAATAGTCAAGACTACATTACCCATCCCGCAACACTGTTAACCAAGCATCAATACATTACCCATCCCCCAACACCGTCAACCAAGCATCAATACATTACCCATCCCCCAACACTGTTAACCAAGCATCAATACATTACCCATCCCGCAACACTGTCAAGCAATAGTCAAGACTACATTACCCATCCCGCAACACTGTCAAGCAAGCATCAATACATTACCCATCCCCCAACACTGTTAACCAAGCATCAATACATTACCCATCCCCCAACACTGTCAACCAAGCATCAATACATTACCCATCCCCCAACACTGTCAACCAAGCATCAATACATTACCCATCCCGCGGCCACTGTCAACCAATAGTCAAGACTACATTACCCATCCCGCAACACTGTCAACCAAGCATCAATACATTACCCATCCCGCAACACTGTCAACCAACAGTCAAGACTAAACCAATTCTGCTTGGTGCTGTGCAGACTGGTTTTATATTATTCTTAATGATTTCACACAAACCAGAAAAAACGCAACAATATGTCTGTGAAACGATATATTCACAGTATTATGAATGAATTGTGGTTTATTTGGTAGTGTTTTGTAGTGTGACTGATTTGACTAATTGCATTAGCACTGTACAAAGTTAGAGGTGCACTATTTGATAGATTCCCCCGCTCCCCCTACCTCAGACTTACAGTGGGGCGACCTGAGGTCAAACTACCCCCGCCCCATCTCTTACTTCTGAGTGGGGAGACCTGAGATCAAACTACCTCCGCCCCATCTTACTTCTGAGTGGGGAGACCTAAGATCAAACTACCCCTGCCCCATCTCTTACTTCTGAGTGGGGAGACCTGAGATCAAACTACCTCCGCCCCATCTTACTTCTGAGTGGGGAGACCTAAGATCAAACTACCCCCGCCCCATCTCTTACTTCTGAGTGGGGAGACCTGAGGTCAAACTACCCCCGCCCCATCTCTTACTTCTGAGTGGGGAGACCTGAGGTCAAACTACCCCCGCCCCATCTCTTACTTCTGAGTGGGGAGACCTGAGGTCAAACTACCCCCGCCCCATCTCTTACTTCTGAGTGGGGAGACCTGAGGTCAAACTCCCCCGCCCCATCTCTTACTTCTGAGTGGGGAGACCTGAGGTCAAACTACCCCAGCCCCATCTCTTACTTCTGAGTGGGGAGACCTGAGATCAAACTCCCCCCGCCCCATCTCTTACTTCTGAGTGGGGAGACCTGAGGTCAAACTACCCCAGCCCCATCTCTTACTTCTGAGTGGGGAGACCTGAGGTCAAACTACCCCCGCCCCATCTCTTACTTCTGAGTGGGGAGACCTGAGGTCAAACCACCCCCGCCCCATCTCTTACTTCTGAGTGGGGAGACCTGAGGTCAAACCACCCCCGCCCCATCTCTTACTTCCGAGTGGGGAGACCTGAGGTCAAACTACCCCCGCCCCATCTCTTACTTTCGAGTGGGGAGACCTGAGGTCAAACTACCCCCGCCCCATCTCTTACTTCCAGTGGGGAGACCTGAGGTCAAACTACCCCCACCCCATCTCTTACTTTCGAGTGGGGAGACCTGAGGTCAAACTCCCCCGCCCCATCTCTTACTTCTGATTGGGGAGACCTGAGGTCAAACTACCCCCGCCCCATCTCTTACTTTCGAGTGGGGAGACCTGAGGTCAAACTACCCCCGCCCCATCTCTTACTTCCAGTGGGGAGACCTGAGGTCAAACTACCCCCACCCCATCTCTTACTTCTGAGTGGGGAGACCTTCCCAGGCAGTAGCTATTGAGAATTTTCCAGACCATGTGTTTTAATTATTAATTGTAGAAGAGCTTTAAGCTAGAAACCCGAAGTGGGTGGCCAGCAGAGATAGATGGGATGGGCTGAGGGTTGGTATGTGGAATTGGAGACAGGTGAGAGTGGAGTTGCTGTGTGAGAGATAGAATGATGGTCAAAGATAAAAGTTAAAATAGAAAATAAAAACATGTGTAAATGAAAGATAATTCAAAAAAAATGTTCATGTGTTACAGGAATTAAATTCCTCTGTTTTTAACACCCAATTAAAATGAATCACTCTGTCAATTCATAAGAGTTTGTAAGACCCTTATTTATATAAAATGGACAGAGACCAGCCTTTGAAATCAACCAGCTGCGTTTATTCTCGTGAGTACTGCCCCTTACACATTTTACCACAGGTTATAAACTGAAAATGACGTCATCAGTTTTAGTACCAGCCCGTGTCATCTCCGCTCTAGTACAAAGGCTGTATGGTTCTCACATTGTCTCTCCCTATTAAGATTATATATGACCGAGCCTAGGCCAGCTTGTGTAGATAAGCCTTCTAGCCAGTCTGGCGATATAGTTCATTCATTTCTACCATGGTACAAACAGACAATGTTCTAATTCTTGATTATATTTACACACATTATATTCAGTAATAGGATTAAAAAGAAAATTCATACATATACAGTCACATAATAGTATTCTGATTAGTACATATACAGTAACATAATAGTATTCTGATTAGTACATATACAGTAACATAATAGTATTCTGATTAGTACATATACAGTAACATAATAGTATTCTGATTAGTACATATACAGTAACATAATAGTATTCTGATTAGTACATATACAGTCACATAATAGTATTCTGATTAGTACATATACAGTAACATAATAGTATTCTGATTAGTACATATACAGTCACATAATAGTATCCTGATTAGTACATATACAGTCACATAATAGTATTCTGATTAGTACATATACAGTAACATAATAGTATTCTGATTAGTACATATACAGTAACATAATAGTATTCTGATTAGTACATATACAGTAACATAATAGTATTCTGATTAGTACATATACAGTCACATAATAGTATTCTGATTAGTACATATACAGTCACATAATAGTATCCTGATTAGTACATATACAGTCACATAATAGTATTCTGATTAGTACATATACAGTCACATAATAGTATCCTGATTAGTACATATACAGTCACATAATAGTATTCTGATTAGTACATATACAGTCACATAATAGTATTCTGATTAGTACATATACAGTAACATAATAGTATTCTGATTAGTACATATACAGTAACATAATAGTATTCTGATTAGTACATATACAGTCACATAATAGTATTCTGATTAGTACATATACAGTCACATAATAGTATTCTGATTAGTACATATACAGTCACATAATAGTATTCTGATTAGTACATATACAGTCACATAATAGTATTCTGATTAGTACATATACAGTAACATAATAGTATTCTGATTAGTACATATACAGTAACATAATAGTATTCTGATTAGTACATATACAGTAACATAATAGTATTCTGATTAGTACATATACAGTAACATAATAGTATTCTGATTAGTACATGTCCTGATTGAAATGTATACATAATTAGTCATCATTGATAAAAAGTCCCTTAACACACGACATTTGAATGAGTGTTTGCCCTGCAGGTGTTTGTACACGTGCATATACACACACTCTCATTCAAATAAACACATACATGTAATAGTACCAGACATGTACACAAACATATACAGTTGGCATTGCTGTTATGATTTTAGTTGTCCTTGATGTCCTTTGTTTTAAATTATACCTTTTTATTTATTTTGCTGTTTGTTTATTTACATTTTTTATTTATTTTTGTTGTTTGCTGTTTTCTTCTGTCTTTTCCATTTTGTCTCAGCTTCTCTTGGTTGTTGGCGCATTGGGGGGTTCTTGGGGGTGGGGAATGGAATTAATTGTATTTTTTATTTATCTTCCTGGGGGGACTTTGGGAGGGGTCTCGATTGGTTAAGGGAGAGCTATTGGGGAACGGTAGGGGGGGGGGGTCTTGGAGGGTTCGGGTTCACATTTTCTGGCCTGGTGGTAGATCGGTCAACATGCCCTTGAGCAGAGCATTGACCCTGGATGCTTCTGTGTGTCGCTCTGAATGAGAATCTGCCAGGACCTAGGATCAAGAGAGACGCTCAAGTGTTTTAGTACTATATCTCTTGACACAATGATGAAAATAATCATGGCCTCTAAACCTTCAAGCTGCATACTGGACCCTATTCCAACTAAACTACTGAATGAGCTGCTTCCTGTGCCTGGCCCTCCTATGTTGAACATAATAAACGGCTCTCTATCCACCGGATGTGTACCAAACTCACTAAAAGTGGCAGTAATAAAATCTCTTGAAAAAGCCAAACCTTGACCCAGAAAATATAAAAAACTATCGGCCTAAATCGAATCTTCCTTCCTCTCAAAAATGTTAGAAAAGGCTGTTGCGCAGCAACTCACTGCCTTCCTGAAGACAAACAATGTATACGAAATGCTTCAGTCTGGTTTTAGACCCCATCATAGCACTGAGACTGCACTTGTGAAGGTGGTAAATTACCTTTTAATGGCATCAGACCGAGGCTCTGCATCTGTCCTCGTGCTCCTAGACCTTAGTGCTGCTTTTGATACCATCGATCACCACATTATTTTGGAGAGATTGGAAACCCAAATTGGTCTACACGGACAAGTTCTGGCCTGGTTTAGATCTTATCTGTCGGAAAGATATCAGTTTGTCTCTGTGAATGGTTTGTCCTCTGACAAATGAACTGTAAATTTCGGTGTTCCTCAAGGTTCCATTTTAGGACCACTATTGTTTTCACTATATATTTTACCTCTTGGGGATGTCATTCGAAAACATAATGTTAACTTGCACTGCTATGCGGATGACACACAGCTGTACATTTCAATGAAACATGGTGAAGCACCAAAATTGCCCTCGCTAGAAGCATGTGTTTCAGACATAAGGAAGTGGATGGCTGCAAACTTTATACTTTTAAACTCGGACAAAACAGAGATGCTTGTTCTAGGTCCCAAGAAACAAAGAGATCTTCTGTTGAATCTGACAATTAATCTTAATGGTTGTACAGTCGTCTCAAATAAAACTGTGAAGGACCTCGGCGTTACTCTGGACCCTGATCTCTCTTTTGAAGAACATATCAATACCATTTCAAGGACAGCTTTTTTCCATCTACGTAACATTGCAAAAACTAGAAACTTTCTGTCCAAAAATGATACAGAAAAATGTATCAAGGCTTCCAGGGCCCTGGCTTCCCTATGTCAAGGTGATCGATCCATAACGGATTACTCTATAGAGTTTCGCACTCTTGCTGCCTCCAGTGACTGGAACGAGCCGGCGTTGCTCGCTCGTTTTCTGGAGGGTCTCCACGCTGAGGTTAAGGATGAGATTCTCTCCCGGGGGGTTCCTTCCAGCGTGGATTCTTTGATTGAACTCGCCATCCGCATAGAACGACGGGTAGATCTTCGTCACCGAGCTCGTGGAAGAGAGCTCGCGTTAATAGTGTCCCCCCTCTCCGCATCACTACCATCTCCCCCCACTGGCTCAGGTGTTGAGCCCATGCAGCTGGGGGGTATTCGCATCTCGACTAAGGAGAGGGAACGGAGAATCACCAACCGCCTCTGTCTCTATTGCGGTTCCGTTCGGACATTTTGTCATTTCATGTCCAGTAAAAGCCAGAGCTCATCAGTAAGCGGAGGGCTACTGGTGAGCGCTACTACTCAGGTCTCTCCGTCAAGATCCTGTACTACCTTGTCGGTCCATCTACGCTGGACCGGTTCAGCAGCTTCCTGCAGTGCCTTGATAGACTCTGGGGCTGAGGGCTGTTTTATGGACGAAGCCTGTTCTCGGGAACATGACATTCCTCTCAGACAGTTAGGGGAGCCCACGGCCATGTTCGCCTTGGATGGTAGTCCTCTCCCCAGTATATTATGTGAAACGCTACCTTTAACCCTCACTGTTTCTGGTAATCATAGTGAAACCATTTCTTTTTTGATTTTTCGTTCACCTTTTACACCTGTTGTTTTGGGTCATCCCTGGCTAGTGTGTCATAATCCTTCTATTAATTGGTCTAGTAATTCTATCCTATCCTGGAACGTTTCTTGTCATGTGAAATGTTTAATGTCTGCTATCCCTCCTGTTTCTTCTGCCCCCTCTTCACAGGAGGAGCCTGGTGATTTGACAGGGGTGCCGGAGGAATATCATGATCTGCGCACGGTCTTCAGTCGGTCCAGGGCCACCTCCCTTCCTCCTCACCGGTCGTATGATTGTAGTATTGATCTCCTTCCGGGGACCACTCCCCCCGGGGTAGACTATACTCTCTGTCGGCTCCCGAACGTAAGGCTCTCGAAGATTATCTGTCTGTTGCTCTCGACGCCGGTACCGTAGTCCCTTCTTCCTCCCCCGGAGCGGGGGTTTTTTTTGTTAAGAAAAAGGACGGTACTCTGCGCCCCTGCGTGGATTATCGAGGGCTGAATGACATAACGGTTAAGAATCGTTATCCGCTTCCCCTTATGTCGTCAGCCTTCGAGATTCTGCAGGGAGCCAGGTTCTTTACTAAGTTGGACCTTCGTAACGCTTACCATCTCGTGCGCATCAGGGAGGGGGACGAGTGGAAAACGGCGTTTAACACTCCGTTAGGGCATTTTGAATACCGGGTTCTGCCGTTCGGTCTCGCTAATGCTCCAGCTGTCTTTCAGGCATTAGTGAATGATGTACTGAGAGACATGCTGAACATCTTTGTTTTCGTTTACTTTGACGATATCCTGATTTTTTCACTGTCACTCCAGATTCATGTTCAGCACGTTCGACGTGTTCTCCAGCGCCTTTTAGAGAATTGTCTTTATGTGAAGGCTGAGAAGTGCGCTTTTCATGTCTCCTCCGTCACATTTCTCGGTTCTGTTATTTCCGCTGAAGGCATTCAGATGGATCCCGCTAAGGTCCATGCTGTCAGCGATTGGCCCGTCCCTAAGTCACGTGTCGAGCTGCAGCGCTTTCTCGGTTTCGCGAATTTCTATCGGCGTTTCATTCGTAATTTCGGTCAAGTGGCAGCTCCTCTCACAGCCCTTACTTCTGTCAAGACGTGCTTTAAGTGGTCCGTTTCCGCCCAGGGAGCTTTTGATCTCCTCAAGAAGCGTTTTACATCCGCTCCTATTCTTGTTACTCCTGACGTCACTAAACAATTCATTGTCGAGGTTGACGCGTCAGAGGTGGGCGTGGGAGCCATTCTGTCCCAGCGCTCCCATTCTGACGATAAGGTCCACCCTTGCGCGTATTTTTCTCATCGCCTGTCGCCGTCGGAACGTAACTATGATGTGGGAAACCGCGAACTGCTCGCCATCCGCTTAGCCCTAGGCGAATGGCGACAGCGGTTGGAGGGGGCGACCGTTCCTTTTGTCGTTTGGACTGACCATAAGAACCTTGAGTACATCCGTTCTGCCAAACGACTCAATGCGCGTCAGGCTCGTTGGGCGTTGTTTTTCGCTCGTTTCGAGTTCGTGATTTCTTATCGTCCGGGCACTAAGAACACCAAGCCTGATGCTTTATCCCGTCTCTTCAGTTCTTCTGTAGCCTCTACCGACCCCGAGGGGATTCTCCCTGAGGGGCGTGTTGTCGGGTTGACTGTCTGGGGAATTGAGAGACAGGTAAAGAAAGCACTCACTCACACTCCGTCGCCGCGCGCTTGTCCTAGGAACCTTCTTTTCGTTCCCGTTTCTACTCGTCTGGCCGTTCTTCAGTGGGCTCACTCTGCCAAGTTAGCTGGCCACCCCGGCGTTCGGGGTACGCTTGCTTCTATTCGCCAGTGTTTTTGGTGGCCTACTCAGGAGCGTGACACGTGCCGTTTCGTTGCTGCTTGTTCGGACTGCGCGCAGACTAAGTCCGGTAACTCTCCTCCTGCCGGTCGTCTCAGACCGTTTTCCATTCCCTCTCGACCATGGTCTCACATCGCCTTAGACTTTATTACCGGTCTGCCTTCGTCAGCGGGGAAGACTGTTATTCTAACGGTTGTCGATAGGTTCTCTAAGGCGGCTCATTTTATTCCCCTCGCTAAGCTTCCTTCCGCTAAAGAGACGGCACAAATCATCATTGAGAATGTGTTCAGAATTTATGGCCTTCCGTCAGACGCCGTTTCGGACAGGGGTCCGCAATTCACGTCTCAGTTTTGGAGGGAGTTTTGTCGTTTGATTGGGGCTTCCGTCAGTCTCTCTTCCGGTTTTCATCCCCAGTCTAACGGTCAAGCAGAACGGGCCAATCAGACAATTGGTCGCATCTTACGCAGTCTTTCCTTTCGAAACCCTGCGTCTTGGGCAGAACAGCTCCCCTGGGCAGAATACGCTCACAACTCGCTTCCTTCGTCTGCGACCGGGCTATCTCCTTTTCAGAGTAGCCTTGGGTACCAGCCTCCTCTGTTCTCGTCCCAGCTCGCCGAGTCCAGCGTTCCCTCCGCTCAGGCTTTTGTCCAACGTTGTGAGCGCACCTGGAAGAGGGTCAGGTCTGCACTTTGCCGTTATAGGGCGCAGACTGTGAGAGCCGCTAATAAGCGTAGGATTAAGAGTCCTAGGTATTGTCGCGGTCAGAGAGTAGTTACTTGTTGGTTATCACTGCATTGTCGGAACTAGAAGCACAAGCATTTCGCTACACTCGCATTAACATCTGCTAACCATGTGTATGTGACAAATAAAATTTGATTTGATTTGATTTGATTTGATTTGGCTCTTCACTCGTAACCTTCCCCTTACGACAGCTTCTCGCAAATTGACCCCGCGGTTCATTCGTCCTTTCCGTATTTCTCAGGTCGTTAATCCTGTCGCAGTGCGACTTCTTCTTCCGCGACATCTTCGTCGCGTCCACCCAGTCTTCCATGTCTCCTGTGTCAAGCCTTTTCTTCGCGCCCCCGTTCGTTTCCCCCCCCCCCCCCCCCCCGTCCTTGTCGAGGGCGCACCTATCTACAGGGTCCGGAAGATTATGGACATGCGTTCTCGGGGACGTGGTCACCAGTACTTAGTGGATTGGGAGGGGTACGGTCCTGAGGAGAGGAGTTGGGTTCCATCTCGGGACGTGCTGGACCGTTCGCTGATCGATGATTTCCTCCGTTGCCGCCAGGTTTCCTCCTCGAGTGCGCCAGGAGGCGCTCGGTGAGTGGGGGGGGTACTGTCATGTATTGTCATGTATTGTCATGTCTTGTCCCTGTGCTTTCTCTTCTCTTCGTTTCCCCCTGCTGGTCGTATTAGGTTTCTTTCTCTCTCTCTATCCCTCTCTCTCTCTATCGATCCGTTCCTGCTCCCAGCTGTTCCTCATTCTCCTAACGACCTCGTTTACTCTCTCACACCTGTCCCCTATTTTGCCCTCTGATTAGGTCTCTATTTCTCTCTCGGTTTCTGCCTCTGTCCTTGTCGGATTCTTGTTTGCTGTGCCCTTGTTCCGTCCTGTCGTGTTTTGCCTTTTCTTCAGATGCTGCGTGTGAGCAGGTGTCTCTGTCCGCTACGGCCCGCGCCTACCCGAAGGGACCTGCAGCCTGTTGCCGCTTGTCCTGCAATTCTCCTCAACAACTAGAGGATTTATGTTTTCCCTGTTTGGACATCTCCTGTAAAGATTGAGGATTATGTTTTCCCTGTTTGGACTTTAATAAACTCAGTTTCTGTTAAGTCGCTTTTGGGTCCTCACTTACCTGCATAACAAGACATCCCTCTAGTGGTGTGGGGGCTGTGCTTTGGCAAAGTGGGTGGGGTTATATCCTTCCTGTTTGGCCCTGTCCGGGGGTGTCCTCGGATGGGGCCACAGTGTCTCCTGACCCCTCCTGTCTCAGCCTCCAGTATGTATACTGCAGTAGTTTATGTGTCGGGGGGCTAGGGTAAGTTTGTTATATCTGGAGTACTTCTCCTGTCCTATTCAGTGTCCTGTGTGAATTTAAGTGTGCTCTCTCTAATTCTCTCTTTCTCTCTTTCTTTCTCTCTCTCGGAGGACCTGAGCCCTAGGACCATGCCTCAGGACTACCTGACATGATGACTCCTTGCTGTCCCCAGTCCACCTGGCCGTGCTGCTGCTCCAGTTTCAACTGTTCTGCCTTATTATTATTGGACCATGCTGGTCATTTATGAACATTTGAACATCTTGGCCATGTTCTGTTATAAACTCCACCCGGCACAGCCAGAAGAGGACTGGCCACCCCACATAGCCTGGTTCCTCTCTAGGTTTCTTCCTCGGTTTTGGCCTTTCTAGGGAGTTTTTCCTAGCCACCGTGCTTCTACACCTGCATTGCTTGCTGTTTGGGGTTTTAGGCTGGGTTTCTGTACAGCACTTTGAGATATCAGCTGATGTACGAAGGGCTATATAAATACATTTGATTTGATTTGTTGGATGACTGGTATGCTGTAGTTGTTGAGAGCCTTCACTACAAGTATATTGGATGTTTCGAATATTCAATAAATTAAAAAATATATGCAAATATTAATGTAAAACATTTTTTTGAAGAGCTAGTAAAAATATCTGGGTCATTAAACACCATTAGACATGCACCTGTCTGGGGTTGGACACGACTGGTTATTCCTGTAACTGTGTTATGGCCTGATATGTACTGTTGCTATGGTTACACCTCTTGGTTCTTTTCCAGAACATGAGAGTCCCTTTCAGAGGAGTTAGCATGATTACATGTATGGTTATTTCTGTAAAGTGTCAAGGACTGTTGCTATGGTCCTACATGCATGAACCTGTCTTAAGGAGAGTACATGTCTGTATTTTTGAACAATCAGTGTGGCTCTACGGGTTCCATGCTCTAATATGAAACCAAACTAAACTCAGTGCAATGTAATATAACGGTGACTAAATGCCAGAGGGGAGGAGTCATTAATAGGTGTGACATGGGGAGTAAAAATGTATAAGAAGTAGAGCAGGGTGATATGACAAATAAATTATCACAATATCTATATATTTTTTTATTTCGATAACAATAATTATCACAATATTATTAATCAAATCATGTTTAAAAGCTGCATATCTGCTTTAAACTTGATAATGCCTGAACAAACTGTGATTAGAGCATTGGGCCAGTAACCAAAAGGTTGCTTGATCGAATCCCCGAGCTGACAAGATAAAAATCTGCCGTTCTGCCCCTGAGGAAGGCAGTTAACCCACTGTTCCCCGATAGGCTGTCATTGTAAATAAGAAGTTCTTCTTAACTGACTTGCCTAGTTAAATAAAGGTAACAATTTTAAAAAAATATATATATGAACTACACATAAAATTGTACTTGAAGGAAAATTGTTCCATGTTTGTGGCCAGGGAGCACGTACCTGGGGTCAATTAAATTGATAAGCCTCTTGAAACCTTCATTTTGACTGTGCTAATTGGTAGCATGTCCTTAGCAATGCAATTCATAATAGCATTTGTAACGTCTTTGTCCTTTCGATGTTTGCTTGAAGGGCATAAACTCTGTCAGTGTTGACTGCTTCGGGCAGACATCCCTATTTTGGCTGGTGATTGAGGGGCATCTTATCCAATCACAATCTAAATATCCTCTGCAGAACCTTGGGCCAAGAATGCAGAAAGAAACAGCAGGGGTTCAAACTTAAGAATCCAGTTCCTATATTTGAATATAAAAACTTATTTTATCAAACAAAACTATTCTACATTTTATCTCTGGGAGTCTCAGGATGACAAATCAGAGCCAGATTACTGAATGTAAGTACATAATTTACCTTCAGAGGTGAATGTATCAAACCAGTTGCCGTGATAAAAGTTCTGTTGTGCACTCTACTCAAACAATAAAATGGTATTTTCACTGTAAAAGCTATTGTAAATTGGACAGTGCAATTAAATTAACAAGAATCTAAGATTTCTGCCCATATAAGACATGTCTATGTCCTGGGAAATGTTCTTGTTACTTAAACCGTCACGTTAATGACATCAGCGCAAGTTAGCTCAACCGTCCCGGTGGAGGGACACCGATCCTGTAGAGGTTTTAACCAATTCAAATTCCAATATGAGAGGTCCACCAAAGTCCTTGTCAATTCTCTGACAGCCCAACAATGAGCAATGGAGTGTTCACTGAGGATGCAGACGTTGCTGACGCCTTGCTTGAAGGTAAACAAAAAGATGAGCTCAGAGAAAAGATCCAACAGGTCCCACTGTCAGATTCCACAGCAATGAGGAGAACTGAAATATTAGCTGAAGATTTAACTTCACAACTTCTTTGTTTCATTAGCAGTGAATCAACAGACGGCACTAATGCCTAGCTTCTGGTGTTTGTCAGATTTTATATATCGAAACATAGAAGGAATTCTTTGAGGAGCTGTTGGACACATCTAGAAGCAAACACACAGGGAGAGGATATCCATGAGGTCATCAAAGGTAAAATGACAAGAATGGGGAGAGATTTGAAGTAAGGGGTCTCCGTGACCACTGATGGAGCTCCAGACATGATAGGAAGAGGGATGGGGCGGCAGGGTAGCCTAGTGGTTAGAGCGTTGGACTAGTAACCGGAAGGTTGCAAGTTCAAACCCCCAAGCTGACAAGGTACAAATCTGTCTTTCTGCCCCTGAACAGGCAGTTAACCCGCTGTTCCTAGGCCGTCATTGAAAATAAGAATTTGTTCTTAACTGACTTGCCTGGTTAAATAAAGGTAAAATAAATAAAAATAAAAATGGGACTGGTTGCACGTTTGAAAGAGGACTACCCTGATGTGACATATGACTGCATGATCTATCAATCTGTCCTGTGTACCAGTCTAAGAAAATAACCCCTGCAAAAAAAGAAATGTCCTCTCACTGTCAACTGAGTTTATTTTCAGCAAACTTAACATGTGTAAATATTTGTATGAACATAAGATTCAACAACTGAGACGTAAACTGAACAAGTTCCACAGACATGTGACTAACAGAAATGGAATAATGTGTCCCTGAACAAAGGGGGGTCAAAATGAAAAGTGGTGGCCACCAGCTGCATTAAGTACTGCAGTGCATCTCCTCCTCGTGGACTGCACAAGATTAGTCAGTTCTTGCTGTGAGATCTTACCCCACTCTTCCACCAAGGCACCTGCAAGTTCCCTGACATTTCTGGGGGGAATGACCCTAGCCCTCACCCTCCGATCCAACAGGTCCCAGACGTAGATTGAGATCCGGGCTCCTCGCTGGCCTTGGCAGAACACTGATATTCCTGTCTTGCAGTAAATCACACACAGAACAAGCAGTATGGCTGGTGGCATTGTCATGCTGGAGGGTCATGTCAGGATGAGCCTGCAGGAAGGGTACCACATGAGGGAGGAGGATGTCTTCCCTGTAACGCACAGCATTGAGATTGCCTACAATGACAACAAGCGAGATTGTGAGATTGTGCGTTCCTGGTGTAACTTGGGCAGCTGTTGTTGCCATCCTGTACCTGTCCCGCAGGTGTGATGTTTGGATGTACCGATCCTGTGCAGGTGATGTTAAACATAGTCTGCCACTGTGATGACAATCAGCTGTCCGTCCTGTCTCCCTGTAGCTCTGTCTTAGGTGTCTCACAGTACAGACAGTACAATTTATTGCCCTGGCCACATCTACAGTCCTCAAGCCTCCTTGTAGCATGCCTAAGGCAAGTGCATGCATATGAACAGGGACCCTGGGCATCTTTCTTTTGGTGTTTTTCAGAGTCAGAAGAAACGCCTCTTTAGTGTCCTAAGTTTTCATAACTGTGACCTTAATTGCCTACCGTCTGTAAGCTGTTAAGTGTCTTAACGACTGTCCTTTAGGTGCATGTAGGTGCATGTTCATTAATTGTTCATGGTTCATTGAACAAGCATGAGGAACAGTGTTTAAACACTTTACAATGAAGATCTGTTAAGTTATTTGGATTTTTACAAATTATCTTTGAAAGACAGGATACTGCAAAGGGGACTTTTCTTTTTTTCTGAGTTTAGCATTAAGGTCATGACAACAAGGATGAGACTTGAGAGCAACATCCCTACAACATCGCCTGCTACGAGGCATTCTGACAGAGGCCAATGCCAGTTTTGATGACTTACTACTGCCCAATCATGTCAGATGGCTCGGCAAAGGCAGGATTTTGGAAAAACTTTTGGGACATTCGGGAGAAAATCAAAGCTTTCTTATCAGAGCAAAAGAGTGACAAGGCAACTCAGTTTTCTGAGTTTTTGGAAGATGAGGAGAAGATGGAAACAGATGCATGTTCGACAGACATTACATCACACCTTTATCCATTGAGTGTTAAGCTGCAGGGATGGGACATAACAGCAGTTCAAGGCTTTCCAGAAATGTTTGCTTTTTAAGAATCCCCAGGGAGAACTTGCGAATCTTCTGGTGCAAACGGATGGAGACAAAGATGTTGCCCAACCATGTCGATTTCATCCAAAACGAATGGATAGCTTCAAGGCTCGCTTTGATGACGTCACTGTTGGAGGAGAACTGCTGCTGCTCATCCAGAACCCCTTCTTGGTCACAAATGTAAGTTGTCAGAAGAAGCCAAACAGATCTTCAGATGGGTAGATGTTGCCTCACTGCAGATGGAGTTGATTGAGCTGCAAAAAAATGTGTCTTTGAAGGAGCAGGCTAGTGATTGTGACCTTGTTACTTTCTGGGGAAAGATGTTGCCTGCAGCCGATGTCCCTGTTCACATGAAACTGGCACTATACATCCGGACTATGTAAAGTTCCACATACTGCTGTGAATGAGCCTAGTAGTTCAGTACCCCAGTATAGCTTTTTTGACAGCTACTGGACATATAATGTTACGCTAAAATATAATTAAAAATATCTAGTTAGTAAACGTTGGTTCAATACAAAGTTGTGCCCTGACATTAAAATGTAGAACACATCTAGCTAAACTGTTCTACGATAGTTGCTGTAAAGTAATTTATTGGCATATAACCTAGCTCCGTAATATTTATTGTGTTATTGCCTGGACGGTTAGTTGCCGTATAGGTGGCTAAGTTTAGCTAGTTACTAAGCTAGGCTAGCTAACTTTGGTTCACTCAGATTTTAAATTCTCAATGTTGAACACCTCATCATAAACAATTTCACTGGCCTAACTATATAGACCTGCTGGCTATCATAAGGTTGTTGCTGCTGGTGTGCTTACTACTAAAGTTACAGCAACGTTAACATTGGGTAAAGTTAGCTAGCTGGCTACAGCCAGGGTCGCATGGTAAGCGCTGTCACTTGGCACTGAATTAACATTGGACTAGCTTTTTTAGAAAATTCAGCTTAACGTTCTGTACTGAGTTTCTCAAACATCGTAGCATTAAAATAATCTTAAGAGGTTAGCATGTCTTGGGGGGTATAATATTTGTGCCTCTGTATGTACATTTCTAACTCATCATTATTCACAATTAATTCCGGTTTATCCGTAACCATGATAGCATCCACATTAATGTAGAATTGTTAAGAAACATTATATTCTTATTTACAATAAAGTGGCTCCAAAATGACACTATACGTTATACATTAATTTCTATTGGCACAAAATAATCTGAAACCAAAATAAACAGCAAATGCAGCCAACACATTTGTAGAGTCAGAAGCTTGATGTAGTCATTGCGTGCTATGAATATGGGATCAAAGACTTTACTTTATTTGAATTTGCCCAAATACTTTTGGTCTCCTAAAATGGGGGGGACTATGTACACAAAGGGCTGTAATTTCTAAACGGTTCACACGATAATAATGGAAATACCCTGAGATTAAAGCTGACGGTCTTCACTTTGTATCAATTCAAATGCAAAGTGCTAGAGTACAGAGCCAGAAGGGGGAAAAAATGCTTTACAGTCCCAATAATTAGAGGGTCCTACTGTAGCTCAGTTGGTAGAGCATGGCGCTTGTAACGCCAGGGTAGTGGGTTCGATCCCCGGGACCACCCATACGTAGAATGTATGCACACATGACTGTAAGTCGCTTTGGATAAAAGCGTCTGCTAAATGGCATATATTATTATTATTATTATATATTAGATGTTGTGATTACAGACCCTGCTTAATGACCAAATTGAGCATGATCTTCTTTTGTGACATCTTATGAAGTGATCTTTTGTCTTTAAATTCTTTTTTCAGCTGAGGGCTGATTCAACCGGCCATTGGTAGCCCTGAGCTAATAATTTTTTCAGGTGAGGGCTGATTCAAGATTCAACTAGAAGTCTCCTGGGGATCAATCCAGAACTGGGTCAAAGGCCAAGATGAAGGGGGGGGGGAAACAGTATCTGAACTGAACGACTTTGAAAATCCTTGGAAACGTTGCAGTAATTGAATTACAGGCTATATTATATGTAGGTTATTGCAGTAGGCTGTTTATTGCTTATGCCATGTGCTTTGTGAAGAGCAGTAGGAACACGCAGTAGTGAACAAACAGTAGAAAGGACCGCATTAAGAATTTAGATTGAAAGAATACGCTAATCTCTCTCCATCTCTTTCCCCTGCCTGTTATTCTTCCAACCTCCCAGCAAACCAAGATTGATTCTGTTCTCAGAACACAAAAACTGTCGTGCTGATAATTATAAAACGTTTTTATAATTGACTTAATGTTGCAAGAACGTTCCCAGAACACGTAGTCTGTTCTTTAAAGGTTCCCAAAATGTATTTTATTTAACTAGGCAAGTCAGTTAAGAACAAATTCTTATTTTCAATGACGGCCTAGGAACAGTGGGTTAACTGCCTTGTTCAGGTGCAGAACAACAGATGTTTACCTTGTCAGCTCAGGGATTTGAATTTACAACCTTCCAGCTTTTAATCCAATGTTCTAACCCCTAGGCTACCCTGCCATCCCAGAATTCCCTAACCTGTGTTTGAATACCCATACTAACATACTATATATACTGAATGAGTGTATATAGTATAAAATTAGTTCATTTTAAAAGTCTGTAAACTAACAGTATCCTTTCAGTTGAGTTTACGAGCTCTTCGCCTGTCTCCCGGAAGTTGATGCTGTTGCTTGGCAACCTCTTGCTAGCTAGTTAGCATAACAAATAACTAGTTAGACATTTTATGTCTTGAGGTGTGTTCTTAAATTCAATCTGAAGTGCTAGAGTGCGCTCGTAAATTCAGAGCATTGTACGTTTGTAATTTCTGAGCATTTGCCTCAAGGAGCGCACACTGGATGTTCAGGCAGAGGAGTAGGGTTGATTTGACCGTACTGACCTTACAACAGGCAGTCAAGCACCCAAGCTAACATTGGCTAAGCTTGCTAGCTACTTCCAGACACATGAGACAACTCTGACCATTTTACTCGCCTTAGCAGAGCTGGAGAGGCAGTTATCCAGTGCGTTGGTGACTGTGCTGCTGGCAACCATTTAATTAAGCTTTTTTTTTTTTACAACGTTTACTGACACTGGCCATATTCAACTGGTGTTTAGCCCTCTTAAATTCATTATTATGCGCTCTGGTACACTCAGACGAGAGCGCTCGGAAATCGGAGTAGATAGCCAGAGCTACTTTACAAAAGCACCCGAATATCCACTGAGAACGCACAACAACTATACTATTTAGCTAAGAATGACGGGAATAATCAAGTCAATAAACGTTGGGTAGTTAGATAGCATATAGTTAATATACTGGCAAGTTTGATGTATAAGTAGCCAACTAACATTAGGTAGCTGGCTAACATACCGGTACATACTGCTGTACTGATACGCTATGTGGTTCATAAGGACAGCCTAACCTAACGTGTAACATAACATATTTGCAAAGTCATTACTTTATTACATTGCTCAACATATGTCATAATTAGTTTGTAAAAGACAGATATAGGTTGTTTTGAACACACTACCATAAACAATCTCTGAGAAACTGATGAAACCGTCTCCGGTAAGTAAACTACTGTAAGTGGTACATTTGTCAATTGGTACTAGTGCACCAAGTAGGTTATTGTAGTATTCTGAAAAAAAACGGTTGATATTGTTTTTAATGTAATTGTGAGGAAGTAGACTATTCATCGGTGCAGAGCTATAGGTGTGCCCTTACAGTTGATCAACGGCTGGGTTATGGAATGTGATTGGGGCTCTCCCTCTCTAGAAGGATTTTTTTTACTGGTTTCCTTTCTCCTATGTACAACTTTGTATTTTTTTTATTTTTTTTATTTCACCTTTATTTAACCAGGTAGACAAGTTGAGAACAAGTTCTCATTTACAACTGCGACCCTGACCAAGATAAAGCAAAGCAGTTCAACACATACAACAACACAGAGTTACACATGGAGTAAAACGAACATACAGTCAATAATTCAGTAGAAAAATAAGTCTATATACAATGTGAGCAAATGAGGTGAGATAAGGGAGGTAAAGGCAACAAAAGGCCATGGTGGCGAAGTAAATACAATATAGCAAGTAAAACACTGAAATGGTAGTTTTGCAGTGGAAGAATGTGCAAGGTAGGGATAGAAATAATGGGGTGCAAAGGAGCAAAATAAATAAATACAGTAGGGGGAGAGGTAGTTGTTTGTGCTAAATTATAGATGGGCTATGTACAGGTGCAGTAATCTGTGAGCTGCTCTGACAGCTGGTGCTTAAAGCTAGTGGGGGAGATAAGTGTTTCCAGTTTCAGAGATTTTTGTAGTTCGTTCCAGTCATTGGCAGCAGAGAACTGGAAGGAGAGATGGCCAAAGGAAGAGTTGGTTTTGGGGGTGACCAGAGAGATATACCTGCTGGAGCGCGTGTGACAGGTGGGTGCTGCTATGGTGAGCAGTGAGCTGAGATAAGGGGGGACTTTACCTAGCAGGGTCTTGTAGATGACCTGGAGCCAGTGGGTTTGGCGACGAGTATGAAGCGAGGGCCAGCCAACGAGAGAGTACAGGTCGCAGTGGTGGGTAGTATATGGGGCTTTGGTGACAAAACGGATGGCACTGTGATAGACTGCATCCAATTTATTGAGGAGGGTATTGGAGGCTATTTCGTGAATGACATCGCTGAAGTCGAGGATCGGTAGGATGGTCAGTTTTACAAGGGTATGTTTGGCAGCATGATGAGTGAAGGATGCTTTGTTGCGAAATAGGAAGCCAATTCTAGATTTAACATTGGATTGGAGATGTTTGATGTGAGTCTGGAAGGAGGGTTTACAGTCTAACCAGACACCTAGAATATTTGGACAACTACAAATACCTAAGTCAGAACCGTCCAGAGTAGTGATGTTGGACGGGCGGGCAGGTGCAGGCAGCGATCGGTTGAAGAGCATGCATTTAGTTTTACATGTATTTAAGAGCAATTGGAGGCCAGGAGAATTGTATGGCATTGAAGCTCGTCTGGAGGGTTGTTAACACAGTGTCCAAAGAAGGGCCAGAAGTATACAGAATGGTGTCGTCGGCGTAGAGGTGGATCAGAGACTCACCAGCAGCAAGAGCGACATCATTGATGTATACAGAGAAGAGAGTCGGTCCAAGAATTGAACCCTGTGGCACCCCCATAGAGACTGCCAGAGGCCCGCACAACAGGCCCTCCGATTTGACACACTGAACTCTATCAGAGAAGTAGTTGGTGAACCAAGCGAGGCAATCATTTGCGAAACCAAGGCTATCGAGTCTGCCGATGAGGATGTGGTGATTGACAGAGTCGAAAGCCTTGGCCAGGTCAATGAATACGGCTGCACAGTAATGTTTCTTATCAATGGCGGTTAAGATATCGTTTAGGACCTTGAGCATGGCTGAGGTGCACCCATGACCAGCTCTGAAACCAGATTGCATAGCGGAGAAGGTATGGTGGGATTCAAAATGGTCGGTAATCTGTTTTTTGACTTGGCTTTCGAAGACCTTAGAAAGGCATGGTCTGTAGCAGTTTGGGTCAAAAGTGTCCCCCCCTTTGAAGAGGGGGATGACCGCAGCTGCTTTCCAATGTTTGGGAATCTCAGACGACACGAAAGAGAGTTTGAACAGAGGTTGCCACCCTTAGTAATAGGGGTCTAGATTTTGCAGCTCTTTCAGAACATCAGCTGACTGGATTTGGGAGAAGGAGAAATGGGGAAGGCTTCGACGAGTTGCTGTGGGGGGTGCAGTGCTGTTGACCGGGGTAGGGGTAGCCAGGTGGAAAGCATGGCCAGTCGTAGAAAAATGCTTATTGAAATTCTCAATTATAGTGGATTTATCTGTGGTGACAGTGTTTCCTATCTTCAGTGCAGTGGACAGCTGGGAGGAGGTGTTCTTATTTTCCATGGACTTTACAGTGTCCCAGAACTGTTTTGAGTTTGTGTTTTTTGGGGGGGAGGTTGAGTTTGGTGTATACACATGTACAAAGTTGATGTCAATCTGGAACTCTTTGGGGGTCTCAGTGAATTCATCATCCCAGAATCCTTTGGGGCACTGGAGCTCCTGAGCTCCTGATTCAGCCACATCACCCACTGGGCCACAGGATTGTGTTTTTTTATAGAGGCCCAACTCTATGCAAAGGAGATGTGACGCTGCACGGGGCAGATAGTTGTCACACCAGTATTCAAACACAACTCTAGACTGCCTCAGGCTTTTCCAGTTTTTCATTTAACCAACCTGGAAGACCAGGTGTGTTGAATTTATCTCTGAACTGATCAATTAGCTCAGTTAGTCAGGTGTGGTGCCTAGTTGAAACAAAATCCTTCAGTACCTTCGACACTCCATGAACAGGGTTGCTTACCACTGGCCGTGGCCCTCACATTGAGCAAAGAGACAGCTATGTTAATGTAACGGATGTGAAATGGCTAGCTTAGTTAGCGGCGGTGCGCGCTAAATAGCGTTTCAATCGGTGACGTCACTTGCTCTGAGACCTTGAAGTAGTACTTCCCCTTGCTCTGCAAGGGCCGCGGCTTTTGTGGAGCGATGGGTAACGATGCTTCGTGGGTGACTGTTGTTGATGTGTGCAGAGGGTCCCTGCTTCACGCCCGGGTATGGGCGAGGGGACGGTCTAAAGTTATACTGTTACATTGGTGCCGTGACCCGGATCACTGGTTGCTGTGGAAAAAGGAGGAGGTCAAAAGGGGGGTGAGTGTAACGGATGTGAAACGGCTAGCTTAGCTAGCCATGGTGCGCGCTAAATAGCGTTTCAATTGGTGATGTCACTTGCTCTGAGACCTTGAAGTAGTGGTTCCCCTTGCTCTGCAAGGGCCGTGGGTTTTGTGGAGCGATGGGTAACTCTGCTTTGTGGGTGACTGTTGTTGATGTGTGCAGAGGGTCCCTGGTTCACGCCCGGGTATGGGCGAGGGGACGGTCTAAAGTTATACTGTTACATTAACATGAGTTAAATGTCATGTGTCTTGCTCTGTGGGAAATATTTTCTTGTTACTTAAACTCTATATATTATTTATATTATTTTGATCCACACTGCTCAAAAAACTAAAGGGAACACTAAAATAACACATCCTAGATCTGAATGAATGAAATATTCTTATTGAATACTTTTTTCTTTACATAGTTGAATGTGCTGATAACAAAATCACACAAAAATGATCAATGGAAATCAAATTTATCAACCCATGGAGGTCTGGATTTGGAGTCACACTCAAAATCAAAATGGAAAACCACACTACAGACTGATCCAACTTTGATGTAATGTCCTTAAAACAAGTCCAAATGAGGCTCAGTAGTGTGTGTGAACTCCACGTGCATGTATGACCTCCCTACAATGCCTGGGCATGCTCCTGATGAGGTGGTGGATGGCCTCCTGAGGGATCTCCTCCCAGACCTGGACTAAAGCATCCACCAACTCCTGGACAGTCTGTGGTGCAACGTGGCATTGGTGGGTGAAGCGAGACATGATGTCCCAGATGTGCTCAATTGGATTCAGGTCTGGGGAACGGGCGGGCCAGTCCAGAGCATCAATGCCTTCCTCTTGCAGGAACTGCTGAAACACTCCAGCCACATGAGGTCTAGCATTGTTTTGCATTAGGAGGAACCCAGGGCCAACCACACCACCAGAAATGCCACCCCACACCATGACTGACCCACCGCCAAACCGGTCATGCTGGAGGATGTTGCAGGCAGCAGAACGTTCTCCACGGCATCTCCAGACTGTCACGTCTGTCACATGTGCTCAGTGTGAACCTGCCTTCATCTGTGAAGAGTTGATGTGTGCAGAGGGTCCCTGGTTCGCGCCCGGGTATGGTCGAGGGGACGATCTAAAGTTATACTGTTACACAAGTAATGGTACTCAGACACAGCCAGTGTATTAGTGTGCTTTGGTGAGTGAGTCATGGCAGAGAGGGTTTGAATACTACAAAGCATGCATGGTTCTGCAAGCAGAGGTATCTCTTAGATTTTTGGGTTCTATTCTGTACACTGTCAGTCCTTACCCATGAGCCCCAGTGTCACAATGTTCCATGGAAGACAAACGGTGTGTGTGTGTGGGGGGGGGTAAAAACATTTCAGATTAATTGTTTGGTATTCAAATAACATGATTTGATAGATAAGATCTCGAATACTGCAATTTTAATAGTGTAAGTAGTCTGTATTAGTCTGAATGGTAAAATATTTGTTCAGTAGTAGGCTTATTATATTCTACCAGCAGATGGCAGCTTGAGGAACATCGACAAGAGGGAGGGAGTGAAATAAGAGAGGGAGGGAGTGAAATAAGAGAGGGAGGGAGTGAAATAAGAGAGGGAGGGAGGGAAATAAGAGAGGGAGGGAGGGAAATAAGAGAGGGAGGGAGGGAAATAAGAGAGGGAGGGAGTGAAATAAGAGAGGGAGGGAGGGAAATAGGAGAGGGAGGGAGTGACAAGAGAGGGAGGGAAATAAGAGAGGGAGGGGGGGAGGAAGAGGGAGGGAAGAAAGAAGAGAGGGAATGAAAGCGAGTGACATGAGGAGAAAATGGGCAGATTATTTGTGTCCTGTGTCATCATCACCGAAGACTGTCCGTGCTATCCCATGTTCAGAGAGTAAGTCTGTCTTTCTCCTCTCCTTCTCTCACTCTTCCCAGCTCTCTCTGTCTCTCCCCTGTGTGCCTCTCTCTGGGCTGACTGTTTCTCCCCCTTGCGTCTGCTAGACGGGTGAGGAGTTCCACTGTGTCTGCCAACAGATGGGGAAGGCTAAGTTGCTGCGTCTGGAGCAGAGCTGAATCATAACGTCTGAGAAGCACATGCCTCCCTGACTGCTGCCTGCGCTCTTCCCTGTAAGTAGCCATACTTTTAATAATCAAGCCAATTCGTCTCATTTATCGTGTGTGTGTGTGTGTGTGTGTGTGTGTGTGTGTGTGTGTGTGTGTGTGTGTGTGTGTGTGTGTGTGTGTGTGTGTGTGTGTGTGTGTGTGTGTGTGTGTGTGTGTGTGTGTGTGTGTGTGTGTGTGTGTGTGTGTGTGTGTGTGTGTGTACGTGACAGTCTCAGACAGAAAATGGGATTTCGAGGAAGAAGGAGAGGGATGATTTGGAGAGGCAGAGAAAAAGAGTGAGGATTTTGGAGAGGAAGAGAGAGAAAGGGATGATTTGGAGAGGGAGAGAGGGATGATTTTGGAGAGGCAGAGAGGGAGAAAGGGATGATTTGGAAAGGCAGAGAGGGAGAAAGGGATGATTTGGAGAGGCAGAGAGGGAGAAAGGGATGATTTGGAGAGGCCGAGAGGGAGAAAGGGATGATTTGGAGAGGCAGAGAGGGAGAGAAGGATGATTTGGAGAGGCAGAGAGGGAGAAAGGGATGATTTGGAGAGGCAGAGAGGGAGAAAGGGATGATTTAGAGAGGGAGAAAGGGATGATTTGGAGAGGCAGAGAAAGAGAAAGAGAGGGAGGATTCCGTTGGGTGCTTGCGGCCGCATGCGGAACATGATGTCAGAGGAATGCCCTGCGCCGCTCCTCATAGCTGACTGGAACAGCAGCCACCTTCCTCTCTCTCTCCCTCCCTGTCTCCCTTTCCTTCAGCATCCGGCCCAGCAGCTGGAGCTTGAAGCTAATAAAGGGAGTGGAAGGGAGCAAGGGAGAGAGACAGAGGGAGAGGCAAAGTTTGGTGTGACACAAAGAGAGGGGAATAAGTTGGACTGGGACAGTAAAGGAGTGGGAAGGAAGGGAACAGAACAGTAGTCTATAAAGCTGCACTGAGCTCTATAGTAATGCAGACCTGTGAGTCATGGCTGTGGTCTGTATAGGAATGGAACAGAACAGTAGTCTGTAGAGCTTGGGCTCCGGTAATGTCGACTGGGCTGTGGTCTGTGTACTTAGCAGGGATCCGGTGACTGAAGGATACAGAGGCTACATGGAGCAGTCAGACACCTTAACACAGAGTGGGAGTAAGTTGACACCGTGTTGTATGGAGACGGCTGCTGAGCTTCTAGTTTAGGTTTAAGGTCTATGGTATATTCCGTTTAAAGACTGAGAATGTCTTGATGTTTTGTGATGGATAAGAGATGTTTGATGCTAGGCTGAGGAGTGGGGATCGACATAGCCGAATCCTCTGTTAGTCTGGGTTTTCAACCAAACATATCCTCTTACATCGCTTCAGTTGCCACTACAGTGCCAGACTGGCAGACTATCATCAACGCTATATGCTGGTTATATAAGAGATAAATAAATAGGATTCTTTGTGACCAGAGCCATCCTTCTATTTTTTCAGACATGTTTCAGACAACTAAGTACATTTTGTCCAACTGTGATGCCAATCACAACATCGGAAAGTCCTCTCCTTTAAAAACAAAAAGAGGGAAAAAGTTATTCTGGAAGTCCTTTATTCATCCCACCTTTCCTCTGCTCCTCGGTGGGGAAAGAAAGAGGCAGTGTTTTATTTTTCCTGACAGTTTTAATGTGGCTGGCCTCTGCCTTTACCGTAGCACGGTGCAGGCATTTTTATAGACAGTCGTATGCCATCCGCAGTAGCCCAAGGCCTGAAGGACCTCTCCCCAATAAAGTTGGAGAGCAACAAAATAAATGAGCTAAATTACGGGCGCCTGGAAATAAAGAGCTGAATTCAGCTGGCTGTCTCTCACGGACCTCCAACCAATAAACTGACATTTTAAATAAGAAGCAGCTAGGTTACTGTAGGACAGAACAGCTATTTATCATGTGCTATTCTGAGCGAGTGAGTATGATTGAGTTCTTCTGTGACAGAGGCAGAAGGCTATCTGACACATTTTTCCCACTGGTAGGATTTGTCTTGGTTTCAATTTTGCTTTGTTTTTGATTTGTCTCGGTGTCTATATTAGGTTGAAATCTATCTCAAAGTACACTTTGCTCTTTAAAAATCTGCATAACTTTCACCTCCCATCCTACAGATTTGCTTACAGGCTTCAGGATATCCACTCGGTGAAGATGTAGTCCATTTGGTTTCCATGGAGATGTCTCTAAACAGGGCCTCCTCTTGTCGCATCCCTCCTGCCCTGTTGCCGTGGCTACTGTGGACTCTGTGGGTTCTACTCGTCCCCACGACCGTCGCCTCGACCACGGGCCCCGGCAACAGCACCCTGCTCTTCAACAGTGCCGCCCACGGCAACAGCCTGCGGAAATGCAGCTGCTCCACCCACATCCAGGACTGTGACGAGGCGTTGGCAAACCTGCTGTGCAGCTGCCGCACCATGTCGCACTCAGAGCTGACCCCTGGGGGCCTGAGGGAGCAGGGTAGCTTGACCATGTGGCTCAGAGAGCCTTGGGTCCTCACAGAGCTACTGAATGGGAGTGTGGTGCCAGACCTGCGCCTGTCCTACTGTGGACCCGGGTCCCTGGCCATCCCCACCCAGTACCTGGCCCTGTTTGGTCTCCGTAGGCTGAGGGTCCACAGCGCTGCCCAGGGTGCCCCACACCCGGAGCAGGTCCTCACAATCGCCTCTGGGACTGAGGATATAGACGGGTTGGGGTCCCTAGCCTCCACTGACCCCTCGTCTATCCTCCATGTCTCCTTCCTGGATGTAGCGTTGCTTAATGGCTTATCGTCCCTAAAGGCCTACAGTGTGAGCGCCCCTCCCATGCCCACCCTCTCCCAGTACTTCCCCCACCTGCCCCTGTACCTCTCCACCGCCTTGGACCAGCCCCTGTACCCCTCCACCCCTCTGGACCAGCCCCCAGACCCCCAACAGGACTGCCTCTTCACCTTCATCTACTAGACCTGTAGGCTCTGAGCAGAGAGCAGGGCTGGGTCAGTCCCTCAGCTAAATAGATCTATGGAAACTAGACTGGGCTGGATGGATAACACTGAAGTGGTAAGTGCAAGAGCTCCATTCACCCTGATGTTACTGAATGGACTTGATGTGCAGAGAGCTATGCTGCTTTTCCATTTGTTTCTATATAGTGTGTTTCTACGCTGCAGAAAACACTATTCCAATATCCACAAGAAGACTCTGGACAAGACAAGACAACCATCTCTGAGAAGAAGAAGGAGGCATCTTGCAGTATCAATGCAAGAGCAAGGCAGAGAATAAGAGATGGAAAGAGACTGAGAACGAGACAAGGACGGCATCCGTCTGCTGCTCTAAAGACTAACAGAAAGCTTGTAGGCCTGCTGTTATGAATGCTATCAGACAGTTAGCTTGTAGGCCTGCTGTTATGAATGCTATCAGACAGTTAGCATGTAGGCCTGCTGTTATGAATGCTATCAGACAGTTAGCTTGTAGGCCTGCTGTTATGAATGCTATCAGACAGTTAGCATGTAGGCCTGCTGTTATGAATGCTACCAGACAGTTAGCTTGTAAGCCTGCTGTTATGAATGCTATCAGACAGTTAGCATGTAGGCCTGCTGTTATGAATGCTATCAGACAGTTAGCATTCATAACAGCAGGCCTACAAGCTATCAGACAGTTAGCTTGTAGGCCTGCAGTTATGAATGCTATCAGATAGTTAACTTGTAGGCCTGCTGTTATGAATGCTATCAGATAGTTAGCTTGTATGCCTGCTATTATGAATGCTATCTGACAGTTAGCTTATAGGCCCGCTGTTATGAATGCTATCTGACAGTTAGCTTATAGGCCTGCTGTTATGAATGCTATCAGACAGTTAGCTTGTAGGCCCGCTGTTATGAATGCTATCTGACAGTTAGCTTATAGGCCTGCTGTTATGAATGCTATCTGACAGTTAGCATTCATAACAGCAGGCCTATAAGCTAACTGTCAGATAGCATTCATAACAGCAGGCCTATAAGCTATCTGACAGTTAGCTTTGCCAGCTGCTCTTTTCTTCAGTTATTCGGTGCAGATGGCCTATTAAGGCATGTTGTTTTGAAGCAGGTTACCATGGCTCCCCTATAAATGGGTCTTCCTGGTTGGAACCCTAATGGATCGTCAGGTCATGTGACTGTTCTTAGTTGAACTGTACGGTTGTGGACCCACCTTAAGCTGGACTTGGTTGGGTTTTGTAATTCAAGATGAAGCTGACGTAGAAGCCTTTTGGACTGGTGTGCTCTGGTGACTGGGTCCGTCCGGCCCATGCTGGATTGATTACATCACTGTGTTTCTGGTGTTCTAGAATACAGGCTTGTCCTGGAACGGCCTTGGACTCACCCCTACGGTCCACAATATGTCATTCTGCTCATGTTCTAGAATCAGCATGTCTGTACCTTTTTAGTTTTAAAGTAGTATCCTGGCCAGGGATTAGACCATGTTAGTAAAAGTTAATAAATCTTACCCTTGGTTTAAAAAATAATAATAAGAGGGGGAAGAAGGAACATCACAAGAGGTGTTAGGAAATATTTTCTGATCTCCAACTCAAATAACAAATAGCACATGTTTTATTTTCAGCTGACATCCAGAGAGAGACATAGTCATATCATTCATCTAAAACCACCCTCACAAACCGACTGAAGCCAACACTTCTGTTCTGCGTGTGCGTGTGCCTAGGCGTGCAAGTGTACATGCATATTCTTATATACGTCTTGTAAATAATTGTTGAAGATCGGTGACGTGACGCTTCAGTTCCTCTGCCTGCCCTGTGGTGAGCAATGGTGGGTATTTTCTAGATTAGGTCACTCCAGAACACACTCACTAATGACAGTTGGGAAATGAAGTTTTCTAGATTAGGTCACTCCAGAACACACTCACTAATGACAGTTGGGAAATGAAGTTTCCTGGATTATTCTACATTGACATGACACTACAACATTCAGACGCATCAGATCCCAACCAGATCGCTGTATTTAAGAGAACAATGTTGAATATGGTCTCTAATTCTACACATTCGGTTATATAGCATTAGTGAAATATTCCAGTGGAATATTAAAACATTTCCTATGTCATGTTAATCAGGACCGAACACATCTGGGATACAATCTCTCAAGCTCAGGCTCTCTCTGTAGAGACAGAAACCTGACACTAGTGCTTCCCATTTGGAGAATTTAGGTCACACCTCTGGGGAACCATTTACTGTGGATTAAACATTTAGGCTAGGATGTCACAAAATGTGTCGCTCCTCACGCTCACTGTCTGCACCCTAAAGTATATCTCAGTCACTCACAATCCGGGCAGAACGATCCATGAGCCTCCGTAGCAGGAGATGGGTGCTTGTGTATCATGTCATGTTTATTAACTAGTGTTGCTACTTTGATTTTAAAGCACCTTTTGATTCAAGCACTTTTTTTCTTCACTGTATCATATTAGGATATTTTTTGAAGGTATATACAGTTGAAGTTTGAGGTTTACATACACCTTAGCCAAATACATTTAAACTGAGTTTATCACAATTCCTAACATTTAATCATAGTAAAAATTCCCTGTTTTAGGTCAGTTAGGATCACCACTTTATTTTAAGAATGTGAAATTGCAAAATAACAGTAGAGAGAATGATTTCTTTCAGCTTTTATATTATTTCATCACATTCCCAGTGGGTCAGAAGTCTACATACACTCAATTAGTATTTGGTAGCATTGCCTTTAAATTGTTTAACTTGGGTCAAATGTTTCGGGTAGCCTTCCATAAGCTTCCCACAATAAGTTGGGTGAATTTTGTCCCATTCCCCCTAACAGAGCTGGTGTAACTGAGTCAGGTTTGTAGGCCTCCTTGCTCGCACACTCTTTTTCAGTTCTGCCCACAAATATTCTATAGGGTTGAGGTCAGGCCTTTGTGATGGCCACTTCAATACCGTGACTTTGTTGTCCTTAAGCCAGTTTGCCACAACTTTGGAAGTATGCTTGAGGTCATTGTCCATTTGGAAGACCTATTTGTGACCAAGCTTTAACTTCCTGACTGAAGTCTTGAGATGTTGCTTCATTATATTCACATAATTTTCCTATCTCATGATGCCATCTATTTTGTGAAGTGCACCAGTCCCTCATGCAGCAAAGCAAACCCACAATATGATGCTGCCATCCCCGTGCTTCATTTTTGGGATGGTGTTCTTCGGCTTGCAAGCCTCCCCCTTCTTTCCTCCAAACATAACGATGGTCATTATGGCCAAAAAGTTATATTTTTGTTTCATCAGACCAGAGGACATTTCTCCAAAAAGTACGATATTTGTCCCCATGTGCAGTTGCAAACCGTAGTCTGGCGCTTTTTTATGGCAGTTTTGGAGCTGTGGCTTCTTCCTTGCAGAGCGGCCTTTCAGGTTATGTCGATATAGGACTCGTTTTACTGTGGATATAGATGCCTTTGTACATGTTTCCTCCAGCATCTTCACAAGATCCTTTGCTGTTGCTCTGGAATTGATTTGCACTTTTTGCACCAAAGTACGTTCATCTCTAGGAGACAGAAGGCGTCTCCTTCCTGAGCAGTATGACAGCTGCGTGGTCCCATGGTGTTTATACTTGCGTACTATTGTTTGTACAGATGAATGTGGTACCTTCAGGCGTTTGGAAATTGCTCCCAAGGATGAACCAGACTTGTGGAGGTCTAAAATTGGCTTATATCTTTTGATTTTCCCATGATTTTCCCATGATGTCAAGCAAAGAGGCACTGAGTTTGAAGGTAGGCCTTGAAATACATCCACAGGTACACCTCCAATTGACTCAAATCATGTCAATTAGCCTATCAGAAGCTTCTAAAGCCATGACATCATATTCTGGAATTTTCCAAGCTGTTTCAAGGCACAGTCAACTTAGTGTATGTAAACTTCTGACCCACTGGAATTGTGATACAGTGAATTATAAGTGAAATAATCTGTCTGTTAACAATTGTTGGAAAAATTACCTGTGTCGTTGCACAAAGTAGATGTCCTAACCGACTTGCCAAAACTATAGTTTGTTAATAAGAAATTTATGGAGTGGTTGAAAAACAAGTTTTAATGACTCCAACGTAAGTGTATGTAAACTTTCGACTTCAACTGTATGCTTTGCAGAAACCTGTATAAATCACATATAGATAAGTACAGGCTCTCTGGTGTTGGGGACTGGCTGTATAAATCACATATAGATAAGTACAGTCTCTCTGGTGTTGGGGACTGGCTGTATAAATCACATATAGATAAGTACAGGCTCTCTGGTGTTGGGGACTGGCTGTATAAATCACATATAGATAAGTACAGTCTCTCTGGTGTTGGGGACTGGCTGTATAAATCACATATAGATAAGTACAGTCTCTCTGGTGTTGGGGACTGGCTGTATAAATCACATATAGATAAGTACAGTCTCTCTGGTGTTGGAGACTGGCTGTATAAATCACATATAGATAAGTACAGTCTCTCTGGTGTTGGGGACTGGCTGTATAAATTGCTCTGGGTACAGTCTCTCTGGTGTTGGGGACTGGCTGTATAAATTGCTCTGGGTACAGTCTCTCTGGTGTTGGGGACTGGCTGTATAAATTGCTCTGGGTACAGTCTCTCTGGTGTTGGGGACTGGCTGTATAAATCACATATAGATAAGTACAGTCTCTCTGGTGTTGGGGACTGGCTGTATAAATTGCTCTGGGTACAGTCTCTCTGGTGTTGGGGACTGGCTGTATAAATTGCTCTGGGTACAGTCTCTCTGGTGTTGGGGACTGGCTGTATAAATTGCTCTGGGTACAGTCTCTCTGGTGTTGGGGACTGGCTGTATAAATTGCTCTGGGTACAGTCTCTCTGGTGTTGGGGACTGGCTGTATAAATTGCTCTGGGTACAGTCTCTCTGGTGTTGGGGACTGGCTGTATAAATTGCTCTGGGTACAGTCTCTCTGGTGTTGGGGACTGGCTGTATAAATTGCTCTGGGTACAGTCTCTCTGGTGTTGGGGACTGGCTGTATAAATTGCTCTGGGTACAGTCTCTCTGGTGTTGGGGACTGGCTGTATAAATTGCTCTGGGTACAGTCTCTCTGGTGTTGGGGACTGGCTGTATAAATTGCTCTGGGTACAGTCTCTCTGGTGTTGGGGACTGGCTGTATAAATTGCTCTGGGTACAGTCTCTCTGGTGTTGGGGACTGGCTGTATAAATTGCTCTGGGTACAGTCTCTCTGGTGTTGGGGACTGGCTGTATAAATTGCTCTGGGTACAGTCTCTCTGGTGTTAGGGACTGGCTGTATAAATTGCTCTGGGTACAGTCTCTCTGGTGTTGGGGACTGGCTGTATAAATTGCTCTGGGTACAGTCTCTCTGGTGTTGGGGACTGGCTGTATAAATTGCTCTGGGTACAGTCTCTCTGGTGTTGGGGACTGGCTGTATAAATTGCTCTGGGTACAGTCTCTCTGGTGTTGGGGACTGGCTGTATAAATTGCTCTGGGTACAGTCTCTCTGGTGTTGGGGACTGGCTGTATAAATTGCTCTGGGTACAGTCTCTCTGGTGTTGGGGACTGGCTGTATAAATTGCTCTGGGTACAGTCTCTCTGGTGTTGGGGACTGGCTGTATAAATTGCTCTGGGTACAGTCTCTCTGGTGTTGGGGACTGGCTGTATAAATTGCTCTGGGTACAGTCTCTCTGGTGTTGGGGACTGGCTGTATAAATTGCTCTGGGTACAGTCTCTCTGGTGTTGGGGACTGGCTGTATAAATTGCTCTGGGTACAGTCTCTCTGGTGTTGGGGACTGGCTGTATAAATTGCTCTGGGTACAGTCTCTCTGGTGTTGGGGACTGGCTGTATAAATTGCTCTGGGTACAGTCTCTCTGGTGTTGGGGACTGGCTGTATAAATTGCTCTGGGTACAGTCTCTCTGGTGTTGGGGACTGGCTGTATAAATTGATCTGGGTACAGTCTCTCTGGTGTTGGGGACTGGCTGTATAAATTGCTCTGGGTACAGTCTCTCTGGTGTTGGGGACTGGCTGTATAAATTGCTCTGGGTACAGTCTCTCTGGTGTTGGGGACTGGCTGTATAAATTGCTCTGGGTACAGTCTCTCTGGTGTTGGGGACTGGCTGTATAAATTGCTCTGGGTACAGTCTCTCTGGTGTTGGGGACTGGCTGTATAAATTGCTCTGGGTACAGTCTCTGGTGTTGAGGACTGGCTGTATAAATTGCTCTGGGTACAGTCTCTCTGGTGTTGGGGACTGGCTGTATAAATTGCTACAAGCCTTCGATGACATATTTAATACGTCATCAATACATCCCGTATCACAGTTTGGTGGCTTTTATTTGTGTATAATTTGGTTCAAGGCAGATTATTGACTGGTTTATAAAGGTAGAAATCATTAGTTTATATAGGTGAGTGTGGGTTATGGCCTCTGTCCACACTCCATTAAATGTTGAATATGAGTATTATGTTATTAAAAAAAACAATAAAAGTGACAATGTCTAAAATGCAATTATTTCTGTGTCGATGTGCGCACACATTTACAGGTGTCAGTGTATGGCCCATAGAGGGCACCTTGGAGCTACACAAACAGCAAAGTACAAAAACATTCAATGTTTTGAGGGGCACCAACTCAAATCCATTCCTTTTTACAGGTGTATAGTTTATGGAACAGCAGCAAAGATTTTGATTCAGAAGCTGGACAGAATCTGGTATATAGCTTAAAGGATACGTATTGGTGCATTTAAATCAACATCTGTATGTGTCTTAGTAGTGGAGGCAGGTGAGATGCCTTTGAATATACGACGTAATAAATTGTCATTAGCTTATTGAGTTGAAAGGCTGTGAGGCTGAGCATCCCACTGCTACTGTTCTAGATGACTGTTGGGAATATACTAGTAGACAAGGCAGTGGTTTTGGTTGGACAGTTGGAAAGCTTGCTGATGACAGTGGTTTAACCAGAAGGGGACTAGGGTCCCAATTTGGGAACACCCCCCCCCCCCACCCCCACGTTCAGCTGGAAGGTGGCGCATGGAACGCAAAAATATTCCTAAAAATATTTAACCTCCACACATTAACAAGTCCAATGGCTCAAATGAAAGATAAACACCTTGTTTATCTACCCAGCAAGTCAGATTTCTAAAATGTTTTACGGCGAAAACATAGCACATATTTATGTCAAACCACCACCGAAGACACAGCTAATTTGCATAGCCAAGTTGAAAAAAATATGCAATCAACAAACGCAGGATTAAAATAAAAATAATGCATTAACCTTTTGAAATCTTCATCAGATGACAGTAATATAACATGTTACACAGTACATTTATGTTTTTTTCAATAATATGCTATATATATATCCATAAATCTCTGTTTACAATGATGCATTGTTCAAAAAATGCTACTCAAATGTCCTGAGAAATGATGATAGCTCCGGCAGATAACGTCAGCTAACAAGGAATACACATCATAAACTTTGACTAAATATGCATGTTCTACATATATATAGTTAGATACACTTCTTCTGAATGCAATCGCTGTGTTACATTTATTTTTAACGTTACAGGTTTCGTTCACTTGGCTATACTATGAGTCTGCGCTCAAAAAGTAGCATTATGGCTCCTCTATCTTGGAGTCCACAGAAACCCAAATTTACCAAATAAATATTCCCTTACCTTTGCTGTTCTTCCATCAGAAGACCTGGAAGGAATTATACTTACCAAAAACAGCGTTTAGTTTTGCAGTCTGTGTCTTTCGGTTCTCAAACACGACACATTTCAGTTGAAATGTAGCCAAAAGTCAAGTCGTGAGGACGAACAGAAACGCATGCATTGTATAATCGATCTTGGAAAAAAGACAGGACCGGAGCAGAGCACGCATGAGAGTGACCTGTTTTTTCGCTTGACCGAAAGGTTTCCGCCCGCCAAAACTCTCGTGAGCGCGCAATTCTCACAATGAGAAGCCCCATTGGAAGCAGACATCGCGCTGAAGACAAAGAGACTGTTCCCAGACCTGTAGGTGCTTGGGAAGGGTGGGGGCGATGACGTCAAAGTTGGGCCAACTTTTCTGATGACAAGAGAGAGTTTGGGGGAATGACTGCCCTGAGAGTTCTGCTTTACATACAGACATAATTTAAACGGTTTAGAAGCTTTAGAGTGTTTTCTATTCAATAATATATTTTATTTGCATATATTAGCAATGTTTGACAAAAACAAAATATGTTTACTATGGGCACGCAATTATTCCAGCGGGGGCAGTAAACAGCCCTATTAAGGGAGTTGGAGGTTGGCCAGTCTGTGGTGATAGGGGATGTTCCTCCATGGTTACTCCCAGATCCTGTTGTTGATCTAACCTTGGTAGAGAAAAAGGAACGGTTGGTCAGAAGTCAGTGATAAAGGGAAACTGGTTGACAGTTACATTGGTAGAAGTTATGCTTTTTTATCACTTTTCACAGATGGATCCAAGGACCCAGATAGTGGAGCTCAGGAGCCTTTACCTTCCTGGATGTGATGTGCAGATATGTAGAACCCAGATAGTGGAACTCAGGAGCCTTTACCTTCCTGGATGTGATGTGCAGATATGTAGAACCCAGATAGTGGAACTCAGGAGCCTTTACCTTCCTGGATGTGATGTGCAGATATGTAGACCCCAGATAGTGGAGCACAGGAGCCTTTACCTTCCTGGATGTGATGTGCAGATATGTAGAACCCAGATAGTGGAACTCAGGAGCCTTTACCTTCCTGGATGTGATGTGCAGATATGTAGAACCCAGATAGTGGAACTCAGGAGCCTTTACCTTCCTGGATGTGATGTGCAGATATGTAGAACCCAGATAGTGGAGCACAGGAGCCTTTACCTTCCTGGATGTGATGTGCAGATATGTAGAACCCAGATAGTGGAACTCAGGAGCCTTTACCTTCCTGGATGTGATGTGCAGATATCTAGAACCCAGATAGTGGAGCACAGGAGCCTTTACCTTCCTGGATGTGATGTGCAGATATGTAGAACCCAGATAGTGGAGCACAGGAGTAGGCGTTTACCTTCCTGGATGTGATGTGCAGATATGTAGGACCCAGATAGTGGAGCTCAGGAGCCTTTACCTTCCTGGATGTGATGTGCAGATATGTAGAACCCAGATAGTGGAGCTCAGGAGCCTTTACCTTCCTGGATGTGATGTGCAGATATGTAGAACCCAGATAGTGGAGCACAGGAGCAGGCGTTTACCTTCCTGCATTTGATGTGCAGATATGTAGAACCCAGATAGTGGAGCACAGGAGCAGGCATTTACCTTCCTGGATTTGATGTGCAGATATGTAGAACCCAGATAGTGGAGCACAGGAGCAGGCGTTTACCTTCCTGGATTTGATGTGCAGATATGTAGAAGACTAACAGATGAACTGTCAGAACACTCAGTTGAACTGTTGGTGATAATAGTTGCCCTCTGGTGGTTGGAGGACGTACAACCTGTTAGAATTATAGGATGATCAGATTCTCTGTCTGGACTGAATAGTTTATCATCTGGTAAATCTGATAGGAGGGATTTACTATTGGAGGTATTCATGTTATTATGGAGAGTTGAGACACTGGGCGTGATAGTGAGATTCTGCTGGGTCCCAGCACATTCAGGTGTGGAAGGGAATGAAATTGTAGACCAGTTAGCTAAAAGAGCTTTGAAACGAGACATAATTGATATTAATGTTCCACTGGGTAGCGGTGAGACCAAATTTAAGATCAGAGACATTTTGAGAGATGTAGAAGAGATGGGACTCTGAGCCCAATGGCCGGCATTTTATATGCCCTCCACAGAAATGTCGGTGGACCAAGATTCAAAGGTCAGATCAGGAAGGAAGAGGTGGTGTTTGCTCGACAGCGCTTAGGACATTGTACATTGAACTCGTCATTACAACTGGTTAGCAAGCATGTGAATGGTTTGTGTCTGAAGTGTATGGTCGCGAAACTGTGGAGCATGTGTTGTTATACTGTTGTAAGTATGTTGAAGACAGGGAAAGATTGAAGTGTGGGGTCATTGAGGTTGGGGGGTTGGGGGGGTTGGAAGGCATTCGTGGGAAGGGGAGGGTCTATTAGAAGTTAGTAGGGTTATTTTGTATTTTCTCAGAAGTACTGAGTTAGGTAGGAGGATTTAGAAATGTTGTAAACCGTGATTGACCACACACTCCAGCCCAGTAGGTGGCGGCATGCACCTGTAACGTTGGTTTGCGGACCGCCATTATATCGTAGAAGAAGAAGTCCATTCGTTGCGGACTATGGTTCCGGCTAAAGAAAAAGATAGCGGAAGTGGATCCTGACTTCGAATCAAGCAGCGCGTTGAGCCAAGTTGATGAAGACGAATGTTCTGAATGGACAACGGTAGTAGTGAAAACTGTAACAAAAAGGAAATTGGCTAAAATTGGAGTGGAGGATATGTGTATGAATGATAATAAATCGCTTCTTGTTGGGATGCATATGTGGCAAACCCGTTTGAGGTGTCGAAAATTGTGAAAACGCTGGGAAAAAGTGGAGTACAAATGTATTAATTGTTTTTCTGAAGAACAGAGGAAGATTGCAGTGAGCCTGAAAAGAATCCGAACAACAGAAGTGTTGGGTTTTGAACTTCGCTGTAGAGCACCCGTCAAAGGAGTCAACTCAAGGGTGACGACAGATGTTGAATTTGAATACCATTTACCTGAAAACTCCTGCTGTGGTTGGTTCCCGGTGTCTGATCCGCTGGTGTCTGATCCACTGGTGTCTGATCCGCTGGTGTCTGATCCGCTGGTGGTCTGATCCGCTGGTGGTCTGATCCCCTGGTGTCTGATCCCCTGGTGTCTGATCCGCTGGTGTCTGATCCGCTGGTGGTCTGATCCGCTGGTGGTCTGATCCCCTGGTGTCTGATCCCCTGGTGTCTGATCCACTGGTGTCTGATCCGCTGCCACTGGGTGAATGAAGAAGAAAAAAAGTCTGAGGGACCTGTCGGTTTTTGATAAAGAGCTTGTCGGGCACGCTCATAGTGTACATGGGGCATTAGGCGGCCGAATATGGCAGCAGATCAACGACCTTAACTGACCAAGATGCACCTCCAACAACAACAACAACACACAAAACCTCACATAATTCTGCCCACAAACAATTACAATTTCTCTCAACCAGTGGCATATGGGCTTTTTAGGTGTGTGCCTATGCCGCATTTAATAAGCAGTACCCACTGCAACATATTTTGCTTATCCATTCCCTGCGCACCTCTCCAGGGTGGAGGGACGCGTCTCTTAAGCGCTCCACCAATGTTTTTCATTAATCTAACGTAAATCATGCAGCAGATATAGGATATGGTAGAAAGAGTGTGTGGCCTTTTCTATTGCCTACAGCCTGGAAATACAGTGCCTTGCGAAAGTATTCGGCCCCCTTGGACTTTGCAACCTTTTGCCACATTTCAGGCTTCAAACATAAAGATATAAAACTGTATTTTTTGTGAAAAATCAACAACAAGTGGGACACAATCATGAAGTGGAACGACATTTATTGGATATTTCAAACTTTTTTAACAAATCAAAAACTGAAAAATTGGGCGTGCAAAATTATTCAGCCCCTTTACTTTCAGTGCAGCAAACTCTCTCCAGAAGTTCAGTGAGGATCTCTGAATGATCCAATGTTGACCTAAATGACTAATGATGATAAATACAATCCACCTGTGTGTAATCAAATCTCCGTATAAATGCACCTGCACTGTGATAGTCTCAGAGGTCCGTTAAAAGCGCAGAGAGCATCATGAAGAACAAGGAACACACCAGGCAGGTCCGAGATACTGTTGTGAAGAAGTTTAAAGTCGGATTTGGATACAAAAAGATTTCCCAAGCTTTAAATATCCCAAGGAGCACTGTGCAAGCGATAATATTGAAATGGAAGGAGTATCAGACCACTGCAAATCTACCAAGACCTGGCCGTCCCTCTAAACTTTCAGCTCATGCAAGGAGAAGACTGATCAGAGATGCAGCCAAGAGGCCCATGATCACTCTGGATGAACTGCAGAGATCTACAGCTGAGGTGGGACACTCTGTCCATAGGACAACAATCAGTCGTATATTGCACAAATCTGGCCTTTATGGAAGAGTGGCAAGAAGAAAGCCATTTCTTAAAGATATCCATAAAAAGTGTTGTTTAAAGTTTGCCAAAAGCCACCTGGGAGACACACCAAACATGTGGAAGAAGGTGCTCTGGTCAGATGAAACCAAAATTGAACTTTTTGGCAACAATGCAAAACTTTGTTTGGCATAAAAGCAACACAGCTCATCACCCTGAACACACCATCCCCACTGTCAAACATGGTGGTGGCAGCATCATGGTTTGGGCCTGCTTTTCTTCAGCAGGGACAGGGAAGATGGTTAAAATTGATGGGAAGATGGATGGAGCCAAATACAGGACCATTCTGGAAGAAAACCTGATGGAGTCTGCAAAAGACCTGAGACTGGGACGGAGATTTGTCTTCCAACAAGACAATGATCCAAAATATAAAGCAAAATCTACAATGGAATGGTTCAAAAATAAACATATCCAGGTGTTAGAATGGCCAAGTCAAAGTCCAGACCTGAATCCAATCGAGAATCTGTGGAAAGAACTGAAAACTGCTGTTCACAAATGCTCTCCATCCAACCTCACTGAGCTCGAGCTGTATTGCAAGGAGGAATGGGAAAAATGTTCAGTCTCTCGATGTGCAAAACTGATAGAGACATACCCCAAGCAACTTACAGCTGTAATCACAGCAAAAGGTGGCACTACAAAGTATTAACTTAAGGGGGCTGAATAATTTTGTACGCCCAATTTTTCAGTTTTTGATTTGTTAAAAAAGTTTGAAATATCCAATAAATGTCGTTCCACTTCATGATTGTGTCCCACTTGTTGTTGATTCTTCACAAAAAAAATACAGTTTTATATCTTTATGTTTGAAGCCTGAAATGTGGCAAAAGGTCGCAAAGTTCAAGGGGGCGAATACTTTCGCAAGGCACTGTAAATATATATATAATGATGCAGACACTTTTTACATCATGCAGGTTTCTCCAGATCAAATACTGGAACCTAAATGGCACTCATATCCTAACAACAGGTCTCTCTCTCCTAACAACAGGTCTCTCTCTTCCCCCTCTCTCATATCCTAACAGGTCTCTCTCTCCTAACAACAGGTCTCTCTCTCTCCCCCTCTCTCATATCCTAACAACAGGTATCTCTCTCCTAACAACAGGTCTCTCTCTCTTCCCCCTCTCTCATATCCTAACAACAGGTCTCTCTCTCTTCCCCCTCTCTCATATCCTAACAACAGGTCTCTCTCTCCTAACAACAGGTCTCTCTCTCTTCCCCCTCTCTCATATCCTAACAACAGGTCTCTCTCTCCTAACAACAGGTCTCTCTCTCTTCCCCCTCTCTTTCTCTATCCCCCTCTCTCTTTCTCTTCCCCCTCTCTTTCTCTTCCCCCTCTTTCTCTTTCTCTATCCCCCTCTCTCTTTCTCTATCCCCCTCTCTCTCTAACCTCTCTCTCTTTCTCTAACCCCTCTCTCTTTCTCTAACCCCTCTCTCTCTTTCTCTAACCCCTCTCTCTCTTTCTCTATCCCCCTCTCTCTTTCTCTATACCCCTCTCTCTTTCTCTATACCCCTCTCTCTTTCTCTCTCTCTTTCCCCCTCTCCCTTTCTCTATCCCCCTCTCTCTATCAGGACAGGTCAAAGTGAAATGGACAATATGGAATGGAGAAATCACAACTGTTGTCCAGGAGTTTCACTCCCATTGTCATGATCAGTGGTTTCAAGTTTGTATAGATCAATGTTTGACAAGCTGATCATAGCGAAACAAGACAAATACTTCTACATTTCCCACTATGTGTAAACACACTGCAAATAGGCTTGAGAACTCCTGATGAAGTTGAGTAGCTGATTTCAGAGCTTAAATAGACAAATGAATTAGTCACAGGAATCAGGACTAATAAAGCCAATGCAACTTCCTGTTTTACAAATGGTGGGCCTACCACATGGATGGGCATTCATTAAATTCCATTGCCGGATGACATTGTAGGTCACACCCCAGTAAGCACAAGCCGACATCTAGGTTTACCACATGGATGGGCATTCATAAAGAATGTCATTTTAGGCAACACTGTAAGTTATACCTCAGTTAGCACAGGAGGATGTCTTTTTTTTGGTGCAGTTCCGAACAGGAACTGAATATGATTTCAACGTCCACGGACATAGATTTTTGATCCGGACCAAATTTGAACCAATCATATGTTAGGTTCAGTTTTTGTCCAGTCTAGACCATTCTTGATTTGGCCCAAACATAGACGTATATAAATGACTTATTTTCAACTTTCATTCAGAACCGAAAATGAACCTGATTTCAACATCCATAAAATATGTTTTTTTTTCTGGAAAAGATGCCTTTTCAAAATCCTGGAAAATGTTATTTAAACATACCTTTTCACCTTCCATTCAGAACCTAAATTTAACCTAACTTCGTCTTGTAAATAAGTATTTTAGACGTCCTTTTAACGTCATTATGCTTACTGGGACTATTCTAGTTTTGTGCGGGGGCGAATTTTTTTGGTCTCGCCTATTCCGGCATAACGCCAAGGACCGGTGTTGTGCCGAAAATCTCCCCCCTGCCAGAATCCCCCATTCGCGTGAACGCGCACGCACTCAGTTCTTCATTGCTGCGATTTGCTTGCTTGTTGAGATTTCTGATCACGTTAGGCTACGCCCTGGTGAAGTGCAGACCTTACCGTGAAATGATTGTTTTCAAGCCTTTATTAACGAACAATGCGGTTTTCAGAAAATATAGTTAAGAAAATATTTACAAAATAAACTAATCCAGACACCCTGGAGTGCCCTGTAAACGTGAAGGAGATTGAGGTGACTAAAAAAAAATCAGAGCGGTCAATCGAATCGCTTATGCAGAAGCGATTAACAGAATTGAGAAAATAAGTGATGCTAGTGAATATGTGGTTGTGGACGCATCACAGTCTGTAGTAAATGTTTGCTGCCAGCCAAAAGATAGCCTGTGCGTTTAAAGGGTGGATTTTGTGGCGTTCATTTCCACAGTTATAAACTGTGCGGCACAAGTCTCAAATAAGTATAATAATGTAATGACCTGACTAGATCACAAATGAACAATTGTCCAGACAGAGGCCTGAGTTTGCGAATTGACGGTTTATTAAACCAACTTTACACAGGTTACTGTTTGGGCCGTAGCACACGCCAAAAAGATGACAGATAACCCACAAGCCAATCGTGACCTTCTCCTGTGAAGCCCAGACGCAAGAGAGAGAGAACAAAGGCTGAACCTGGTCTTAACTTCCAATGCCCCGCCCCCTCCACGCCACTCCGCCAACCACCAGGATGCCCGGCATCAGAACATTCCAGGCATTCCTGTGATTGGCAGATAGCAGGTTGATTGACAGGTCGGACCCCGCGAACACCGGGTACTGGTCAGTACAACACAACCACCTCCTAGCCTAACACATAACACACAGCTGTCTGTGCGGGTCGCTACAATAATAAGAAACTGGACATTATTGTGTTTGCGGCAGAACGTTTTTGGGGACTTAAGGATCTTACATCGGAAGGCCCGCCCTCCCAGGTTCCCCGTGAGCCTGTGTATGGATCGCATGGTTTATTTTGTTAACAGAAAAGTTGTTTGATTTAGTTTATTTTTTGTTCGTTTTTTGTTGTTTTTGGTATTTTGTTCCATTTTGGGGAATCCTGTTTCCATCCCGCACAGCAGGTTGCCGGATGCACATTTAATTGTGCGATCGTCAATATACCATAGAAGAAGTCCATTCCACAAATAGAACAATGAGACAGATATTTCACCAGATGTATAAATGTAAAGCATCCGCTTGGCGTTTAAACTCCCTACCAAATATGGTAGTGAGAGGAAGCCCAGTGGCCGGCAGTGGTAGAAGACGCAACGAGATGGATTTTGGCCAATATTCTGCACATTTTCTCATCGATTACATTTTTTTTTATCTCAATACAGTTTTCTGTTCCCAAAACTGTTGTAAACAGAGTGGACTACGTTTTGTAGACTTTAACATTTGCAAAAGTTGTAAAAAAAAAAATGCATTGTTTACTTTAGAAGGAACGCAAAGACGAATTTAGTTATTGCACACGCGCACTTCACCGAGTAGGGTTCCCTAACGTGAATTACATTTACATTTACATTTAAGTCATTTAGCAGACGCTCTTATCCAGAGCGACTTACAAATTGGTGCATTCACCTTATGACATCCAGTGGAACAGTCACTTTACAATAGTGCATCTAAATCTTAAAGGGGGGGGGTGAGAGGGAATACTTATCCTATCCTAGGTATTCCTTAAATAATGCAGATATCTGCTAGTACGGGCGAATAGGATCTCATCTCAGTATGACTCATTTGTTCCCATTGCAAATGGCAGGCCCTGGTCTATCTTGGTTTTAGTTATACACATATTTGCCCCGTTGCCTTTTGGGAGCGTTCGACCTGGTTATCACGTGATTTCACGAAAACGAGTGACGTTTGGAAAACACACGTGACCGAAAGAAACTAACAAATTGCTTGTAATTCACAGCACGGTCAGACTGTTTATATGTCTATTTTCTCTTCTGCTTTTACCCACGGGGGAAAATATCACGTTCTTTGAAAGGGATTCATCAAGGAAGTCATATCTTCAGGTACAATTATTTATTAATGCCAGCATTTAGTTCGGATCAAAAACCGTGTAGGACAAGCGTAACGTTACCCCTTTTACAAGCGAAGTCATTATTAGAAACACTGTAGACTTGGAAGACTACACAAATCTCTACATTTTATTTCATTCATTAAAATTGTTTGTTGTGTTTAATCGTTTCAAGAGTTGCATACTGGTTGTAGACAACATATTTATATAAACACATAACAGTAGCCTAAAGTAAGCATAGATTGAGTCAAGTGTTGTTCACCTGTCCCGACGTTAGATCATACAACCTGGTCGTTCTAGCAATAGACGCCACACAAACCTCACAGTACTGCATTACCTTTCCTTTTGTGTGAGCGAGAACTTCATTTTCACTTCTGTATTCAAATGGCTTTTGTTTTTCAGAACATTGACCAACAATGGACCAGTCCTCTCGATAATTAAAAAAAAAAGGTTTTGGGAATAAAAAAGATATGAAATATATCCATCTATCTATTTATTTGATGTTGCAGTATTTTTATGGTAAGTTGTCCACTGCTATTATGGGTTTATGAACAGGTTCAACGTAGCAGTGTTTACTGCTGAGCGTGTTTACTGCTGAGCGTGTTTACTGCTGAGCGTGTTTACTGCTGAGCGTGTTTACTGCTGAACGTGTTTACTGCTGAGCGTGTTTGCTGCTGAGCGTGTTTACGGCTGAACGTGTTTACTGCTGCTGAGCGTGTTTACTGCTGCTGAGCGTGTTTACTGCTGAGCGTGTTTACTGCTGAGCGTGTTTACTGCTGCTGAGCGTGTTTACTGCTGCTGAACGTGTCTACTGCTGCTGAACGTGTCTACTGCTGCTGAACGTGTCTACTGCTGCTGAACGTGTCTACTGCTGCTGAACGTGTCTACTGCTGCTGAACGTGTCTACTGCTGCTGAGCGTGTTTACTGCTGCTGAACGTGTCTACTGCTGCTGAACGTGTCTACTGCTGCTGAACGTGTTTACTGCTGAGCGTGTCTACTGCTGCTGAACGTGTCTACTGCTGCTGAACGTGTCTACTGCTGCTGAACGTGTCTACTGCTGCTGAGCGTGTTTACTGCTGCTGAACGTGTCTACTGCTGCTGAACGTGTCTACTGCTGCTGAACGTGTTTACTGCTGCTGAACGTGTCTACTGCTGCTGAACGTGTCTACTGCTGCTGAACGTGTTTACTGCTGCTGAACGTGTCTACTGCTGCTGAACGTGTCTACTGCTGCTGAACGTGTCTACTGCTGCTGAACGTGTCTACTGCTGCTGAACGTGTCTACTGCTGCTGAACGTGTTTACTGCTGCTGAACGTGTTTACTGCTGCTGAGCGTGTTTACTGCTGCTGAGCGTGTTTACTGCTGCTGAGCGTGTTTACTGCTGCTGAGCGTGTTTACTGCTGCTGAGCGTGTTTACTGCTGCTGAGCGTGTTTACCGCTGCTGAGCGTGTTTACCGCTGCTGAGCGTGTTTACCGCTGCTGAGCGTGTTTACCGCTGAGCGTGTTTACCGCTGAGCGTGTTTACCGCTGAGCGTGTTTACCGCTGAGCATGTTTACCGCTGAGCGTGTTTACTGCTGAACAGTGCTGAGTTTCCCAAACTAGGGGTCAAGTTGAAAATGCGGTCGCAAGACAAAATTTGGGCAGATTCTAGATGTGGTTGTAATTAACAGACCAGTTTCTGTTTTCTTCCTATAAATGTGGCTCTCTTTTTAACGTTCTAAGCTTAACAATATTATGATGCCTTTCACTGAAAGAAATGCCTCAGGAACACTTGTTTCCAGCTACTATGCCCACAAGACGTTAGAATGGCGCAGACAAGACCAGGCTCTAAATCAGAGGGGGAAAGAACATTGTCAATGATGGTGTTATTTTCAACACAGAAGATCATACAATGTTATTGCCTGATGGTCTGCTGAACTTCTCAGTACCTTTCGAATGCATTTCAGGGGCGGCAGGGTAGCCTTGCGGTTGGACTAGTAACCGGAAGGTTGCAAGTTCAAATCCCCAAGGTGACGAGGTACAAATCTGTCGTTCTGCCCCTGAACAGGCAGTTAACCCACTGTTCCTAGGCCGTCATTGAAAATAAGAATTTGTTCTTAACTGACTTGCCTGGTTAAATAAAGGTAAAAACTTCAATCCATACTGTCTTTTAGACTGAAGACTGATTTGTAATAAACTGTCATAGTCAAATTAGGAAAGGAACCATTGGCCGTTGATTACATAACATGGTGGGGTTACTGGTGGCTAGGTAACAAGCTATTGACTTACTGTACCTTGGCTGGGATAAGATACTGAAGTCTCTAGTTGCTCTCAGACATACACCCACAAACAGTCTGTGTCTGTGGGCAGTATAGTGTCTTGTACTGACATACTGTATGTTATCTTCATTTAGGAGTTTTTACGATACAGTCCCTCTCTGTATCCCCTTTTGCCATCCTAGCCCTGTGTACCCTCCCTGCTCCGGTCAATGTTACCATCGATTCTCTCAACTTCCACCATGTTCTCCGCTGGATCCCTGGGCCAGGCACACCACCCGGGACCATGTACAAGATCTTACACAGGTTGTTACCTACATCACCCATCATCATGATTTTGTTTGTGTTTGTCATATTGAATAATTCTACTACTGCATTGTGGTTAAGGTTTATGGACTTTAGACGAATGATGGAGATCTGATTCCCATGACACTTGATATGACTGGGTTGTAAACGTGTGTCAGACGTTAGGTGTAGTAATAATAATGATAATGTCTCCCTGTCATGGCTTTTGATCCATCAGTACAGATCCCAACACATCTTGACCAGCAAAGTCCATTTGATGTCACAAATCTGTCCCAGTACTTTAAAAATATCCTCTCCTGTTGTCCTGGTTTCCAGTGGTTTGCAGAAGAGGATGTCGTCCTTAATTGAACCCCCGTAAGCGTAACGGACACTCACCAGGAGCTGTGCCAGGCCCGCCATGTCTGACTCATCCAGCTGTAACGCATAGAATTCACTGGCTTGTATGCGAAGCAGTATTTGTTTCAAAACATCTCCTGCCATGTCACTGATGCGTCGTGAAACAGTGTTGTTTGATGAAGACACTGTCTGTATCGTTGTTTTGGGCCTTTTCCTCCAGCATTGTCCCAGCCCATATCCGCGGCAGCAGGAAGAATTAAGTCCTCTACAATAGTATGGGGCTTCCCTGTCCCAGCCACTCGGTAGCTCACCATATAAGACGCTTCTAGCCCCTTCTTATTAATTGTATCTGTTGCTTTTATACATGTCTTACTACTCGAAAGTCATCTTAATTCTCACTCAAAAAAACTCCTGTGGCTTATTTTTCGAATTGTCATGTTTCGTTTCTAAATGTCTGCGCAAGAGTGGCGGTTTCAATCGAGAGAGTAACTGTTAATGTGATTGGATGAGTAACGGCGAATGTGATTGGATGAGTAACGGCGAATGTGATTGGATGAGTAACGGCGAATGTGATTGGATGAGTAACGGCTAATGTGATTGGATGAGTAACGGTGAATGTGATTGGATGAGTAACGGTGAATGTGATTGGATGAGTAACGGCGAATGTGATTGGATGAGTAACGGCGAATGTGATTGGATGAGTAACGGCGAATGTGATTGGATGAGTAACGGCTAATGTGATTGGATGAGTAACGGTGAATGTGATTGGATGAGTAACGGTGAATGTGATTGGATGAGTAACGGCTAATGTGATTGGATGAGTAACGGCTAATGTGATTGGATGAGTAACGGCTAATGTGATTGGATGAGTAACGGCTAATGTGATTGGATGAGTAACGGCTAATGTGATTGGATGTTAATAATTTGACAAGGCTACCTGGTTAATGTGATTGGATGTTAATAATTTGACAAGGCTACCTGTATTTGACATTGTGGTGTTATTTTTTGCCAGATGGTTTATCTTATTTTTGGCAGTGAAACGAGGCTACTCTGGTGAGGGGGAAAAAAAAAACTCACCCAAAAGTATAGTCCCGTTGGAAAAATATAAAATGTGCTGTTTGATTATAATATTTTTGGTCTGTGAATCACATTTTTATTTGGCGTACCCCCTGACGGCATTGTGTGTTCCCCAGTTTGGGAAAACCTGATATAGAGGATATCGCCGTAGTCTAAAATCAGAATGAATGTACACTGAATGATTTGTTTTCTGCTATTTAACGAAAGACATTCCCTATTCCTAAAGACCTCTTAACTAACTCATCAATTTGCTTTTTTAGAAAGATAGCTTTTTCATCAATTCAGATACCCAGATATGTATAACCCTGGACATGATCAATGTGGGCATCATCTAATGTACATATGGATAAATCATCAAGATACATTTCCAATATGGGATAAATCACCAAGATACATTTCCAATATGGGATAAATCACCAAGATACATTTCCAATATGGGTAAATCATCAAGATACATTTCCAATATGGGTAAATCATCAAGATACATTTCCAATATGGATAAATCATCAAGATACATTTCCAATATGGATAAATCATCAAGATACATTTCCAATATGGATAAATCATCAAGATACATTTCCAATATGGGATAAATCACCAAGATACATTTCCAATATGGATAAATTATAAAGATACATTTCCAATATGGGATAAATCACCAAGATACATTTCCAATATGGATAAATCATCAAGATACATTTCCAATATGGGTAAATCATCAAGATACATTTCCAATCCTTTTGGAATATAATATATGCATGGATAAATACTTGTAAGCCATTATGGAACAGGAAAGACTACTTTCTGGTTGGAAATGTGGTTACACAACACCACTCTGAGATAGAATATATCTTGTTGAGGTCTGAGGGCCACATTGATTCAAAATTATAATGATTTGGAATCCAAAAATGAACTCACTGTATTTTGTCAATGAAGTAATTTTAACGGGGTCTACTTTGTAATTTTATTCGCTACATTAAAAATGTACCTCCTGGTTTCTATCCTAACAGAGAAAACAACATGGCCCTACAGCTACAGCATCAAACCAACATGACAAATCAGATGCTGGATCTGAAGTACCCCAAAGAAGAATACAGATTGTGTGTTCAGGCTTCCCACGAGCTCTTAGAGTCGCCAGTGACCGTGATCACCTTCACCCCCTTCACACAGAGTACGTCTGCTGGTCATTCTGTCTTGCTAATGGGTGGATGACTATACTTCTGCACATAACACACTCTAGGCATGTATTTCAATGTGTCTTATAATATGTAATATAATATGTTGTTATTAAAAAAATAAATTTTAAAAAGTTAAATATTTAATTGTGAAATGATGCTACAGTATCATATCTTCCACAGCTGTTATTGGTCCTCCGACATTGTCTTTGGATGGATGTGGCAATTGTCTGGTAATCAACATCACACTGCCTGAGATGGAAACCATTCAAAATGTCTACGGGAGCACCGTTTCCTTTCAGATCGACTGGAAGAGAGCAGGAGAGACTCTGGTAAAAACAACAATGCCTATCCTTTCCCTGTCTTTCCTGTCTATCCTTTCCTTGTCTTTCCTGCCTCTCCTGTCCCTGTCTTTCCTGTCTCTCCTTTCCCTGTCTATCCTTTCCCTGTCTTTCCTGTCTCTCCTTTCCCTGTCTTTCCTGTCTCTCCTTTCCCTGTCTTTCCTGCCTCTCCTTTCCCTGTCTTTCCTGCCTCTCCTTTCCCTGTCTTTCCTGTCTCTCCTTTCCCTGTCTTTCCTGTCTCTCCTTTCCCTGTCTTTCCTGCCTCTCCTTTCCCTGTCTTTCCTGCCTCTCCTTTCCCTGTCTTTCCTGTCTCTCCTTTCCCTGTCTTTCCTGTCTCTCCTGTCCCTGTCTTTCCTGTCTATCCTGTCCCTGTCTTTCCTGCCTCTCCTGTCCCTGTCTTTCCTGCCTATCCTTTCCCTGTCTTTCCTGCCTTTCCTGTCCCTGTCTTTCCTGTCTCTCCTGTCCCTGTCTTTCCTGTCTATCCTGTCCCTGTCTTTCCTGCCTCTCCTGTCCCTGTCTTTCCTGCCTATCCTTTCCCTGTCTTTCCTGCCTCTCCTGTCCCTGTCTTTCCTGCCTCTCCTTTCCCTGTCTTTCCTGCCTCTCCTGTCCCTGTCTTTCCTGCCTCTCCTTTCCCTGTCTTTCCTGCCTCTCCTTTCCCTGTCTTTCCTGCCTCTCCTTTCCCTGTCTTTCCTGCCACTCCTTTCCCTGTCTTTCCTGCCACTCCTTTCCCTGTCTTTCCTGCCTCTCCTTTCCCTGTCTTTCCTGCCTCTCCTTTCCTGCCTCTCCTTTCCCTGTCTTTCCTGTCTTTCCTGTCTATCCTTTCCCTGTCTTTCCTGCCTCTCCTTTCCCTGTCTTTCCTGTCTATCCTTTCCTGTCTATCCTTTCCTGCCTCTCCTTTCCTGCCTCTCCTTTCCCTGTCTTTCCTGCCTCTCCTTTCCCTGTCTTTCCTGTCTTTCCTGTCTATCCTTTCCCTGTCTTTCCTGCCTCTCCTTTCCCTGTCTTTCCTGCCTATCCTTTCCTGCCTCTCCTTTCCTGCCTCTCCTTTCCCTGTCTTTCCTGCCTCTCCTTTCCCTGCCTTTCCTGTCTTTCCTGTCTATCCTTTCCCTGTCTTTCCTGCCTCTCCTTTCCCTGTCTATTCTTTCCCTGTCTTTCCTGCCTCTCCTTTCCCTGTCTTTCCTGCCTAGTCTTTCCTGTCTATCATTTCCCTGTCTTTCCTGTCTATCATTTCCCTGTCTTTCCTGCCTATCCTTTCCCTGTCTTTCCTGCCTATCCTTTCCTGTCTTTCCTGTCTTTCCTGTCTCTCCTTTCCCTGTCTTTCCTGTCTCTCCTTTCCCTGTCTTTCCTGCCTAGCCTTTCCTGCCTCTCCTTTCCCTGTCTTTCCTGTCTATTCTTTCCCTGTCTTTCCTGCCTCTCCTTTCCCTGTCTTTCCTGCCTCTCCTTTCCCTGTCTTTCCTGCCTAGTCTTTCCTGTCTATCCTTTTCCTGTCTTTCCTGTCTATCCTTTCCCTGTCTTTCCTGTCTATCCTTTCCTGTCTCTCCTTTCCCTGTCTTTCCTGCCTATCCTTTCCCTGTCTTTCCTGCCTTTCCTGCCTCTCCTTTCCCTGTCTTTCCTGCCTCTCCTTTCCCTGTCTTTCCTGCCTCTCCTTTCCCTGTCTTTCCTGCCTCTCCTTTCCCTGTCTTTCCTGTCTCTCCTTTCCCTGTCTTTCCTGTCTATCCTTTCCCTGTCTTTCCTGCCTATCCTTTCCTGTCTCTCCTTTCCCTGTCTTTCCTGCCTCTCCTTTCCCTGTCTTTCCTGCCTCTCCTTTCCCTGTCTTTCCTGCCTAGCCTTTCCTGCCTCTCCTTTCCCTGTCTTTCCTGTCTATTCTTTCCCTGTCTTTCCTGCCTCTCCTTTTCCTGTCTTTCCTGTCTATCCTTTCCCTGTCTTTCCTGTCTATCCTTTCCTGTCTCTCCTTTCCCTGTCTTTCCTGCCTATCCTTTCCCTGTCTTTCCTGCCTTTCCTGCCTCTCCTTTCCCTGTCTTTCCTGCCTCTCCTTTCCCTGTCTTTCCTGCCTCTCCTTTCCCTGTCTTTCCTGTCTCTCCTTTCCCTGTCTTTCCTGTCTATCCTTTCCCTGTCTTTCCTGTCTATCCTTTCCCTGTCTTTCCTGCCTATCCTTTCCTGTCTCTCCTTTCCCTGTCTTTCCTGCCTCTCCTTTCCCTGTCTTTCCTGCCTCTCCTTTCCCTGTCTTTCCTGTCTCTCCTTTCCCTGTCTTTCCTGTCTCTCCTTTCCCTGTCTTTCCTGCCTATCCTTTCCTGCCTATCCTTCCCCTGTCTTTCCCGCCTATCCTTTCCCGCCTATCCTTTCCCGCCTATCCTTTCCTGTCTCTCCTTTCCTGCCTATCCTTTCCTGCCTCTCCTTTCCCTGTCTTTCCTGTCTATCCTTTCCCTGTCTTTCCTGCCTATCCTTTCCTGCCTCTCCTTTCCCTGTCTTTCCTGCCTATCCTTTCCTGCCTCTCCTTTCCCTGTCTTTCCTGTCTATCCTTTCCCTGTCTTTCCTGCCTATCCTTTCCCTGTCTTTCCTGTCTCTCCTTTCCCTGTCTTTCCTGTCTATCCTTTCCCTGTCTTTCCTGCCTATCCTTTCCTGCCTCTCCTTTCCCTGTCTTTCCTGCCTATCCTTTCCCTGTCTTTCCTGTCTATCCTTTCCCTGTCTTTCCTGCCTATCCTTTTTCCTTCCCCTGTCTTTTCCTTTGTCTATCCTTTCCCGCCTATCCCTGTCTTTCCTGCCTATCCTTTCCTGCCTCTCCTTTCCCTGTCTTTCCTGTCTATCCTTTCCCTGTCTTTCCTGCCTATCCTTTCCCTGTCTTTCCTGCCTATCCTTTCCTGCCTCTCCTTTCCCTGTCTTTCCTGCCTATCCTTTCCCTGTCTTTCCTGTCTATCCTTCCCTGTCTTTCCTCTATCCTTTCCTGTCTTTCCTGTCTTTCCTGCCTATCCTTTCCCTGTCTTTCCTGTCTATCCTTTCCCTGTCTTTCCTGTCTATCCTTTCCCTGTCTTTCCTGTCTATCCTTTCCTGCCTCTCCTTTCCCTGTCTTCCCTGTCTTTCCTGTCTATTCTTTCCCTGTCTTTCCTGCCTCTCCTTTCCCTGTCTTTCCTGCCTATCCTTTCCCTGTCTTTCCTGCCTAGTCTTTCCTGTCTATCCTTTCCCTGTCTTTCCTGTCTATCCTTTCCCTGTCTTTCCTGTCTCTCCTTTCCCTGTCTTTCCTGCCTATCCTTTCCCTGTCTATCCTTTCCCTGTCTTTCCTGTCTTTCCTGTCTATCCTTTCCCTGTCTTTCCTGTCTATCCTCCCTGTCTTTCCTGTCTTTCCTGTCTCTCCTTTCCCTGTCTTTCCTGTCTCTCCTTTCCCTGTCTTTCCTGTCTCTCCTTTCCCTGTCTTTCCTGTCTCTCCTTTCCCTGTCTTTCCTGTCTCTCCTTTCCCTGTCTTTCCTGTCTCTCCTTTCCCTGTCTTTCCTGTCTCTCCTTTCCCTGTCTTTCCTGTCTCTCCTTTCCCTGTCTATCCTGTCTCTCCTTTCCCTGTCTATCCTTTCCCTGTCTTTCCTGTCTATCCTTTCCCTGTCTTTCCTGTCTATCCTTTCCCTGTCTTTCCTGCCTCTCCTTTCCCTGTCTTTCCTGCCTCTCCTTTCCCTGTCTTTCCTGTCTCTCCTTTCCCTGTCTTTCCTGTCTCTCCTTTCCCTGTCTTTCCTGTCTCTCCTTTCCCTGTCTTTCCTGCCTCTCCTTTCCCTGTCTTTCCTGCCTCTCCTTTCCCTGTCTTTCCTGTCTCTCCTTTCCCTGTCTTTCCTGTCTCTCCTTTCCCTGTCTTTCCCTGTCTTTCCTGTCTCTCTTTTTCCTGTCTCTCCGTTCCCTGCCTTTCCTGCCTCTCCTTTCCCTGTCTTTCCTGTCTCTCCTTTGCCTGTCTTTCCCGCCTATCCTTTCCTGCCTATCCTTTCCTGCCTATCCTTTCCCCTGTCTTTCCCGCCTATCCTTTCCTGCCTATCCTTTCCTGCCTATCCTTTCCCCTGTCTTTCCCGCCTATCCTTTCCTGCCTATCCTTTCCCTGTCTTCATTGTAGTGTCAAATTCTATACATATATATATATATATTTTTTTTTAATGTATTTTTTTTATTTTTACAAATGATGTCCATTTAATATTCATTTTCAGATCAAAGAGACCCGTACAACTCATTTAAGTTATATGCTGGAGAACTTGAATGTGGGCACAGAGTACTGTGTGAGGGTGCATACGATGATCACCACCAACCAAAAAACACAGCCTTCTGAGTGGAAGTGTGCACACACCAGTATTGTGGAGGCTAACAGAGGTGAATATTGTCTATAGTTATGTTAGTCAATGCTTCATCCTCAGTTTTACCATTATTCTGTTCATTCAGTGCACCTTGGATTGGGGTATAACCATGACTTGTCCGTCCCCCCCCCCCCCAGTCCCTGCTGTTGTAGCTGGGGTGTCGGTTCTCCTCATTGTGAGTGGGGCAGGCCTGATGGTTCTCATGTTTGTCTTGTTCTACACTGGGTTCTTGTGCAAGTTGAAGACCCATCTGCCTAGATCACTGGTGAGAAATGGCTCTATCTTGTAGCTAACCACACCCTACACTCTCACTTCATTTGTTTCAATTTAAAGGGCTTTAGTGGCATGGGAAACACATGTTTACATTCATCAAACCCATTTCTCACAACTCTCTCACTGTTTGTCTATGATAGTATTTGTTTGGCTTTGCCATTGTTGATTTGTTGGTCCTGGTTGTGAGTTTGAGGAGCTTAAGAAATGCAAAAGCCAAACTAAATTCCTGCAAAAGGCAAATATCATTAATTTCAACTCTTTCATGCCCTGTTGTCCACATAAAGTTAAATCAGCTTCAGGCAGTGACATCACTGTGCTTTTCTCTGTGTCTAACACAGCCTCTCTCTTCTCCCTCTCCCCTTGTAGACTGCCCTGGTTGAGGGCTACCTAGTCACCCCAGAGAGAATATTTCCTGACCTGGTCTCCATATCCTCTGAGCCAGAGCAACAAGGGAAGGCCCTCACAACAAAAGCATACCACAACAGAGAGAACTCGAACCGAGCAGGGGAGGAAGAGGGAGGAGGAGGATGAAGAGGAGGAGGGGGGAAACGGCATGGTCTACATGGACCGCGATGCGGGGCTCTCCTTTGATAGCAGCTCCAGCACCATACAGTCCCAGGAAGCATCAGGGGCTAATGTTGCCCTTCTTAACGTAGCAGGGCATTCTGGGGGGTTGAGTTTTGAGACAGCAGCTGAGGAGGAAGAGGAAGTTCCTGTGGGTGTGGTGGTGCTTGGAGGTCAGGGTCAGAGCGAGGTCAAAGGTGAACTAACGAAGGTCATTTCCTGCCTAGACGGAGATCAACCCAGACCTCTGGGACTTGTACGGTTGGGTGGAGAGGAGGAGAAAGAGATGAGGGAGGTGGAGAAAGAGATGAGGGAGGAGACCTCTGGTAACGTCAATCTGTTCTCTGTGACTCTGGGGGCTTTAAAGAGGGAGGAGGAGGAGCATGAGACAGATGTTTTATTAGGCTGTTCCAAACAGGAGCAGAAGCCTCTACTTCCCATAGACTCCTTACAGATGACATTAGGACTGGACAGCATGGGATCACAGGGTGAGATACAGGAAGATACAGGTCTAGTACTGTCACGGGCTGACTGCACACACAAATACTTTGAATATTCAGATAGACATGCTGTCAGCTGTACAAAGACATACTCTGACTGCCTGGTAACGCACACTGGCACTGTGCAGTCTCACAATGAGACAGAGGAGGAGGAAGAAGACTTCTCAGGCTATATGGGACATTGATGCATGCGTGCGTAGCGTGGTTCATTCTGCGTTGTGTACTTTTAATTAGGACGCTGCCACAACTGAAGGTCTGCTAGTTGAATTATTTTTATTTGCCCTGCACACAGAGACAACACACATTATGTTAACCCTTGGCACAGTCATAGCTCTCAGGCACCTTGCTAGCCGAAGGTCAGGCAAAAGAGAACAATAAGGGGGTACGGAAATACAGGAAATACAGATAACCCGCGATGGGCCAAACCAAAATATACAAAATGTACAATATTGATATGAAAAAGTGTTTGTACACCAAAGAAAAACATTAGCTATGCAGCTGTAATTACATTTAAAAAATACACTGAATTATTATTATCAAATTATTAACATCCCCTCTTGACCTGGCCTATTTGAACTGGTCCTTGAGTGCAAGTTGGTGCATCATCTAGGGGAACAACATCACACTGCTACACATGTGTGCTGTGTAGACCTACAGTGTAAGTGTCTTAGCCAATATTTGCACAGATATTCCACTTGGTTGGTTATGCCTTCTATCACGTCCATTCCTTCCCAAATATTGTCTTCTGTTGAGAATGTGTGTAAAACAAAGGTATTCACACTTTCCCGATCCTCACCCAAAAACTAATGACAGCCTTAAAATGTCTCTTACGTGTTATCAGGATTCTGTTCATTCAGATTTTTGAAATGATCTTTCTCAAAAACGTTTGTATATTGTCCCATACTATAGCATGTACTATTAATTTGTATTTTTGTTTGTTATTTGGTGACATCAATGCAGTTCCTCCACCCCGACTTTGAATACCACTGATTTGTCCGTTACATTCATTGTAATGTACGTGCAATTTTATGAAAGAAGAAAATCAGAGCTCAATGATCAAATCGTGACCCGGTTTTTGTGTAGAATGTGTTTTTTTTTTAGGCTATTGTTTCTAAAAGTTATTATGTGGGAAATTCCTTGATACGTCGAGACTTGTGTGTCATGTTAAAGTACACTGCTCTCTAAAAAAAAGAAATGCTTAGTGTGAAACAATGTCCCCCAGGAAAAGCCATTCCGTTCTTATAAAGATCTGTGGTTGGTTGCGCAACGTTGTCGTCATTTCCAGCAGCAGCGTTGTTATGCCGCGTTCAAAACAACTAGGAACTCGGAAAAAATGTGAGAAAATCTGATATCTAGAAAGAGGCCCGAGTTCCCAATTTGGAATTCCGAGTTGGATGACCGTTCGAAATTATTTTCCAAACCGTAACTCGTTTTTTAACGCCTGTAAATCGGATATTTCCGAGTTCCCAGTTGATTTGAACGCGGCAGAAAACCTTTTTTGTATTTCTACAAGCTGGCAAGGCAAGCAGTTACGGAAAGCACCCCAATTGTGGCAGAGGACTGGCTCTTCTTGTTTGACTTTCTGTTGCCAACCAGGCAGAAATGTGAAATGTCATCTCATAACGGTAGCTATGTTTTTATTGTAATTGCATTATGCTTGGCGTTATCAAAGGATATCCACTGTTTGGCCTAGGCTTTGTTAGCGAGAAGCTAACGAAATCATTGCATTAGTGGAACCGAGCTGTTGTTTTACTAGCGGTTATCGTGTTTTGTTCTTACTATCTCTCTGCACGTTTATGTTGGTAATGTTGATCTAACTAGTTGGCAGGGGTGTAAAAAAAATACTTTTGAAGTACCATTTAATGTTACCCCCATAAAACGACTTATCTGCTTTACTATTTTATATTTTTTGACAACTTTTACTTCACTACATTCCTAAAGAAAATGATGTTACTTTTATTTACCCCATACATTTCAACCCAAAAGTACATGTTACATTTTGAATGCTTAGCCAGGACAGGAAAATGGTCCAATACACGCACTTAATCAAGAGAACATCCCTGGTCCTCCCGCCTCTGATCTGCGGACTCACTAAACACAAATGATTCAGCTTGTACATTATGTCTGGGTGTTGGAGTGTTCCCCTGTCGATCCGTAAATAAAAACTATACATTTATGCGGTCTGGTTTGCTTAATTATATGCCATTTTAAAAGATTTCCACTTCTGATACTGAAGTATATTTAAAGTCAAATACATTTAGACTTTTACTCGAGTAGTATTTTAGTGGGTGAATTTTACTCGAGTCATTTTCTATTGAGGTACTCTGTACTTTTACTCAAGTATCCACCTCTGCTAGTTGGCCACCTGAAACGAGAATGTGATATCAACTAGTTATGCCACATAGCTACAAAAGTTCCCATTTCCATTATCACAAAGCAGCAGATTTCTGTAAAAAAGAGTTAAGGAAAAGAAACACATTCTGACACCACCCCGGTTGCAATAGCCTAATGTAGCTTACCAAATTAGTCTGTTTTTCCTTTTATCTTCCCAAAATTCCAGCACAATGTTGGTTTGAGTTGTGAATTATGAATCCCAGACGCCCTCAACCACATAAGAATGAACACGGTTAAACAGTACATCCACAACTCAATCATCCGATCCTTTGAAACCAAGTGAACAAACACCACACCCAAAGAGACAATGAAGCCCGTCTGTCCTTTTCAGCTAGAAGAGGATGGACATGAGAGCTGCTGCACGGTGGAGTCAAGGTGGAGGATGTACGAGTCCGCTTGATTGACATGACACACCCAGTGTTGTGGCAATGGTGTCATGTCTCCAGTGATATGGATGATTACCTGGTTACTACAGACACATTCAGGTGAGACATTTTTGAATAGCTTGTCGTCCCTCTGCATCTTGTACAATATATATTTTCCTCAGTAATGTTACGGCTTCATAATTGTAGTCATCATTACTGTATTTCCCAGTGACTGTCCAGTGTGATTTCTTTGAAATAATGACCTATAATTAATTACATTATGAGTGAAATAGCATTTTTGGGGGATGGAAAACTAAAAATGTTAAAAATAATCTTTCCTGTGTTTGAATGGTGTGGCCGTACCCCAACAACAAAATGGTGTGGGTGTAGGCCTATACTTTAAGTTGGGTGTGGTATATTTAAGCAATATGGCCCGAAGGGGTGCGGTATTTGGCCAATATAGCACAGCTAAGGACTGTTCTTACACACGACACGAAGCGGAGTGCCTGGATAAAACTCTTAGCTGTGGTATATTGGCCATATATCACAAACCCCCCCCGAGATGCCTTACTGCTAATATTAAAGACTGGTTACAAACGTAATTAGAGCAGTAAAACAAGTGATTTTTGTGTCGTAGTATGCTGTGGTATACGGTCTGATATACCACAGGTTTTCAGCCAATCAGCATCCAGGACCCAAACGACACACTAAATAAAATGTATTTTCCTCTTCTTTCTCAGCTGTGTGTGATCTGCCTGCTCCAGTCAATGTGACTCTCTCCTCCAGACATTTTGTCCACGAGCTGAGGTGGGACCCAGGCTCGGGCTCCCCCAGGAGCGTGTACTACCGTGTGATGATTTTCTCTAGCAGGTATGATGTAGGTGTGTCGTTCTGTATGAGTTTCTCTCTCGCTCTTTGATCCTCTCAGTTACAAACTGCTTTCCCTTGATGTGTTTGAATGATTCAGTACTGTAATCACAACATATTGGTTGATTCTGGGTTAAACTTAGACCATTGTTTATATTCAGAAGTATCTTGTTTTAAGGAGTGATGGCGACTGGTTTTTGTTTTACATCAGAAGTTAATGGTTATCTGTAGGAGCCAGATGGCTTTGGAATGTGTTGGCTGGACGGGAGGAAGTCACAGGATTGCTATAGGGGATACGGATGGTGATCTGTGGGTTAGGAAAATGAGGGGTTGAGGTCAGGTCCCCTTAAAGGGAGAAATGATGCTTTATTGCCCTATTACTTTGTCTTCCCGTCAAACCATAATAGATGTCAGGATTAGAGAGAAGGAGTTGTGCCTAAATTGGAGTGTATATACTAGTGGTGGTGGTGGAAACATGTTTTGTCTAATGCAGTTGTATTGACCCTCTGGGAAGAATAAACTTGGTTAAGCTTTCATAATGAGAATTAGAACCGAACTATATCATATACCTAGGTGAAGATAGACTTGTCAGAACATGACTTGGGAGTGTCTTCTTGTATTTTAGCTCAATGATACACACACCATACTAACTACCGTAATTTCTGGACTATTAAGCGCACTTGAATATAAACCGCACCCACTGAATAAAATTTAAAAAAGTGTATTTTGTACATAAATAAGCCGCACATGTCTATAATCCGCAGGTGCCTACCGGTACATTGAAACAAATTAACTTACCACAGCCTTTAAACGAAACACGGCTTGTAACAAAAAATATATAAAAAATAGCAGTAACCAGTAGCCTACCAAGAAAGTCATTGGTCACTATCTTCCTCCTCCTGTGCACTGAAACCACTGAAGTCATCTCCTTCGGTGTCGGGTTGAAACCACTGAAGTCATCTCCTTCGGTGTCGGGGTTGAAACCACTGAAGTCATCTCCTTCGGTGTCGGGGTTGAAACCACTGAAGTCATCTCCTTCGGTGTCGGAGTTGAAACCACTGAAGTCATCTCCTTCGGTGTCGGGGTTGAAACCACTGAAGTCATCTCCTTCGGTGTCGGTGTTGAAACCACTGAAGTCATCTCCTTCGGTGTCGGAGTTGAATAGCCTCAGAATTGCTTCATCCGATGTTGGATCGCTGCCCTCTTCAACACGCAGCAGTCCAGCCTTTGATGATAGTGGATTTTTTGACAATGCTCCGCGCTGTCAGCAGCTCTATTTCCTTTTCCAACAGCCAGATCGATCGCCTTCAACTTGAAAGCTGCATCATATGCATTTCTCCGTGTCTTTGCCATGATGAGGGTGACAAAATTACTACCGTAATCAGAATGATGGGAAGTTTGAGTGCGCTCGATTTACGTCACATTATGTGACGGTGCTCAGTTTTTTTGGCGGCATGAATCTTGTAAAAGCGGGAAAAATCCATAAATTAGCCGCGTCATTGTTTAAACCGCAACGTTCAAAGCGTGGGAATAAAGTAGTGGCTTATAGTCCGGAAATTACGGTACTGTGTCATGTTAGGCCAACTAGCAAACAAATAAGCTAGACTTGAACTTCTCTCTCTCTCTCTCTCTCTCTCTCTCTCTCTCTCTCTCTCTCTCTCTCTCTCTCTATCATTACCTCTCTCTTTTTTCCCCTCATTTAAATTAGGGGTGGCCAGTTTTGGGAGGTGGTGGCTGGTTGTGAGCACGTGGAGTCCCCTCTGGTGTGTAACCTGACTAAAGCATTCTCAAGCCGCAGTCAAACCTACTACAACAAGGTGTTCGCTGTGTCTGGGGACGAAGTCTCACCCCCGGGCAACCAAAGCGGCTTTAAACCCATCGATGGCAGTGAGTGTCAGTGTTTCCTCAGTCACGCCGAAAAAGAGAGCAGGCCAGTTGTTATCAGGGTTGTGGGGGAAGGAGTTTGTAGGGTTAATGTTATAATACTTTGGAGTTGTGTTCAGAAGCGCTAGCAGAACAACTAGTAGGCTGACACGTTCTTCATTTAAAAAAAAAAAACATGTTCTCCCCTTTCTGGAGAGACTTTAAAACTGCTTGGTTGAACATCAGCCACTAAGTGCTGTTTGTCCCTCTGTGTGTCCTGTAGCCCTCCTGGACCCGCCCGTGGTGAGTGTTAAGGCCTGCGGCAGCACTCTGTGTGTGAACCTGAAGCCTCCTGTGGACGGCTTGTGGGATGTCTACGACAGTTTCCGCTACAGTTTAAGCATCAGAAGCAGCAGGCATGGAGCTAAGGTGAGGACAGGAAGAGCCAAACCTTTTGAAAATCTAAAACATGCCTACGGGTTGGAGCTACATGGGTCATTTTGATATTGAGTGACAGATTCACACACAGTATAACATCATCACTGCATCGTCAGAGATGCTTTACTTATTGCATGCCGTGTTCTCATTTCAGTGCTGAATAACTCTGTGTATTCAAGCATGACGCATTGGTTTCTGTTGTGTGTCCAGTACTCTGAGGAGATGACGTCTCTGAAAGAAAAGATTCTAAATAACCTGGCTCCAGGCAGAGAGTACTGTGTCTCCGTCAGAATAAGGGACAGCGAGGAGAGAAGTGACAAGAACTCTTCCTACAGCCAACCACACTGTGCCTTCACAGCTGCCAAGTACAACGCAGGTACTGTGTGTGTGTGTGTGTGTGTGTGTGTGTGTGTGTGTGTGTGTGTGTGTGTGTGTGTGTGTGTGTGTGTGTGTGTGTGTGTGTGTGTGTGTGTGTGTGTGTGTGTGTGTGTGTGTGTGTGTGTGTGTGTGTGTGTGTGTGCGCGCACAAGCACATATGTGGTCTTTGTGTTCTGACTGTCGATCTCTCTCCGCAGATGCAGAGATCTCAGTGGTTTTGTGTTTGCTTGTGTTGTCTGGGCTGTTAACTACTACCCTACTATTCCGCACTGGATTCATCTGTCTGAGACGACACCTTCCAGAAGTACTGGTAAGCTATAGACTGATACAGATAGATCTATTCTAGCCCTGGTTTCAATCAATCAATCAAAATCTATTTTATAAATATCTTTTAACAACAGCAGTTGTCACAAAGTGCTTCACAGATACCAGCCTAAAACCCCAGAGAGAAAGCAATGCAGAAGCACAGAAACTAGGAAAAACACCCTAGAAGGCCCTTCTGATCGAATACTCGATCAGAAGGGGTCTGGGACTGGCCTCCCGAGTGGCGCAGCGGTCTAAGGCACTGCATCACAGTGCTAGAGGCGTCACTACAGACCCTGGTTCCATCCCAGGCTGTATCACAGCGGTCTAAGGCACTGCATCACAGTGCTAGAGGCGTCACTACAGACCCTGGTTCCATCCCAGGCTGTATCACAGCGGTCTAAGGCACTGCATCACAGTGCTAGAGGCGTCACTACAGACCCGGGTTTGATCCCAGGCTGTGACGCATATGGCTGAGACCGGATGACCCATGAGGCGGCTCACAATTGGTCCAGGTTAGGGGAGGGTTTGGCGTAGTCCTTGTCCCATCGTGCTCTAGCTACTCCTTGTGGCGAGCCGGGCGCATGCACGCTGACTTTGGTCGCCAGCTGTGCAGCTGGTGTGTGCAGCTGGCTTCCGGGTTAACCAAGCAGTGTGTCAAGAAGCAGTGCGTCTTGGCTGGGTTGTGTTTCGTAGGACGCATGGCTCTCGACCATCGCCTCTCTTGAGGAGTTGCAGCGATGAGACAAGACTGTAACTACCAAGTGGATAACATGAAATTGGGGAGAAAAAGAGGTCTGGAACAAGGTAGAACTGACTGAACTGACTGAAGAGCGGTCACGTTCACAAATCTTAACATTAGCTCATGCTAAAACGTCAACAGGAGGCTCAGACAGTGGAGATTGTCAGCCCTGCACAATTCTTTTTTTAATCTTCAACATAGAAAATGCTACTAAAAATAACCCATGATTCACCAAACTATATTTTGAAAGGGGAAGCAAAGTACTTTAAGCACGTGTTTTTTGTTTTAGTCCACTAGCCGAAGATAATTGTATGGATTTTTTTTTCTACTATTAATGTAAAATTAACAACTGTACAGAAAGACTCATGTGAAGGCCAAATTACAAAGGATGAATTTCTTGACTCAATGAAAGGCTTTATGTCTGAGAGAACTCCAGGGTTGGATGGTATAGTCAGAAGACTACGATTAGCATGTTTTAATAGAAATGGTAGATTACCAGATACTCAACAAGGTGTGATTTCATTATTACTGAAACAGGACCCAGGTGGTAAATATAAAGATCCAGTCCATTTAAACAAAATTGGAGGCCCCTTACATGTCAGTGTTCTAGTCAAATGCATAGTGCATAGAATTAAAATTGTATTGTTTGATATTATTCAACCTAATCAGACAGATTTATTTTTACATCGATGATAAAATTGAGATATTATAAGATAAATACTGGAAACAATAGAACACTATAAAAAATAATCTGGGAAACCAGGCCTGGTATTCATAACTGACTTTAAAAATGATTTTGATTAAGTATGCCTGGAATTTAAAAGCGATGAGATAAGCGATGAGACTAGATAGTAGCTACTAAACAATTGGATACCACAAAATTGGGGAGAAAAAGGGGTAAAATAAATAAAGGAATCTCAGACGACACGAAATAGAGGTTGAACAGGCTAGTAATAGGGGTTGCAACAATTTTGGCAGATCATTTTTAGAAAGAAAGGGTCTAGATTGTCTAGCCTGGCAGATTTGTATGGGTCCAGATTTTGCAGCTCTTTCAAAACATCAGCTGACTGGATTTGACCCTGCCTATACCTAACAACCTGTTTTTTTTTATGATCAAAAAATATTCAAGTTTATCTGAAATGGCAAATCAGTCAAATTTAAACAGGATTATTTATATAATGAAGATGAATTCGGAGAAATGATTAAATATCGAAGGATTAGACCTCTTACTAAAAGCTTCAGTCATACAAACATTTTAAATCTAGACTGGTTCTCTAGCAAATTAGTAAGAATGTCTCACCCCATGTTCAAGAATGGCCTTTTTCCCCTTTATTCAGATTACGATCTATTACTTTCGGATATTTTAAAATTAAATAATCTGCAAAATATTGCTATATTTAAAACAAGCCTTAGAAAGTTGGTTTCAATTTCAGTTTAATCCACCAGAAAAGACAGAACAAATACTAAAACAGATATTGTGGTTAAACTCAAATATACTAATAGATAAAAAATAAAAAAAACATTACCAAAAAAAGTATAATCTTTATAATTATATCATAAGTATGACTGGTGGAGTTAAGTCACACATGCAGTTTACAGAAATACATGGAAATGTCTGCTCTACCCAAAATTACAATCAACTAATTGCAGCAAAATAACGGCGGATTCACAACTTAGAATTTGTCTATTTAAATTAGTATACAAAATTTGAATAAATAATTTTGTACATGTGTAGATTGTTTTTGGTCGCAGGTCCAGGATGGTTGGAGAAGTGCAACAATTGACTTGGAACAGTTAGCACTACTGGGTGATTTGATAAATAATATAGTCATACTTTTAGCAATTAAAAAAACAAATATTTAATATACAATCAGTAGAAACTATGAGAATAAGAAAGATTCAAAACTTTTGAACATCATAGCACAGTTGAAATATATATGGCAAGTAAGAAATACAAAGGTTTTCTGAGAGGGGTTGTGTGGAGCTAAAGGATGGGAACGAGAAACTACAAGATAACTAATGTAAAATATACTTTGTCCGTGTATATAAGTTCAGAACTTTTGTGAAACATAACGGCACAGTTGAAAAATAGAAATAAAACTGGATGGACTTCAGAGATCGATGGGAGGGGTTCGTGGTAGCTGAAGGAAGTGGATTTAAAAAATAAAATAAAAAACACACACGATAACTATTGTAAAATACATTGTGTCAAGTAAAATGTACATACAGTAGTAAAATGTATATAATTTATATAGAATGTATATAGTATGTATAAACTGGAAGTAGAAGCCTTAGTGTTGTTGTCCAGTAGTTTACTCCAATTAGAGGAGGAGTGGTAAAGTTAGGGGAAATAATAAAGGAAAATATAAATATATTTTAATATATACAGTACCAGTCAATGTCTTCATTATTATTCTACAATGTATAAAATAGTAAAAATAAAGAAAAACCCTTGAATGAGTAGGTGTCCAAACTTTTGACTGGTGCTGTATATGTTTACAACAACAACAATATACAGGGGGATTGGAAGTGATGCAGATAATTACATTGATAGAAGCTACAATCTGTCTGCACTGTTAAAGCTGATCTACACCCTAACAAAAAGAAAGACAGCCCTGCACAATGCCAGAAAGAGCTGCAAATCACACACACACACACACACACACACACCCAACCAACTGTGATGCATGTAATTGTGCTGTGCTCACAAAGACTGAAACGGCACTGTGTTTACCAGGCAGCTGAAGCCCCAGGCTGCTGCAACCAACTTGGTTTAAAAAAAAAGCACTCTTGTTTCTCTCCTAGTCTCTTTATCGGATACATGTGTATACGGTGCATTCAGAAAGCATTCGGACCCCTTGACTTTTTCCACATTTTGTTACGTTACAGCTGTATTCTAAAGTTTTTATTAAATAAAACATTTCCCTCATCAACAATACCCCATAATGACATCACAATACCCCATAATGACATCACAATAACCCATAATGACAAAGCAAAAAAACAAGTTATTAAACATTTTTGCAAATGTATATAAAGAAACGTATTTACGTAAAGAATTCAGACCCTTGGCGATGAGACTCTGTTTAGGTCCGGTGCATTCTGTTTCTATTGATCAACCTTGAGATGTTTCGATTAACTTTATTGTAGTCCACCCGTGGTAAATTAAATTGATTGGGCATGATTTGGAAAGGCACACACCTGTCTATATAAGGTCCCACAGTAGACGGTGCATGTCAGAGCAAAAAAAACAACCAATGAGGTCGAAGTCCATATTTGCAAACACTTTTTTTTTTTTTTTTACAGTTTTTGCTTTGTCATTGTGGGGTATTGTGTGTAGATTGAGGGGAAAAAAACAAATGTGATACATTTTAGAATAAGGCTGCAACACAACTAAATGTGGAAAAACAGTAAATCCAATTCAGGCCTCTTTCTACACCTTTGTCTCTGAAGATCAATGACGTCATTATTTGACCTTGTATTTTTCAAAGTTCCCAGTTGTTTTGAACACAGCATTAAACCACACAGCTGAATTAACCAATCACACAGTGGAGGAGGGGGGGGGGGGGTCTGATTTAAACCATACAGCTGAATTAGCATATCACAGGGGGGGGTCTGATTTAAACCACACAGCTGAATTAGCATCACACAGGGGGGTCTGATTTAAACCACACAGCTGAATTAGCATCACACAGGGGGGGGGAGGGGAGGGGGTCTGATTTAAACCATACAGCTGAATTAACATATCACAGAGGGGGGGGTCTGATTTAAACCATACAGCTGAATTAGCATATCACAGAGGGGGGGTCTGATTTAAACCACACAGCTGAATTAGCATCACACAGGGGGGGGGGGTCTGATTTAAACCACACAGCTGAATTAGCATCACACAGGGGGAGGGGAGGGGGGTCTGATTTAAACCACACAGCTGAATTAGCATCACACAGGGGAGGAGGGGAGGGGGGGTCTGATTTAAACCACACAGTGGAGGGGGGGGGGGTCCTGGCTAACAATGTGCCAATGAAAGCTAGGTTGTTTCCCATCTGCTCACTATTTGATTTGTTCTATCATGAAGTGTTGACCACAGCGGTGCTTTTAGTATTCACGAGGTGACCTTAGTCACAGGCTCACACATGGTGTCAAAAGAGGCGCAACGCTCTGTTGATTTTAAGACTTGTTTTGTTTTTTTTAGTCTACGTAATCTACGTATTTAAAAACATTTTCGGTAGCCGTGGTCTTATTCTGTGGTACGTGTCTGACTCCTCACCTCACAGATGAACTCGTATCTCTCCTCTGCAGAGCTCAATACAACACCACGAGGAGAGCCTATACACAGTGCCCTGTGATGAGAAACCATGTCCCTCTGTGCTTCCAGTGCCACCATCGCCCCCTTCAGGAAGCACTGGGAAGGACACAGAGAGTGAGGAAGAAAGCGAGACAGAGACAGAGCGAAGCAGTGGGGGAGGACAAGGATACAAGACACGAGGGATCACTGCTGGTCTGACCTCTCATAACCCCCTCTCTTCCTCCTCTTCCTCTAGAGCAGAGGTGTTCCTACACCCCTATCTAAGCACACGCTCTCTGGCATCTCCCACTGACGGTCTCTCAATGTCTCTATCAAACAACCATCCACCGTCTGGACCCTCACAAACCAGTCAGCTTACAGAGCCAGCTCAATGTGCCTCACGGGGACAGGACTTGAGCTTCAGTCTTTCCTCAGAGAGGGACACAGGGGGATTTCATCCGGAGGAGGAGAGCTGCTTGGATGTCAACCTGCTGTCTGTAACTCTAGGTAGACATGAGGAGATGAAGGATCCAGAACCCCGCTCTCTGGGGGAGCCCCCTGAGCCCACCACTCCCTTCCTGCCCTCTGACACCAAGTGTTGGGCCACAGAGCCTGCCATAACACAGACGCACACTGCTACCTCTGAGGAAGAGGAGGAGGAAGATGAGGAGTATTTTGGTTACATGAGGCGATGAGAGAAGTAATTTGTTGCACAATTAACCATTCCATTTGATTATTTTTTTGCCAGGAGGTTTTTGATTTGTTAATGAAAGCCACATGGTGCCTACCTGTGGACATTCAGTGTACTCTTCTGGCATAAATATCAAGGTCCCAAGGTAGCCTAACGTGGCTTCCTTGTCCTTCCTTTATTTTTGTTATAACCTTTATTTAACTAGGCAAGTCAGTTAAGAACAAATTCTAATTTACAATGACGGTCTACTGGGGAACAGTGGGTTAACTGCCTTGTTCAGGGGAACAGTGGGTTAACTGCCTTGTTCAGGGGTACAGTGGGTTAACTGCCTTGTTCAGGGGAACAGTGGGTTAACTGCCTTGTTCAGGGGAACAGTGGGTTAACTGCCTTGTTCAGGGGAACAGTGGGTTAACTGCCTTGTTCAGGGGAACAGTGGGTTAACTGCCTTGTTCAGGGGAACAGTGGGTTAACTGCCTTGTTCAGGGGAACAGGGGGTTAACTGCCTTGTTCAGGGGAACAGGGGGGTTAACTGCCTTGTTCAGGGGCAGAACGAGCAGATGTTTTACCTTGTCAGCTCGGGGATTCGATCCAGCAACCTTTCGGATACTAGTCCAACGCTCTAACCACTAGGCTACCGACTGCTCCTTTATCTGCATTAGGTGAAAATAACTGTTTATCTCTCCTATTGCTTTGACTTCTCTTGTATTTTCAGAGCAGTTCAAATTTAAAAGAGAAAGAGCCAATGTATTTGCCTCACTACCCAGACTCCTCGCTCTGGCCATATGCTACGCCACGCCAACGGACGTTAGTTTCTTCTCCGAAATGAGTCTGGATCCGAGTACCTCCCCCAACGATTTCTAGAATGCAAACCCTTTCTAACCATTCTGATTGGTCCCAGAAACTGATGGATTGGACCAGAGCCAGAACACACGGTAAAGCGGCGTTTAGAAAATGTGTCATTGGGTTTTGATACTCTGATTGGTCAGAGATGATCCAATTGCTGATGACTTTGTTTTGTACAACACCCCCTCCTTTTGATGTCAGTTTGACTGAAGTATGGAGCGAACGACAGAACAGCGGAAGTATTTAGTTTGAGTCGGCAGTCAACCAATAGTATTGATATGGACTGTACTATATTATTGCAGTTTTTTTTTAAAGTATTTAGACATATAGAATTGTTTTTTTTACCTCATTAAATTGTTAGTTTTTCCCAATTGCTAAAACACAATTTTGAAAACTAGGCTGGTTTTATCCAAATACTTAACACAATTCACAAAACCACACACCCAAACTGCAAAATGAAGCACTGCAACAAACTACACATATCAAAATCAAACGTTTGCACGAAATGGCACACACTTTATTCATATTACCAGATTTTTGTGTAACCAACTTCACACTGTTGGACATAATGAAAAGCACTCTCATCTTTAGGATGCTTTGCCATAATACTAAAATAGTTCAAATTCTAGAAGATTCTTCAGATGCACAGAAATATTTGCAGATACACACACATGCTGTTGAAACATTTTATTTTTCACCAAAACAAGTCAGTGCAACATACGCACAGCAGATATATTTACTTTGGACTGAACAAAAATATGCAAAACAAAAAAAAAGTCAACTGAAAAAGAAAAGTGCAGAAAAAAATATATAGAAAAAAAGAGGCATGAAAAATAATTAGGCAGCATCTTGTCTCACAGCTGGGTCTGGCCACAATGCCTCGTCCACATCACAGGCAGCATCTTGTCTGACAGCTGGGTCTGGTCACAATGCCTCGTCCACATCACAGGCAGCATCTTGTCTGACAGCTGGGTCTGGTCACAATGCCTCGTCCACATCACAGGCAGCATCTTGTCTGACAGCTGGGTCTGGTCACAATGCCTCGTCCACATCACAGGCAGCATCTTGTCTGACAGCTGGGTCTGGCCACAATGCCTCGTCCACATCACAGGCAGCATCTTGCCTCACAGCTGGGTCTGGCCACAACGCCTCGTCTACATCACAGGCAATATCTTCCCTTGCCAGACATCGAGGGAAGAAGCGCCTTGAGTGCCTTTATCCATCCCTGAATCGCACCCACATCAATCTCATCACATGCCTCTTCCATAGCCTACACAAGAGGCCTGCGCACTAAGGGCTGCCGGTCGTACACCTTCCACCGTCGTGCTGAAAATAACTCTTTTATGGGGTTTAGAAATGGTGAGTATGGTGGGAGGTATTGCACGAGACATGGTGGGTGGTCAGCGAACCAGTTTTGGACTGGTGCTGAACGATGAGAGCTCACGTTGTCCCATACTACAACGTACCGGGTTCTTTGATCTGCATCATTCATACGCTCTGGTGGTATGAGAATGTTGTGGAGTCTGTCCATAAATGTGAGAATATGGGCTGTGTTGTATGGTCCAAGGTTGGCATGACGGTGGAGGACACCATGCCTATTGGAGATGGCAGCGCACAGTGTGATGTTCCCACCACGTCGGCCAGGAACATCTATAATGAGGTGGAGGACACCATGCCTATTGGAGATGGCAGCCCACAGTGTGATGTTCCACCCACGTTGGCCAGGAACATCTATAATGAGGTGGAGGACACCATGCCTATTGGAGATGGCAGCACACATTGTGATGTTCCCACCACGTTGGCCAGGAACATCTATAATGAGGTGGAGGACACCATGCCTATTGGAGATGGCAGCGCACAGTGTGATGTTCCCACCACGTTGGCCAGGAACATCTATAATGAGGTGGAGGACACCATGCCTATTGGAGATGGCAGCCCACAGTGTGATGTTCCCACCACGTTGGCCAGGAACATCTATAATGAGGTGGAGGACACCATGCCTATTGGAGATGGCAGCGCACATTGTGATGTTCCCACCACGTTGGCCAGGAACATCTATAATGAGGTGGAGGACACCATGCCTATTGGAGATGGCAGCACACATTGTGATGTTCCCACCACGTTGGCCAGGAACATCTATCATGGCTCTGTGGCCAATGACGTTTCTCCCACTTCTTCTGGTCTCTGCTAGGTTGAACCCAGCCTCATCTATAAAGATGAACTCATGTGGGTTTGCATGAGCATCCATCTCCAGTACTCCCTGAAAACAAAGAACAAAAACAGTCAATATGGTGTTATCCAGTACACTGGGAAACAATGTGTGTAGTGTACTGCAGTCAATATGGTGTTATCCAGTACACTGGGAAACTATGCTGTGTGTAGTGTACTACAGTCAATATGGTGTTATCCAGTACACTGGGAAACTATGCTGTGTGTAGTGTACTGCAGTCAATATGGTGTTATCCAGTACACTGGGAAACTATGTGTGTAGTGTACTGCAGTCAATATGGTGTTATCCAGTACACTGGGAAACTATGCTGTGTGTAGTGTACTACAGTCAATATGGTGTTATCCAGTACACTGGGAAACCATGTTGTGTGTAGTGTACTGCAGTCAATATGGTGTTATCCAGTACACTGGGAAACCATGTTGTGTGTAGTGTACTGCAGTCAATATGGTGTTATCCAGTACACTGGGAAACAATTCTGTGTGTAGTGTACTACAGTCAATATGGTGTTATCCAGTACACTGGGAAACCATGTTGTGTGTAGTGTACTACAGTCAATATGGTGTTATCCAGTACACTGGGAAACCATGTTGTGTGTAGTGTACTGCAGTCAATATGGTGTTATCCAGTACACTGGGAAACCATGTTGTGTGTAGTGTACTGCAGTCAATATGGTGTTATCCAGTACACTGGGAAACCATGTTGTGTGTAGTGTACTGCAGTCAATATGGTGTTATCCAGTACACTGGGAAACCATGTTGTGTGTAGTGTACTGCAGTCAATATGGTGTTATCCAGTACACTGGGAAACAATTCTGTGTGTAGTGTACTACAGTCAATATGGTGTTATCCAGTACACTGGGAAACCATGTTGTGTGTAGTGTACTACAGTCAATATGGTGTTATCCAGTACACTGGGAAACAATGTTGTGTGTAGTGTGCAGCTGTAGGACCTTCTGTGGATCTGTGGATGCCAAATCTTTTCAGTCACCTGAGGGGAAAACTTGTCCTCTTCACAACTGTCTTGGTGGGTTTGGACCATGATAGTTTGTTGTGGACAGTCAATATGGTGGATGATGTGGCAACCAAGGTTGTTCTGATTTCACTCTCTGTCCAGCCTCTCGCATTGTCAGCCCCATGGTTGATGACATGATCAACTAAGGTTGTTCTGATTTCATTTGAAAGTTGTCTTTGGCCATGAATTCCTCTACCAGCTCTACCCCTACCTCTCACTCTTCCTCCCCCTCTCATTCTCACCCTTCCTCTACATCTCCCTGCAACGGCTTCCATTGTTGTTGTAAAACAAAAGGTGCTCACCTGTGGTCTTTTCATGGTGCTTACTTCCTGATTGAAGTGGTAACAATTAACCATTGAGGTGTTTGGCCAGGTGGCACATGTATTGGCCAATTAGCTCATGTCCTGTCATTTTGAATGACAGTGTTTTGAAATGGCCAACATGTGACTTTATGTCAGATTGTTGTGTGTTATGCAGAGAACCGTGTGAAGTGCATTTAAAACATGCCATTTAGAATTACAAAATGTGTGTAAAGCAGAACATGTGTTTAGACTTTTGGAGACTTGAGAAGAAGGTTTTGTACTCTGTGTGTCATTTTAAATAATTGTGCTGTGCATGTCGTTTTAGTGTGCTAGCAATGTAAAGTACATATTACCTCGACGGAGTTCTCAAGTTGCTAACTTGAATGTGAGAGCCATTATCAAAAGTTAAATTAGGTTTACAAGTACTTTGGGGTTATATTATCGATGTTCACAGACAGCATTAGCCAGTAGTACTAATGCTAACGGGCAAACGGTCAAGGGCATCATTGGTCAAGCTATACAATACAGTATTCTGTACTTATTCAGAAGGTCAACATACTTTTTAGTGTTTATGCGATCATCGTAGTAGTACTTGTTTACTTGCTTTTTGCTATACTGTAAGAAACATTTAATCTGTTACATATTCAGGAAAAAGTCGTCCTTTTGAAGTGTGTATTATACATTTGTTGTAATCTGTAAAATTACAACAAATGTAAAATAAATGTAATATTTGTTAACGCCAAGGGTGCAATGAATAATACAAACATATTGTAATGAGTCTTAAAGACCATTATTTTAATCCTTCATTTTTTTTAATGTAATAAAATATTTTTCTATACCATCTGAACATTTTGTTTTATTGTTTGTTATAAACACAGTTAAGAAACTATTCAGTACAACATTAGAAGCTTTTTATGTTCCTGACAGATATCCTTCAAACCACAGAAACACAACTAATACAGCAAACACTTCAAAATATTACATCAAAATGGACAGCAAAGAAATACACTGAGTGTACAAAACATTAGGAACACCTTCCTAATATTGAGTTGCACCCCTCAGATCAGTCAATTCGTCGGGGCATGGACTCCACAAGGTGCCGAAAGCGTTCCACAGGGATGCTGGCCCATGTTGACTCCAATGCTTCCTACAGTTGTGTCAAGTTGGCTGGATTTCCTTTGGGTGGTGGACCATTCTTGATTACACACAGGAAACTGTTGAGCGTGAAAAAACCAGCAGCTTTGCAGTTCTTGACACTCAAACCGGTGCGCCTGACACCTACTACCATACCCCGTTCAAAAGCAATTAAATATTTTGTCTTGCCCATTCACCCTCTGAATGGCACACACACAATGTATGTCCCAAGGTTTAAAAATCCTTCTTTAACCCATCTCCTCCCCTTCATCTACACTGATTGAAGTGGATTTAACAAGTGACCTCAATAAGGGATCATAGCTTTAATCTGGATTGGTCAGTGTGTGTCATGGAAAGAGCAGCTTCCGTTACCTACAGTATCTTATCTTCATTGTCAAGAAAATAATGTTTCAGAGAACATGTTTGATTTGTTTATCTCTGGTACTAATATTTTGCTCTACTGTAATATCTCTCTCTGGTGTCCTGTTTAATACCCGTCTCTCTGGTGTCCTGTTTAATACCCGTCTCTCTGGTGTCCTGTTTAATACCTGTCTCTCTGGTGTCCTGTTTAATACCCGTCTCTCTGGTGTCCTGTTTAATACCCGTCTCTCTGGTGTCCTGTTTAATACCCGTCTCTCTGGTGTCCTGTTTAATACCTGTCTCTCTGGTGTCCTGTTTAATACCCGTCTCTGGTGTCCTGTTTAATACCTGTCTCTCTCTCTGGTGTCCTGTTTAATACCCGTCTCTCTGGTGTCCTGTTTAATACCCGTCTCTCTGGTGTCCTGTTTAATACCTGTCTCTCTCTCTGGTGTCCTGTTTAATACCCGTCTCTCTGGTGTCCTGTTTAATACCTGTCTCTCTGGTGTCCTGTTTAATACCCGTCTCTCTGGTGTCCTGATTAATACCTGTCTCTCTGGTGTCCTGTTTAATAGCCGTCTCTCTGGTGTCCTGTTTAATACCCGTCTCTCTCTCTGGTGTCCTGTTTAATACCTGTCTCTCTCTCTGGTGTCCTGTTTAATACCCGTCTCTCTGGTGTCCTGTTTAATACCTGTCTCTCTGGTGTCCTGTTTAATACCTGTCTCTCTGGTGTCCTGTTTAATACCCGTCTCTCTGGTGTCCTGTTTAATACCCGTCTCTCTGGTGTCCTGTTTAATACCTGTCTCTCTCTCTCTGGTGTCCGGTTTAATACCCGTCTCTCTGGTGTCCTGTTTAATACCCGTCTCTCTGGTGTCCTGTTTAATACCCGTCTCTCTGGTGTCCTGTTTAATACCCGTCTCTCTGGTGTCCTGTTTAATACCCGTCTCTCTGGTGTCCTGTTTAATACCCGTCTCTCTGGTGTCCTGTTTAATACCCGTCTCTCTGGTGTCCTGTTTAATACCTGTCTCTCTCTCTGGTGTCCTGTTTAATACCTGTCTCTCTGGTGTCCTGTTTAATACCCGTCTCTCTCTCTGGTGTCCTGTTTAATACCTGTCTCTCTCTCTGGTGTCCTGTTTAATACCTGTCTCTCTCTCTGGTGTCCTGTTTAATACCTGTCTCTCTCTCTGGTGTCCTGTTTAATACCTGTCTCTCTCTCTGGTGTCCTGTTTAATACCTGTCTCTCTGGTGTCCTGTTTAATACCCGTCTCTCTGGTGTCCTGTTTAATACCCGTCTCTCTGGTGTCCTGTTTAATACCTGTCTCTCTCTCTGGTGTCCTGTTTAATACCTGTCTCTCTCTCTGGTGTCCTGTTTAAAACCTGTCTCTCTGGTGTCCTGTTTAATACCTGTCTCTCTCTCTCTGGTGTCCGGTTTAATACCCGTCTCTCTGGTGTCCTGTTTAATACCTCTCTCTCTGGTGTCCTGTTTAATACCCGTCTCTCTGGTGTCCTGTTTAATACCTGTCTCTCTGGTGTCCTGTTTAATACCCGTCTCTCTGGTGTCCTGTTTAATACCTGTCTCTCTCTCTGGTGTCCTGTTTAATACCTGTCTCTCTCTCTGGTGTCCTGTTTAATACCTGTCTCTCTCTCTGGTGTCCTGTTTAATACCTGTCTCTCTCTCTGGTGTCCTGTTTAATACCTGTCTCTCTGGTGTCCTGTTTAATACCCGTCTCTCTGGTGTCCTGTTTAATACCCGTCTCTCTGGTGTCCTGTTTAATACCCGTCTCTCTCTGGTGTCCTGTTTAATACCTGTCTCTCTCTGGTGTCCTGTTTAATACCTGTCTCTCTCTGGTGTCCTGTTTAATACCTGTCTCTCTCTGGTGTCCTGTTTAATACCCGTCTCTCTGGTGTCCTGTTTAATACCCGTCTCTCTCTCTGGTGTCCTGTTTAATACCTGTCTCTCTCTCTGGTGTCCTGTTTAATACCTGTCTCTCTGGTGTCCTGTTTATTACCCGTCTCTCTGGTGTCCTGTTTAATACCCGTCTCTCTGGTGTCCTGTTTAATACCTGTCTCTCTGGTGTCCTGTTTAATACCTGTCTCTCTGGTGTCCTGTTTAATACCCGTCTCTCTCTCTGGTGTCCTGTTTAATACCCGTCTCTCTCTCTGGTGTCCTGTTTAATACCCGTCTCTCTCTCTGGTGTCCTGTTTAATACCCGTCTCTCTCTCTGGTGTCCTGTTTAATACCCGTCTCTCTCTCTGGTGTCCTGTTTAATACCTGTCTCTCTCTGGTGTCCTGTTTAATACCCGTCTCTCTGGCTGGTGTCCTGTTCTGTGTGACTGTCTTATCATTTTATATTTTTTTGTCTGCGTCTCCCTCCCTTTCTCTCTATATGTCGATATGTTTCAGTGGTGTGCCTGCCCCCAGTCTTTAGCAACGTGTCCATTGTCTCCTTCAACCTTGAGCACACTCTGACCTGGCTGCCCTGTCCAGGGACTCCTGCCAACACCCACTTCACAGTTCAGAGCCTCAGGTACGCTCTTACTCTTCAGTCCCATGCTTTCCTTTTCCGATCCTTCTAGTGTAGCTGCTGAGTAAGTGCTTTCCTTTTCCGATCCTTCTCGTGTAACTGCTGAGTAAGTGCTTTCCTTTTCCGATCCTTCTCGTGTAACTACTGAGTAAGTGCTTTCCTTTTCCGATCCTTCTAGTGTAGCTGCTGAGTTAAGTGCTTTCCTTTTCCGATCCTTCTAGTGTAGCTGCTGAGTAAGTGCTTTCCTTTTCCGATCCTTCTCGTGTAACTGCTGAGTAAGTGCTTTCCTTTTTCGATCCTTCTAGTGTAGCTGCTGAGTAAGTGCTTTCCTTTTTCGATCCTTCTCGTGTAACTGCTGAGTAAGTGCTTTCATTTCAGCTGGTTACATGGTAAAGGCAAAATACTGACTCACTGCAGTCTAGCACAGGCACACCACTGGTAGAAATAGAGAGAAGGGGGGGAAAAAAAGTGATTTAATCCATGTAAGGGCTGTAAACATGAAGAAGGGGTCTGAATACATTCCGAATGCGCTGGATCTCCTTCATTTGGAGGTTGTTGTTGTTTTACAGTGTAGAGATACGTCCAAGGGTACATATACCTAAAAAAGAAAGTTCTGAGAATCTGGTCAAAACCCTCTCACATTTTCTTTTGAATTGAACCTGACAATAACACCAGGACTGAGGATGACAAAGTAGATCAGTATTTAGTCTAATATAATAATTACATCCGGCACATTTTTCCTCTCTGAGGGGTTCTTTACCTCGTACTGCAGATGTAGATACGTGTGGTTTTTTCAGACTACTTCCTCTCACCAGAACACACCCTGTTTGTGTTCAAGGAAACTCACCTCTCGCTCTAAGAATTACACCACCACAAGTTCAGGGGGAGGGGGCTCATCTCTAACCCACAGGTTCAGGGGGAGGTGGCTAATCTCTAACCCACAGGTTCAGGGGGAGGGGGCTAATCTCTAACCCACAGGTTCAGGGGGAGGGGGCTAATCTCTAACCCACAGGTTCAGGGGGAGGGGGCTAATCTCTAACCCACAGGGGGAGGGGGCTCATCTCTAACCCACAGGGGGAGGGGGCTCATCTCTAACCCACAGGGGGAGGGGGCTCATCTCTAACCCACAGGGGGAGGGGGCTCATCTCTAACCCACAGGGGGAGGGGCTCATCTCTAACCCACAGGGGAGGGGGCTCATCTCTAACCCACAGGGGGGAGGGGGCTCATCTCGAACCCACAGGTTCAGGGGGAGGGGGCTCATCTCTAACCCACAGGGGGGGGGGGCTCATCTCTAACCCACAGGGGAGGGGGCTCATCTCTAACCCACAGGGGGAGGGGGCTCATCTCTAACCCACAGGGGAGGGGGCTCATCTCTAACCCACAGGGGAGGGGGCTCATCTCTAACCCACAGGGGGAGGGGGCTCATCTCTAACCCACAGGGGAGGGGGCTCATCTCTAACCCACAGGGGGAGGGGGCTCATCTCTAACCCACAGGGGGAGGGGGCTCATCTCTAACCCACAGGGGGAGGGGGCTCATCTCTAACCCACAGGGGAGGGGGCTCATCTCTAACCCACAGGGGAGGGGCTCATCTCTAACCCACAGGGGAGGGGGCTCATCTCTAACCCACAGGGGGAGGGGGCTCATCTCGAACCCACAGGTTCAGGGGGAGGGGGCTCATCTCGAACCCACAGGTTCAGGGGAGGGGGCTCATCTCGAACCCACAGGGGAGGGGGCTCATCTCTAACCCACAGGTTCAGGGGAGGGGGCTAATCTCTAACCCACAGGTTCAGGGGGAGGGGCTAATCTCTAACCCACAGGTTCAGGGGGAGGGGGCTAATCTCTAACCCACAGGTTCAGGGGGAGGGGGCTCATCTCTAACCCACAGGTTCAGGGGGAGGGGGCTCATCTCGAACCCACAGGTTCAGGGGAGGGGGCTCATCTCGAACCCACAGGTTCAGGAGGAGGGGGCTCATCTCTAACCCACAGGTTCAGGGGAGGGGGCTCATCTCTAACCCTCAGGGGGAGGGGGCTCATCTTTAACCCACAGGTTCAGGGGGAGGGGGCTCATCTCTAACCTTCAGGTTTAGCGGGAGGGGGCTCATCTCCCATCTCTAACCCACAGTTTATTGTGTGCAAAAGGCATGAGGAGGTAGGCGAATAATTACAATTTTGCAGATTAACACTGGAGTGATAAATGATCAAATGGTCATGTACAGGTAGAGATACTGGTGTGCAAAAGAGCAGAAAAGTAAATAAATATAAACAGTATGGGGATGAGGTAGGTAAAATGGGTGGGCTATTTACCGATAGACTATGTACAGCTGCAGCGATCGGTTAGCTGCTCAGATAGCAGATGTTTGAAGTTGGTGGGGGAGATAAAAGTCTCCAACTTCAGCGATTTTTGCAATTCGTTCCAGTCACAGGCAGCAGAGAACTGGAACGAAAGGCGGCCAAATTAGGTATTGGCTTTAGGGATGATCAGTGAGATACACCTGCTGGAGCGCGTGCTACGGGTGGGTGTTGCCATCGTGACCAGTGAACTGAGATAAGGCGGAGCTTTACCTAGCATGGACTTGTAGATGACCTGAAGCCAGTGGGTCTGGCGACGAATATGTAGCGAGGGCCAGCCGACTAGAGCATACAGGTCGCAGTGGTGGGTGGTATAAGGTGCTTTAGTAACAAAACGGATGACACTGATAAACTGCATCCAGTTTGCTGAGTAGAGTATTGGAAGCTATTTTGTAGATGACATCGCCGAAGTCGAGGATCGGTAGGATAGTCAGTTTTACTTGGGTAAGTTTGGCGGCGTGAGTGAAGGAGGCTTTGTTGCAGAATAGAAAGCCGACTCTAGATTTGATTTTAGATTGGAGCTGTTTGATACGAATCTGGAAGGAGAGTTTACAGTCTAGCCAGACTCCTAGGTACTTATAGGTGTCCACATATTCTAGGTCGGAACCATCCAGGGTGGTGATGCTAGTCGGGCGTGCGGGTGCAGGTAGCGAATGGTTGAAAAGCATGCATTTGGTTTTACTAGCGTTTAAGAGCAGTTTGAGGCCACGGAAGGAGTGTTGTATGGCATTGAAGCTCGTTTGGAGGTTAGATAGCACAGTGTCCAAGGAAGGGACGGAAGTATACAGAATGGTGTCATCTGCGTAGAGGTGGATCAGGGAATCACCCGCAGCAAGAGCAACATCATTGAAATATACAGAGAAAAGAGAATTGAACCCTGTGGCACCCCCATAGAGACTGCCAGAGGACCGGACAACATGCCGTCCGATTTGACACTCTGAACTCTGTCTGCAAAGTAATTGGTGAACCAGGCAAGACAGTCATTAGAAAAACCGAGGCTACTGAGTCTGCCGATAAGAATATGGTGATTAACAGAGTCGAAAGCCTTGGCCAGGTCGATGAAGACGGCTGCACAGTACTGTCTTTTATTGATGTCGGTTATGATATCGTTTAGTACCTTGAGTGTGGCTGAGGTGCACCCGTGACCGGCTCGGAAACCAGATTGCACAGCGGAGAAGGTAGGTGGGATTCGAGATGGTCAGTGACCTGTTGGTGTGTGGTACTGACCCTTGTGTGTCTGTCTGTCCCTCAGTGTCTGTGGTACCGACTTCAACTGTATATATAAACTCAGCAAAAAAGAAATGTCCCTCTTTCAGGAGCCTGTCTTTAAACTAAGATGAGTATTTTGATTTCCTGTCACACTCACAGTCGACTCCTTTCTTTTTGCTGGTAACCCAGGCTGAAAACACTCCTAAAGCACCAGGAATATTCTATATTCCTACCAAGAAGTACAGAATATTCTGTACTTCTTGGTAGGAATAAAACGAAAATATAAATTTAATAAATATTGTTGTGTTTCCCATTATTCCTGTCTAATTTTAACACCATAAATGACAAACAATGTCGATTTCCGTTTTTCAAATTCGGGAACAATAAATTAGCCTTTTTCCGTTTTGACTCAGAAATCAAAGTAACGAATGTAACGTTACAAAGAAGCAAGGTGAAGCAGCAGTTCAGGCAATCTTGCAAGTCAGAACAATACTTGACAAATACATTTCATTTTTATATTTGAAAAATTACTTGACAAGCAGTAGGCATTTAGTATGAAATGTGGAGTGAAACTATATAGTTATGGCGAAACATCACGTGCCCTGTTTTCTATCGAACGTATCAGGCCATCATTTACTCGAAAAACACTGCTCATTCAATCATAATTTGTCGCAATAAAGTAAGACAAAATAAAGATCCACCCCTGTCGAACGGATACACATTTTGTCGATCTTTTGAAAATGAATATTACATCTGCCGTTTCCATTAAGTTAAAACAAGCCTAAAGGTTTTTTTTTCCGACATCGACTAAACTTGGTTCAATGGAAACCTGCCCGGGCTTCTTCTGTATTTATATCACTCAGCTTGGTTTCGCTTCCCCGCAATTCTCCGCCCTTTCAGAAAGTACACAATAAACTCTCAAGAGCGGCCTGAAGCAACTATAGCGGAACATTTCAGTGTCGCTGGACAACACAGAACATCTCTTGGGCAACATGCAATCTACGGTGTTTACTATCTCGTTTGTCAAACTATTCTGCTTAACTTTACATGGAATGACAGGTCAGTATTTCTCTTTCGACTTTACCACAGCATAGTCTCCCAACGTGCTGTCAATCGATTGGCTTTGATTGTAGATTCATGTTTTAAACCATTCAATATCACGACTGGTTTTTACGAACTTGTTGTTGTTGATATTTCGTGATAATTTCACAGTCTATTTTTATAGGCTACATTTATTTAGCACTTATACATTCCATAATCTACTTTTACTGTCACTAGTGGGAACCAATGGAAACACCTCGCATGTTGGTCTCTGTTAGATTGTCATACTGATGATGTAGGCTAAATATATACATAGACAATGGCTTAAGGTTTCACATACTATATGTGGTCAAGAGTGTTCATCTCGAGGAAGTGCAATGGGCTTAATTTATCTCTAAAAAATAAATAATAAAAAAAACTCTTAAAATCGGCCAATACATATAAAATACAATGTTCCTCATCTGACTCAATACCCTTCTGTATCTAAAGCCTGTAATCCCCCTGAATTATGTGTATTTGTCAATATGTTCAACTGTGTCTAACTGTGCTTTTACAGCAGTGTTAGCTGAACTTCCAAGTCCCAGTAACATCAGAATTACCTCCATCAACATGGGACTAGTGTTGGAGTGGGATCCCCCTCAGAACCACACAGGAACCCTCACCTACAGATCAGAATACAAGTGGTAATATGAACACAACCAAGTGAGGGTGAACATTTAAATATGGCACACTTCCTGCTGGGAAAGAGGAGAAATGACACACCCCACAAGTTATCGTCCCCAGAAGAATCTGTGTCATACACACTCACTCACTCACTCACTCACTCACTCACTCACTCACTCACTCACTCACTCACTCACTCACTATATCTATAATTTCACTTATAAAAAAAAAATGTTTTACACAATACTTGGCAGAGCGGGTTTCAGGAATACAAACAGCGTACATACACTGGTAACAATAGTCTTCTTTTTTACCTTTATTTTACTAGGCAAGTCAGTTAAGAACAAATTCTTATTTTCAATGACGGCCTAGGAACAGTGGGTTAACTGCCTGTTCAGGGGCAGAATGACAGATTTGTACCTTGTCAGCTCGGGGATTCGAACTTGCAACCTTTCGGTTACTAGTCCAACGCTCTAACCACTAGGCTACCTGCTGGTTACTAGTCCAACGCTCTAACCACTAGGCTACCCTGCCGTCTACCGCAATAACAACACAGTGGTGTCTTGTTTTGAACACAGGAAGAGCATCAGGAACAGCTACCGGGTCGTATGTTTGGACACAACTGCCCTATGCTGTGACTTCACCAGACATCTAAACAAATTTGGAGTGTACACTTTCCAAGTGAGGGCAGAACGAGAGGGAGAGACATCTCACTGGGTGGAGACTAAGGAGTTTGTTATGGATGAACACAGTGAGTTCCTAGTTACCCATCTGTAACTTCAATCTACATAAGGATTTCATTACACATTCATAACCTAATACATACATGGACATTTCATAGTAGTTTTTTTGTTGCAGTGCACTAGAGATGGGTATGACAATGTAATAACAGGTACTGTTAAACCAGAGGTCAGGGCAAAAGCAGAGTGTATCATTAGACTGGAGCCTGACAGATTTTGCTCTTTAATGGACTATGGTGATCCGCTAGCAGATGCCATGTCATTTCTTTACCCCTGAGAGGTCGCCACTTCCTTTAGGTCACTTTCTTTCCCATGTCTCTCTGTCTCTCTCCACAGCCACTTTAGGCCCTCCCCGTGTGACTCTAGTCTCCAGTGGTGCGAACATTGAAGTGAGCATCGAAGACCCAGTGCTCAGGATCTCTGAGTTTAAAGAGATCTACAATCATGCAACCTTTAACCTCACCTACTGGAAGGAGGGCCAGGAGAAGAAGGTATGGTGGCCATTTTACTTTCCATCTGGGATTATACATTTTGAGTGTAATGTCCACTGCCTACAACCAGGGGATCTGAGGAATGGCGAAACAAAGTAAAGCAGTTTGCCTGACCTTTCACATCTGATGTCATAGTGACAGTAGCCAATAAGGAGTATGAGATGCAGGTTTAGGGTCTGAGCACATAATAATAATAATAATATATGCCATTTAGCAGACACTTTTATCCAAAGCGACTTACAGTCATGTGTGCATACATTCTACGTATGGGTGGTCCCGGGGATCGAACTACTTTCCATCTGCCATTGGTCAATTTGAGAACCGTAGGGGTGATCATCTGGTGACACTTTGAGTACGGTTACATGCACACAACAATGGGATTATAGTAGATAGATTAATATATAATGGGATTTGAGTTTGGACGTATAAGTTTGGCTAACGCTTTTTTATTTTAAGGGGGTCCTTATTAGTGGTCCTTATTACAGTGGTCCTTATTAGTGGTCCTTATTACAGTGGTCCTTATTATAGTGGTCCTTATTACAGTGGTCCTTATTACAGTGGTCCTTATTACTGTGGTCCTTATTAGTGATCCTTATTACAGTGGTCCTTATTACAGTGGTCCTTATTAGTGGTCCTTATTACAGTGGTCCTTATTAGTGGTCCTTATTAGTGGTCCTTATTAGTGGTCCTTATTACAGTGGTCCTTATTACAGTGGTCCTTATTACAGTGGTCCTTATTACAGGTCCTTATTAGTGGTCCTTATTACAGTGGTCCTTATTACAGTGGTCCTTATTACAGTGGTCCTTATTACAGTGGTCCTTATTACAGTGGTCCTTATTACAGTGGTCCTTATTACAGTGGTCCTTATTACAGTGTGTGTAATTACACTTTAACGAGTATTGTAATTCACTGTAACAACCACATGGCAGTAATTGTGGTCTGTAATTACAAAAAAAAGGTGTAACAATGAATGCTTGTCTTCCATGCTTGTGATAAAAGGGCAGGTTGCCCAATACATTCGCCAACTTAGTGTTTAGTGTCTTATCACCTGCGTACAGTTACAACTGTCACAAAGGTTGTGACCCCTCGTCGGTGCGCTGGGTGTCCCAATATATTTTTTTATTATACTTAACCATGAAAGTTCACTGTTGTAAATATATCTCCACTCAATGTTATTGCTAGCGGTTGCCGCCAAAATAAAATGTACCAATCTGGGTTAATTTGGTCATCCCAGATGAGGATAAATACCCTGTTTCAAAGCATATTACATTTAAATGTCTGCCTAAGTACAATGTAATTACTAGGAGTTACACAGGATGTAGATAGTTCAAATGAAGTGTATCTTGAGGTGTACTTACTTGTAACTAATGTAATGTAACTAACTACAGTACATGATCCATACGGACAATCTGGCCCTCCATTTTAAAGCTTCCGGAAGTTTAATTCCAGAATTCACTTCATTTATGTACCTTGTTGTGAAATGAAACTTCCGGAAGCTTTAAAATGAGGGCCGCTCAAGATAAAATGAAGTTTATATAGCTACAGCCTGTGTAAAACCTTAGTAATTACATTGTACTTGGGTAAAACATTAAATGTACTATGCTTTCAAACAATGTTTAAGATAATCAGAGTAAGGTGTTTACATGGCTATTGCATAATGTGCCGGCTGCCAATCAGTTTAATATGAAAAAATTACAATGTGTGTAAAACATACTCATTGCGTGGCGCTCACTGCTTCCTTAATTCTCCTCTATCACCCCCTGCAGGTCAAACGGATGAATGGCATCCAACTGCATGAAGTGGTGTTGGAGCTGGAGCAATGGACCAGGTACTGTTTTCAGGTCTGGGTGGTAACCGAAAGGTTCTTCAAACAAAGCCAGCCCAGCAACGTTACGTGTGAGAGCACCGCTAAGGGTGAGCGCCATCTCTCTCTCTTTCTTGTCCTCCCCTTGTTTTTTACATCTGTAAACACAAATTATGACTATTAGATTGTTCCCTTCAATGATTCTCTGAGTACAAGTCTACTCTTTTGCTCAACTCAATTCTTCGTCCCCGGTGTCCACTTTCCCCAACCCCAAACCGTCTGCAGGCAAGGACAGGCCCTGGGTGATGGCCCTGGGGATGTTTGTGGTGATGGCTGTGTCAGTGCCCCTGGTGGTTCTAGCATTCTGGCACTGCTACAGGGTGGTCAGCTTCCTCAGACCCAAGGTCAAGCTGCCTGGACATTTCACAGTGGTCAGTATGGCGCATGATCAGTGTGTTTCAATGACTAATACACTGTGTGTTTCTTTGTGTGTACTAACTGTATCATTTGTTCCTTTGTTCTTTTGCGAACCCATAAATGACCACTGCGAACCCATAAATGACCACTGCGAACCCATAAATGACCACTGCGAACCCATAAATGACCACTGCGAACCCATAAATGACCACTGCGAACCCATAAATGACCACTGCGAACCCATAAATGACCACTGCGAACCCATAAATGACCACTGCGAACCCATAAATGACCACTGCGAACCCATAAATGACCACTGCGAACCCATAAATGACCACTGCGAACCCATAAATGACCACTGCGAACCCATAAATGACCACTGCGAACCCATAAATGACCACTGCGAACCCATAAATGACCACTGCGAACCCATAAATGACCACTGCGAACCCATAAATGACCACTGCGAACCCATAAATGACCACTGCGAACCCATAAATGACCACTGCGAACCCATAAATGACCACTGCGAACCCATAAATGACCACTGCGAACCATAAATGACCACTGCGAACCCATAAATGACCACTGCGAACCCATAAATGACCACTGCGAACCCATAAATGACCACTGCGAACCCATAAATGACCACTGCGAACCCATAAATGACCACTGCGAACCCATAAATGACCACTGCGAACCCATAAATGACCACTGCGAACCCATAAATGACCACTGCGAACCCATAAATGACCACTGCGAACCCATAAATGACCACTGCGAACCCATAAATGACCACTGCGAACCCATAAATGACCACTGCGAACCCATAAATGACCACTGCGAACCCATAAATGACCACTGCGAACCCATAAATGACCACTGCGAACCCATAAATGACCACTGCGAACCCATAAATGACCACTGCGAACCCATAAATGACCACTGCGAACCCATAAATGACCACTGCGAACCCATAAATGACCACTGCGAACCCATAAATGACCACTGCGAACCCATAAATGACCACTGCGAACCCATAAATGACCACTGCGAACCCATAAATGACCACTGCGAACCCATAAATGACCACTGCGAACCCATAAATGACCACTGCGAACCCATAAATGACCACTGCGAACCCATAGGACTGTCAATGAGGCACATATTATGGATCTCCATTAGTTCCTGTCAAGGCAGCAGTCTTTGGCTGAGTTCCATGTAATCAGTGTGTCCTGTTATATCTTGGCATAATAATGAATGGTTTTAGTCTAATCTCTTGTGGACAGACTGCTTAAACAATAAATGTGCATCTGTTCTGCCAGTGTAATCGATGTGAAATGGCTAGCTAGTTAGCGGTGGTGCGCGCTAATAGCGTTTCAACCGGTGACGTCACTCGCTCTGAGACCTTAAAGTAGTTGTTCCCCTTGCTCTGCAAGTGCTGTCGCGGCGTTTGTGGCGCGATGGGTAACGATGCTTCGTGGGTGTCAGTTGTCTATGTGTGCAGAGGGTGCGAGCCCGGGTTGGGACGAGGGGACGGATGAAAGTTAAACTGTTACACCAGTCACATTCTGTTAAAGGTCCCCAAAGTGCACACATCCCTGGGTCGCACCTCTTTTCAGTTCACTGCGCGACTGGAACGATCTGCAACAAACACTCAAACTGGACAGTTTTATCTCAATCTCCTCATTCAAAGACTTAATCATGGACACTCTTACTGACAGTTGTGGCTGCTTTGTGTGATGTATTGTTGTCTCTACCTTCTTGCCCTTTGCTCTGTTGTCTGTGCCCAACAATGTTTGTACTCTGTTTTGTGCTGCTACTGTGTTGTTGCTACCATGTTGTTGTCATGTTGTGTTGCTACTATGCTGTGTTGTCATGTGTTGTTGCCATGCCATGTTGTTGTCTTTAGGTCTCTCTTTATGTAGTTTAGCTCTGTTGTCGTGATGTGTGTTTTGTCCTATATTTAATCCCAGCCCCCGTCCCCACAGGAGGCCTTTTGCCTTATGGTAGGCCGTCATTGTAAATAAGAATTGTTCTTACTTGACTTGCCTCGTTAAATAAATAAAATATGACCAAATTTTGGTTAATTGAGATTAGTTTGAAAGACCTTTAAGCAGATTAGTCTGAAAGGCCTTTAAGGAGATTAGCTTGGTGTTGCAGTGATGCCGTGACAAAACTAAATTCCCCTTTAAGGCGTCCTCATGCTTCCCATCCGAAACAGTTCAGAACAGTTTGTGTATATATTATGACAATATTTTGTAACTTTTTCGTTCGTTTTAGTCTTCGGTCAAGAGTTGTTGTTTTTTTGGCTCTTTGTGCGCACAGGATTTTTTCTCGAGGCAAGCCGAAGTTGGTAGCCTACACACCTTGTCTGTGATTGGTCAACAGTAGGGATTCTTGAATTAAGTGTTTATTGTCTTTCAACAAGAGACAAATCATGCACATTTTTTAACTTGAGAAATTCTGCACCAAAGATCTTAGATGTAAAATTGCGTGACTAAGATCTCTTCTGCAAAAAAAAATGTCAAAATGAATGTTAGATTTCTCGAGTTATATTAGATTCATTCTGTCTATTAATTCTAGAATTCTATTTAGATAGACAAACAGTACTATTGGTGTTTTTGTTCCAATTTTTTAAGTGAATTAATTTAATTTAATTAAGGGAGTATGCGAGCACACTAATTCGGTTTTCAAGCTGATGCCTTTAGTGTGACCACAGTCTCCTCTCCCCTCCCCACCCCATGCAGTACCTGTTGGATCCTCAGTGCTCCTCCATCCTGGCCTTGCAGAGCAGCCCCCAGCCTGATGAGGTGTACCATGAGGTCAGCATCATGCCTGCGGGGACAGAGACAGAGAGAGAGCGCCCTCTGGTGGACAGAACATAAAGCACACAACCAGACTGACTGACAATACAAAGAAAGGCAGTGTTCGAGAGCATCAACACCGGGACTGACAGGCCGATCTATAAATAATATTAAGTTGTTATTTATGATGCAAGGTGATTGGTTGATCAGTCAGTCTCGACTCACCTTTAATGTCGGCTGCACCCAATCACAAAGATCTTGAAGTGGATGGGGAAGATATGGGTGAAAGACTGATGTGAGGAAGAAACGAAGACATCAATGGATGGCAGAGAAGAGGACGTATCTCTTAGTGAGAAATAATAGTCTAACTGCCATCAGGGATTTAGTTATTTAATTATCCCTGTGATGAAATTCTAAGAGAGATAATTTAGTGTAATGCAGGTGTCATCTACTCGATTCAGCTGCAGGCCCGATTTTTATCTCTTGGGGGTTCGGAAAAAAATCATTACAAATCATTTGTGATCGTATGCAAATTAGCCGCAAGAACCCAAACAAATATATTTGACTGAAACAATCATTTCAGACCTTGTTTCCATTTGTATACGATCCCATGTTTCTATGATGCCTAAAATCACTACGAGCTGATTTCCTGCTGTGAAAAATACAATAAAACATTTGACTGAGAACTTGGGGGGGGGGGCGAATATAACCACTGCCAGTTAGGGAACCCTGGTGTGATGTGTATGATAATGATCAATAATGCCTTTTATTCATTATAGGCCTTGGTACACTGGCATTTTATGATATGATGAGTGTAGGGCAATGGAATGGTGACCCAATATTCCACCAGAGAGAGTTCTCATTATGAGCTGACTGATACGACACACTCCAAATCATTTTATGGAAAATGGCGTTTTTGTATTTAGCTTGTGACACAGCAGTCAAGACATCATGACATCATCAGCAATGGGTCTACAATGAATTCTGAAAGTATTCAGCCCCCTTGACTTTTTCCTCATTTTGTTGCATTACAGCCTTATTCTAAAATGTATTAAAAATATATATTTAAAAAATCCTCATCAATCTACACACTTTGTATTTACTAGGGATCCCCATTAGTTCCTGCCAAGACGCTTCCTGGGGTTTATAATGGATCCCCATTAGTTCCTGCCAAGACTCTTCCTGGGGTTTATAATGGATCCCCATTAGTTCCTGCCAAGACTCTTCCTGGGGTTTATAATGGATCCCCATTAGTTCCTGCCAAGACTCTTCCTGGGGTTTATAATGGATCCCCATTAGTTCCTGCCAAGACTCTTCCTGGGGTTTATAATGGATCCCCATTAGTTCCTGCCAAGACTCTTCCTGGGGTTTATAATGGATCCCCATTAGTTCCTGCCAAGACTCTTCCTGGGGTTTATAATGGATCCCCATTAGCTGCTGCCAAGACTCTTCCTGGGGTTTATAATGGATCCCCATTAGCTGCTGCCAAGACTCTTCCTGGGATTTATAATGGATCCCCATTAGTTCCTGCCAAGACGCTTCCTGGGGTTTATAATGGATCCCTATTAGTTCCTGCCAAGACAGCAGCTACTCTTCCTGGGGTTTATAATGGATCCTCATTCATTCCTTCCAAGACAGCAGCTACTCTTCCTGGGGTTTATTATGGATCCTCATTAGTTCCTACCAAGACAGCAGCTACTCTTCCTGGGGTTTATTATGGATCCCCATTAGTTCCTGCCAAGGCAGCAGCTACTCTTCCTGGGGTTTATTATGGATCCCCATTAGTTCCTGCCAAGGCAGCAGCTACTCTTACTGGGGTTTATTATGGATCTCCATTAGTTCCTGTCAAGGCAGCAGCTACTCTTCCTGGGGTTTATTATGGATCTCCATTAGTTCCTGTCAAGGCAGCAGCTACTCTTCCTGGGGTTTATTATGGATCTCCATTAGTTCCTGCCAAGGCAGCAGCTACCCTTCCTGGGGTTTATTATGGATCTCCATTAGTTCCTGCCAAGGCAGTAGCTACCCTTCCTGGGGTTTATTATGGATCTCCATTAGTTCCTGTCAAGGCAGCAGCTACTCTTCCAGGGGTTTATTATGAATCCCCATTCGTTCCTGCCAAGGCAGCAGCTACTCTTCCTGGGGTCCAAAACACCCACCTTACATATAAAATAACAGATAAAACAGTGAACTATGTTTGTACTGAATGAACTAAAGATAAGACAGGAAATCATATAACATCCCAACACCACCACATGTCCACAACATGTTCAATACCACCATACAACAATGTGTGCGTACTGTTTACATGTGTCTGTACCTTTTGTGTCTCTTCACAGCCCCTGTCGTTCCGTAAGGTGTATTTTTTACCTGCTTTTAAATCTGATTCTACTGTTTGCATCAGTTATCAGATGTGGAATAGAGTTCCATGTAGTCATGGCTCAATGTAGTACTGTGTGCCTCCCATAGTCTTTTCTGGACTTGGGGACTGTGAAGACACCTCTGGTGGCATGTCTTGTGCGGTATGCATGGGTGTCCGAGCTGTGTGCTAGTATTTTAGACAGCTCGGTACATTCAGCTTGTCAACACCCCTTACAAAAACAAGTAATGATGAAGTCCATCTTTCTTCCACTTTCAGTCAAGAGAGATTGACCAGCATGTTATTAATGTTAGCTCTCTGTGTACATTTAAGTGCCAGCCGTGCTGCCCTGTTCTGAGCCAACTGCAATTTTCCTAAGTCCCTCTTTCTGGCACCTGACCACACTACTGCACAGTTGCGTAGGTGCGACAAAACTAGGGCCTGTAGGACCTGCCTTGTTGATAGTGCTGTTAAGAAGGCAGAGCAGAGCTTTATTACTGGACAGACTTCTCCCTATCTTAGTTACTGTTGTATCAATATGTTTTGACCATGACAGTTTACAATCCAGAGTTACTCCAAGCAATTTAGTCACCTCAACTTGCTCAATTTTCACATTATTCATTACGAGACGTAGTTTAGTGAGTGATTTGTCAACGCTTTTATTTTTGGAAATATTTAGGACTAACTTATTCCTTGCTACCCATTCCGAAACTAACTGCAGCTTTTTGATAAGTGTTGCAGTCATTTCAGTCACTGTAGTAGCTGACATGAATAGTGTTGAGTCATCCGCATACATAGACACACTGGCCTTACTCAAAGTCAGTGGCATGTCGTTAGTAAAGATTGAAAAAGTAAGGGGCCTAAACAGCTACCCTGGGGAATTCCTGATTCTACCTGGATTATGTTGGAGAGCATTCCATTAAAGAACACCCTCTGTGTTCTTTTAGACAGGTAACTCTTTATCCACATTATAGCTGGGGGTGTAAAGCCATAACACAAGTTATTCCAGCAGCAGACTATGATCGATAATGTCAAAAAATGCACTGAAGTCTAACAAGACAGCCCCCACAATCAGTTTATCATCAGTCATTTAAGTGCCGTGCTTGTTGAGTGTCCTTCCCTATAACTAAACTACTGAAAGAGCTGCTTCCTGTGCTTGGCCCTCCTATGTTAAACATAATAAATGGCTCTCTATCCACTGGATGTGTACCAAACTCACTAAAAGTGGCAGTAATAAAGCATAAGGAAGTGGATGGCTGCAAACTTTCTACTATTAAACTCGGACAAAACAGAGATGCTTGTTCTAGGTCCCAAGAAACAAAGAGATCTTCTGTTGAATCTGACAATTAATCTTAATGGTTGTACAGTCGTCTCAAATAAAACTGTGAAGGACCTCGGCGTTACTCTGGACCCTGATCTCTCTTTTGAAGAACATATCAAGACCATTTCGAGGACAGCTTTTTTCCATCTACGTAACATTGCAAAAATCAGAAACCTTCTGTCCAAAAATGATGCAGAAAAATTCATCCATGCTTTTGTCACTTCTAGGTTAGACTACTGCAATGCTCTACTTTCCGGCTACCCGGATAAAGCACTAAATAAACTTCAGTTAGTGCTAAATACGGCTGCTAGAATCCTGACTAGAACCAAAAAATGTGATCATATTACTCCAGTGCTAGCCTCTCTACACTGGCTTCCTGTCAAAGCAAGGGCTGATTTCAAGGTTTTACTGCTAACCTACAAAGCATTACATGGGCTTGCTCCTACCTATCTCTCTGATTTGGTCCTGCCGTACATACCTACACGTACGCTACGGTCACAAGACGCAGGCCTCCTAATTGTCCCTAGAATTTCTAAGCAAACAGCTGGAGAGGCAGGGCTTTCTCCTATAGAGCTCCATTTTTATGGAACGGTCTGCCTACCCATGTCAGAGACAGTCTTTACTGAAGTCTTTACTGAAGACTCATCTCTTCAGTGGGTCATATGATTGAGTGTAGTATGTACCTTTTGGTGAATGGAAAGGCTCTGGAGCAACGAACCGCCCTTGCTGTCTCTGCCTGGCCGGTTCCCCTCTTTCCACTGGGATTCTTTGCCTCTAACCCTATTACAGGGGCTGAGTCACTGGCTTACTGGGGCTCTCTCATGCCGTCCCTGCAGGGGGTGCGTCACCTGAGTGGGTTGATTCACTGTTGTGGTCATCCTGTCTGGGTTGGCGCCCCCCCCCCCTTGGGTTGTGCCGTGGCGGAGATCTTTGTGGGCTATACTCAGCCTTGTCTCAGGATGGTAAGTTAGTGGTTGAAGATATCCCTCTAGTGGTGTGGGGGCTGTGCTTTGGCAAAGTGGGTGGGGTTATATCCTTCCTGTTTGGCCCTGTCCGGGGGTGTCCTCGGATGGGGCCACAGTGTCTCCTGTCCCCTCCTGTCTCAGCCTCCAGTATTTATGCTGCAGTAGTTTGTGTCGGGGGGCTAGGGTCAGTTTGTTATATCTGGAGTACTTCTCCTGTCCTATTCGGTGTCCTGTGTGAATCTAAGTGTGCGTTCTCTAATTCTCTCCTTCTTTCTTTCTCTCTCTCGGAGGACCTGAGCCCTAGGACCATGCCCCAGGACTACCTGACATGATGACTCCTTGCTGTCCCCAGTCCACCTGGCCATGCTGCTGCTCCAGTTTCAACTGACCTGAGCCCTAGGACCATGCCCCAGGACTACCTGACATGATGACTCCTTGCTGTCCCCAGTCCACCTGGCCATGCTGCTGCTCCAGTTTCAACTTTTCAACTGTTCTGCCTTGTTATTATTCGACCATGCTGGTCATTTATGAACATTTGAACATCTTGGCCATGTTCTGTTATAATCTCCACCCGGCACAGCCAGAAGAGGACTGGCCACCCCACATAGCCTGGTTCCTCTCTAGGTTTCTTCCTCGGTTTTGGCCTTTCTAGGGAGTTTTTCCTAGCCACCGTGCTTCTACACCTGCATTGCTTGCTGTTTGGGGTTTTAGGCTGGGTTTCTGTACAGCACTTTGAGATATCAGCTGATGTACGAAGGGCTATAATAAATACATTTGATTTGATTTGATATAAGCGTGTTGAAAGTCTGTTGTCAATTTGTTTACTGTGAAATAACATTGTATCTGGTAAAACACCATTTTTTTCAGAAGTAAGGATTGGTAACAGGCTGAGTGGTTGGCTATTTGAGCCAGTAAAGGAGGATTTACTATTCTTGGGCAGCGGAATGACTTTAGCTTCCCTCCAGGCCTGAGGGCACATGCTCTCTAGTAGGCTTAAATTGAAGACGTGGCAATATCGTTCGCCATTATCCTCAGTAATTTTTAATCCAGATTGTCAGACCCCGGTGGCTTGTCATTCTTTTTTTAGTTTAGTCACATTTCTTAATTTGCTGTATGTTTGCCAATCAGCTGTGCAGCCAGACTTATTTGCCATTCCTTTTGCCTCATCCCTCTCAACCATACAATTTTCAAATTCCTCATCAATCCAAGGAGATTGAACAGTTTTCAGTCATTTTCTTAATGGCTGTGTGCTTATTAGTAACTGGAATAAGTAGTTTAATAAATGTGTCAAGTGCAGCGTCTGGTTGCTCCTCATTACACACCAGACCAGCAGCGTCTGGTTGCTCCTCATTACACACCAGACCAGCAGCGTCTGGTTGCTCCTCATTATACACCAGACCAGCAGCGTCTGGTTGCTCCTCATTACACACCAGACCAGCAGCGTCTGGTTGCTCCTCATTACACACCAGACCAGCAGCGTCTGGTTGCTCCTCATTACACACTACAGACCAGCAGCATCTGGTGGCTCCTCATTACACACCAGACCAGCAGCGTCTGGTTTCTCCTCATTACACACCAGACCAGCAGCGTCTGGTTGCTCCTCATTACACACCACAGACCAGCAGCATCTGGTGGCTCCTCATTACACACTACAGACCAGCAGCATCTGGTGGCTCCTCACTACACACCACAGACCAGCACATATTCTTTACATCATCAACATGTGAATCACTACAAAACGTATTGTATGACCTCTTATACACTATATTAGGCCCAGCCTTTGAAACTTTGGTTTTCCTAGATATGGGCTATTATTTTGTGATCACTACATCCTATGGATTTAGATACTGCTTTAAATAAAATATCTGCAGAATTAGTAAAGATGATTTAATTCCTGTGCTGTTTGTAAATACCCTGGTAGGTTGATTGACTGACAACCTGAACCTGTCACGCCCTGGTCTTAGTATTTTGTGTTTTCTTTATTATTTTGGTCAGGCCAGGGTGTGACATGGGTTTATTATGTGGTGTGTTTAGTCTTGTTTTTTTTGTAGGTATTGGGATTGTGGTATAGTGGGGTTGTCTAGAAAAGTCTATGGTTGCCTGGAGTGGTTCTCAATCAGAGTCAGGTGATTATCATTGCCTCTGATAGGGAACCATATTTAGGCAGCCATATTCTTTGAGTGTTTCGTGGGTGATTGTTTCTGTGTTTGTTTGCACCAGATTGGCTGTATAGCATGTATGTAAGGGGATAGATTAGGGACGGGGAGATAGGGAAAGGTATTTTGTAGGGTGAGGGGGAGGGAAGATGCTCCCCTGAGGTTTTGTTTGGGGTTTATGTTTAGTTAAGTTAGTTTAATTAAAATACCATTATTTGAGTATGTATGAAAATCATGAGTTGTAAAGAATGAATGGTATTGAAGATAATAAAAAAACATTTTTTTATTTTTTATTTTTTAAATAGGCTGTTTAGGGTTTTTTCACGGTTTATTGTTTTTGTATACTGTTCGTGGTTTCATCTTTATTAAAGATGTATACAAATAACCACGCTGCATTTTGGTCCTCCTCTCCTTCACCGGAAGAAAACCTTAACAGAACCAGGTTACAGGCATTGGTTACAGTTTGAAGTGTTTTCTTGAGTAGGCAGCTTGATAAGCCAGTCAATATTTAAAATCACCCATAAAATATACCTCTGTTGACATCACATTACATTATCAAGCATTTCACACATATTATCCAGATACTGACTGTTAACACTTGGTGGTCTATAGCAACTTCCCATAGTAATATACTTTAGGTGAAGCAGGTGAACCTGTAGCCATGTTACTTCAACAGCATCTGACATGATAGCCTCTTACAGCAATATGACTGGATATATACAGCAACACCTCCCCAACCTGTCTCTGCTGTAGATGTTATAACCATGTACTGGTGTAGTGGAGGGTATACACAGGTATACGCTGTATACCCACTTATTTTTCAATGGGCAATGCGTACAGTCTACTCACTTCTGTCTACTCACTTCTTAATCCCAATGATGTGTATCAAAGCATATATTATTATATATATTATTAATCCCAATGATGTGTATCAAAGTAGTGTAGTGGAGGTATTGTACCCCTCTGTTGACATCACACATATTATCAAGCATTTCACACACATTATCAAGCATTTCACACACATTATCAAGCATTTCACACACATTATCCAGATACTGACTGTTGGCACTTGGTGGACTATAGCAAATTCCCATAGTAATATACTTTAGGTGAGGCAGGTGAAGTAATATGGCTACAGGTTCAACAGTATTTAACATTATATTGTCTCTAAAGCTTTACTGGAACGTGTTTCTGAATATAGATCGCAACACCACCCCCTGTTAACATTTCTCTCTTTACAGTAGATGTTATAACCATGTATTGCTACCACTGTATCAAAGGTATTATCTAGGTGAGTTTCAGAGATGTAACAAGCAAGTTGTTGACTTCATGGACCTTGTTTCTCAGGCTGCATATGTTAATATGGGCTATTTTTAGCACTTTTCTGGGTTGCTTGATTGGTTTTTAATGCTTTACTGGGAAGCTTATCAGAGGTAGACTTACTCGTGTTATTTACATTGGAACTGATAGTGCAGGGTGAGCTGCACAAAGTGGTCTTCTGTGATGGAGAAGCGATTGGTGTACACACACCATTTTGATGGGGGAGTATTGTATATATATTTTAATATATAAAGCTGTCCCATAATGTATACTTTTGGTGACAGTACTGTTTTTCTTCCAGAATCGCTATGTAAATAAACATCCTTGAACAGAAGTACTGTTTCAGCTCCCATCATTTTATTTAATGGAGGTTAGGCTTTTTTCCCCCAGTTTTGCCTTCTGGCCTGCTCTACATCTTCCTACAAGGGTACACCGCCTCAGTGTTAACAAATAGACCCTGAATCCAACACTAACAAACACCTAACCTTTACCCTAACCTTATCCCCTAGCTTAGCTAACGTTAGCCAAAACAAAAATAGACCCTGAATCAAACACTAACAAACACCTAACCTTTACCCTAACCTTATCCCCTAGCTTAGCTAACGTTAGCCAAAACAAATTACAATTCGTAACATATGAAATGGACATCCACAAATGAATTACATACCATACGAAACGTAACATATGATACTCATTTGATTGTTACAGCTTTACGTTTACTATGTTCCGTCTATCCCTGAGTCCAGGTTGGAAGGACCTGTGGAAATAGAGGGGAGAGAGGCTGTCAAGATCAGGGATGAAGATATGCTATTAAACCTATTTGCATGGCCAGCCTTCCTCTTTGCAAACCCAAAGCCTTCCTCTTTGTAACAACAAGTTACATACAACTCTCCTTCTGTGGCCTCCAACTGCTCTTAAATGAAAGCAAAACTAAATGTATGCTCTTCAACCGATCGCTGACCACACCTACCCACCCGTCCAGCATCACTACTCTGGACAGTTCTGACTTAGAATATGTGGACAACTACAAATACCAAGGTGTCTGGCTAGACTGTAAACTCTCCTTCCAGACTCACATTAAGCATCTCCAATCCAAAATTAAATCTAGAATCGGCTTTATATTTCGCAACAAAGCATCCTTCACTCACGTTGCCAAACATACCCTCGTAAAACTGACCATCCTACCGATACTTGACTTCGGCGATGTCATTTACAAAATAGCCCCCAGCACTCTACTCGGCAAATTGGATGCAGTCTATCACAGTGCCATCCGTTTTGTCACCAAAGCCCCATATACTACCCACCACTGTGACCTGTATGCTCTCGTTGGCTGGCCCTCGCTTCATATTCGTCGCCAAACCCACTGGCTCAAGGCCATCTATAAGTTTTTGCTAGGTAAAGCCCCGCCTTATCTCAGCTCCCTGGTCACAATAGCAGCACCCACCCATAGCATGCACTCCAGCAGGTATATTTCACTGGTCATCCCCAAAGCCAATTCCTCCTTCGGCCACCTTTCCTTCCAGTTCTCTGCTGCCAATGACTGGAACTAACTGCAAAAAATCACTGAAGCTGGAGACTCATATCTCCCTCACTAGCTTTAAGCACCAGCTGTCAGAGCAGCTCACAGATAATGCACCTGTACATAGCCCATCTGTAAATAGCCCATCCAACTACCTCATCACCATATTGTTATTTATTTATTTTGGTCCTTTGCACCCCAGTACCACTACTTGCACACTCATCTTCTGCACATCTACCATTCCAGTGTTTAATTTGCCATACTGGAAATGTTTTGCCACTATGGCCTATTTATTGCCTCACCCCCCCTTATCCTACCTCATTTGCACACACTGTATATAGACTTTCTCGATTGTATTATTTGACTGTTTGTTTACTCCATGTGTAACTCTGTGTTGTTGTTTGTGTTGCTTTGCTTTATCTTGGTCAGGGTCGCAGTTGTAAATGAGAACTTGTTCTCAACTAGCTTACCTGGTTAAATAAAGGTGAAAAAAAAAAAAAAAGTTGAACTAAAAATTCAGTTATAGCTTGTTCCACTTGTACTTTTGTGATACTTGAGCAGTGACTAGACATTTGATTAAAATAATTCAACTCAGCAGGTGTTACAGGTGAATCTAAAGGCAATATTGGTCGTGCATATAGTACATTCGTCAAGTATTCAGACCACTTAACATTTTCCACATTTTGTTAATCCCTCAATAATGACAAAGCTGAAACAGGTTTGTAGAATTTTGTACAAATTCATAAAGTAACTTTTTACATAAGTGTTCAGACCCTTTACTTAATACTTTGTTGAAGCACCCTTGGCAGCGAATACAGCCTTGAGGCTTCTTGGGAATGACGCTACAAGCTTGGCACATCTGCATTTGGGGAGTTTCTCCCATTCTTCTCTGCAGATCCTCTCAAGCTCTGTCAGGTTGGATGGGGAGCGTTGCTGCACAGCTATTTTCAGGTCTCTCCAGAGATGTCTGATCGGGTTCAAGTCCGGGCTCTGGCAGGGCCACTCAACGACATTCAGAGACTTGCAAAAATGACTGAAACCCTGTTTTCGCTTTGTTATTATGGGGTATCCTAGGGACATTGGCAGACACAATGTAAGTAACTTAATTTATGTCTCCCTAATTGCCCTGAATTCCTCTGATCCTACAGCTATTATATGTAGTAATCATGAGCCTATGAACCGGAGATATACTGTTTTGGCTAACGTTAGCTAAGCTAGGGGATAAGGTTAGGGTAAAGGTTAGGCGTTTGTTAGTGTTTGATTCAGGGTCGATTTGTTTTGGCTAACGTTAGCTAAGCTAGGGGATAAGGTTAGGGTAAAGGTTAGGTGTTTGTTAGTGTTTGATTCAGGGTCTATTTGTTTTGGCTAACGTTAGCTAAGCTAGGGGATAAGGTTAGGGTAAAGGTTAGGCGTTTGTTAGTGTTTGATTCAGGGTCTATTTGTTTTGGCTAACGTTAGCTAAGCTAGGGGATAAGGTTAGGGTAAAGGTTAGGCGTTTGTTAGTGTTTGATTCAGGGTCTATTTGTTTTGGCTAACGTTAGCTAAGCTATGGGATAAGGTTAGGGTAAAGGTTAGGCGTTTGTTAGTGTTTGATTCAGGGTCTATTTGTTTTGGCTAACGTTAGCTAAGCTAGGGGATAAGGTTAGGGTAAAGGTTAGACGTTTGTTAGTGTTTGATTCAGGGTCGATTTGTTTTGGCTAACGTTAGCTAAGCTAGGGGATAAGGTTAGGGTAAAGGTTAGGCGTTTGTTAGTGTTGGATTCAGGGTCTAGGTCTAGTGTTGGGTCTAGGAGCTACTTTAAACATCATAGTTGGGTTGGGGTTAGCTGCTTTATTGGCTAATGCACCATAAGAAAGAGGATATATGTTATAATTGTATTCTAAACAACATGGTTGAAAGCGTTGATGTGAAAGCATATACAGTACGGAGTTACCTTAAGAGGATGTAGAGGTGTGGCAAAGGAGGAGATGGGGAACAAAGTGAAAATGACATGACTTGGGAACGCCTCTCAGAACCTGGGGCTGGAAGGGTATGAGGTGTTTTTAGGGTCTTCATTTTTGTGGAATCCAGCAGAAAAGTATAGAGTCAGGTGAAGAGAGAGTGAGAATCGTCATGATCTCAGACTTTGGTTTTCATGCATATATAATTATGCATTGCTTATCACGTTGTTAATACTGTTATGTTTTGTGTCTTTTTTTGTTGTTTTCCAAGTCTTGTGCGACTCTTAGGAACCAGAAGAAGAGAAAAGGAGAAACACAAAAGCGTTCCAGCTGACATGGAACAAGACAGCAGGTTCAGCTGGAATGTCATTTTGCTGTGTGATGAGAGACGGAAATAAAATTGTGTGTGGTGTGATCATAGAACAGAGGCCATAGGGCTCTAAGCCTGTAAACCTCACGGCAAATGTTTGTTATCATTGTTTGTTCATTTGTTCGTGTTTTATTATCAAATGTGCTTCTACACCTGCATTGCTTGCTGTTTGAGGTTTTAGGCTGGGTTTCTGTACAGCACTTTGAGATAACAGCTGATGTACGAAGGGCTTATATAAATACATTTGATTTGATTTGATGATTGTTTGTCCATTTATATGTAATTTCCAAGTTTATGTAAATTGAACATTAGGAAGCTATGTTTCCATAGGAGGGACTGTTGGATTTGGGGAAACTTTGAACAGTGTTATACGCATAAACATAGTAGATAAATGAGTGGAAGAGACTGGGTTTTGCGATAGGCGATGCGATAGGCGATGCGATAGGCGATACGGGTGGAAAGCTTTGGATTTGACGTCAAGGGGGTTGAAGTCAGGTCAGGTCACCTTAAGGGAGACAGAACGGTTTATTACTCTATCACTTCGTCTTCCTGTCAAAACATACGATGTAAGGATTAGAGGAGTACATAGTTGAAGTCGTTGGAATCATGAAAACTTGTTTTTCAAACACTCCACAAATTTGTAAACAAACTATAGTTTTGGCAAGTCGGCTAGGACATCTACTTTGTGCATGACACAAGTAATTTTTCCAACAATTGTTTAGACATATTTTTTCACTTATAATTTACTGTATCACAATTCCAGTGGGTCAGAAGTTTACAAACACTAACTTGACTGCTTTTAAACAGCTTAGAAAATTCCAGGAAATGATGTCATGGCTTTAGAAGCTTCTGATAGGCTATTTAACAATTTTAGTCAATTGGAGGTGTACCTGTGGATGTATTTCAAGGCCTACCTTCAAACTCAGTGCCTCTTTGCTTGACATCATGGGAAAATCAAAAGATACAAGCCAAGACCTCAGAAAAAGAATTTTAGACCTCCACAAGTCTGGTTCATCCTTGGGAGCAATTTCCAAACGCCTGAAGGTATCACATTCATCTGTAAAACCAATAGTACGCAAGTATAAACACCATGGGACCATGCAGCAGTCATACCGCTCAGGAAGGAGACACGTTGTCTCCTAGAGATGAGCGTACCTTGGTGCGAAAGTGCAAATCAATCCCAGAACAGCAGCAAAGGACCTTGTGAAGATGGTACAAAAGTATCTATATCCACAGTAAAACAAGTCCTATAATCGACATAACCTGAAAGGCTTCTCAGCAAGGAAGAAGCCATTGCTCCAAAATCGCCATTAAAAAAAAGCCAGACTACAGTTTGCAACTACACATGGGGACAAAGATCGTATTTTTGAGAAATGTTCTCTGGTCTGATGAAAACAAAATAGAACTGTTTGGCCATAATGACCATCGTCGTGTTGAGGAAAAAGGGGAGGCTTGCAAGCCGAAGAACACCATCCCAACCGTGAAGCACAGGGGTGGCAGCATCATGTTGTGGGGGTGCTTTGCTGCAGGAGGGACTGGTGCACTTCACAAAATAGATAGCAACATGAGGAATGAAAATGTGGTTATATCAAAGCACGATCAAGACATCAATCAGGAAGTTAAAACTTGGTTGCAAATGCACTTTCCAAATGGACAATGACTCCAAGCATACTTCCAAAGTTGTGACAAAATTGCTTGAGGACAACAAAGTCAAGGTATTGGAGTGGCCATCACAAAGCCCTGACCTCAGTCCTATAGAAAGTTTGTGCGCAGAACTGAAAAAGTGTGTGAAAGGCCGACAAACCTAACTCAGTTATACCAGCTCTGTCAGGAGGAATGGGCCAAAATTCACCCAACTTATTGTGGGAAGTTTGTGGAAGGCTACCCGAAACATTTGACACAAGTTAAACAATTTAAAGGCTACCAAATACTAATTGAGTGCATGTAAACTTCTGACCCACTGGGAATGTGATGAAAGAAATAAAAAAGTTGAAATAATGTCCTCCACTATTCTGACATTTCACATTCTTAATATAAAGTGGTGATCCTAACTGACCTAAGACAGGGATTTTACTGGGATTAAATGTATTTGGCTAAGGTGTATGTAAAACTTCAACTGTGTGTGTGTGTGTGTGTGTGTGTGTGTGTGTGTGTGTGTGTGTGTGTGTGTGTGTGTGTGTGTGTGTGTGTGTGTGTGTGTGTGTGTGTGTGTGTGTGTGTGAGATATGCACACACACACACAATCCAAATGTTGGCACTCCTCACCAATCCTTACATCTATTATGGTTTGACAGAAAGGTAATAAACCATAATTTCTACCTTAAGGCAATCTGACCTCAACCCCTCATTTCAAAACATGTTTCCACCACCACCACTAGTATATACACTCCAATTTAGGCACAACTCCTTCTCTCTAATCCTGACATCTATTATGGTTTGACGGGAAGACGAAGTAATAGGGCAATAAAGCATCATTTCTCCCTTTAAGGGGACCTGACCTCAACCCCTCATTTTCCTAACACACAGATCACCATCCGTATCCCCTATAGCAATCCTGTGACTTCCTCCCGTCCACCCAACACATTCCAAAGCCATCTGGCTCCTACAGATAACCATTAACTTCTGATGTAAAACAAAAACCAGTCGCTTATCACTCCTTAAATAAGATACTGAGTTTAACAATGTTCCAAGTTGAACCCAGAATCTATCAATAACCTACGTGCGGCAACATGTTCACAATCACATCTTCCCGCCCCAGTGTTCATTTATTGATCACAGACTACACAGAGAAATCACTACAGTGTCAGTATACAATAAAAGGCCTGGGGCAAAGGGTATGAGATGAGATGAGAGATACTTTCTTTAATATGAATGCAACTCCATTTGGAAGCAATTGTTTACAGCATGCCCAACGATATAAAATGCAATAATATTTTGTCAACACTATTCACTACTTAACTCACATTAGGTAAATATCACTCTGCGTCAGACACCAGCTTGGTATAAAGCGGAGACGATAAACATTTGCATTGGCTGTGGTTATGAGGCTTTGACAGATGCAAGGTATGGTGATTTGTCAATGCATTTGGTTTCATGTCACTTCTTATCCAAAAGTTATGCTAATTATTTCCTTGTTTAACTTTGACAAAATGTGGTGGAAAAACCTCTAGGCCAGGGCTGTTTATTGATGTCTCTCTTCCTCTTTCTGATGATTTGTTCGCTGAGGTGGAACAACTTCCACCTAGAGCAGGGCTGTCCAATCCTCTTCCTGGAGATCTACTGTCCTGTAGCCCAGGGCTGTCCAATCCTCTTCCTGGAGATCTACTGTCCTGTAAGCCAGGGCTGTCCAATCCTCTTCCTGGAGATCTACTGTCCTGTAAGCCAGGGCTGTCCAATCCTCTTCCTGGAGATCTACCGTCCTCTAGAGCAGGGCTGTCCAATCCTCTTCCTGGAGATCTACTGTCCTGTAGGCCAGGGCTGTCCAATCCTCTTCCTGGAGATCTTAACAGTCCTCTAGAGCAGGGCTGTCCAATCCTCTTCCTGGAGATCTACTGTCCTGTAAGCCAGGGCTGTCCAATCCTCTTTCTGGAGATCTACCGTCCTCTAGAGCAGGGCTGTCCAATCCTCTTCCTGGAGATCTACTGTCCTGTAGGCCAGGGCTGTCCAATCCTCTTCCTGGAGATCTACCGTCCTGTGGGTTCAGTCCAACCCTCTTCCTGGAGATCTACCGTCCTGTAGGTTTTCAGTCCAACCCTCTTCCTGGAGATCTACTGTCCTGTAGGTTGAGGTTAGAGGATTGGACAGCCCTGGCCTACAGGACAGTAGATCTCCAGGAAGAGGATTGGACAGCCCTGGCCTACAGGACAGTAGATCTCCAGGAAGAGGATTGGACAGCCCTGGCCTACAGGACAGTAGATCTCCAGGAAGAGGATTGGACAGCCCTGGCCTACAGGACAGTAGATCTCCAGGAAGAGGATTGGACAGCCCTGGCCTACAGGACAGTAGATCTCCAGGAAGAGGATTGGACAGCCCTGGCCTACAGGACAGTAGATCTCCAGGAAGAGGATTGGACAGCCCTGGCCTACAGGACAGTAGATCTCCAGGAAGAGGATTGGACAGCCCTGCTCTAGGTGGAAGTTTTTCCACCTCAGCGAACAAATCATCAGAAAGAGGAAGAGACAATGAACATAGACCTTCAGGGATTCAGTTCTTGTTTAAGACTCAGGGGTCCAACCAGTAACAGTTGGACCAAAGCACCTTTCAAAACAAAGAAGAAGTCAAATAATAAGAAAACATGACACTTCCTGATGTCAGATTCTATAAGAATCATAAAAGGACAAAACTAATTTAAATGTTTCTAAAAGTAACACAATAAAAAATAAAAAAACAACAGGCACTCAGATGTGGCAGGATGTGACTATGTACACACAGGACATTCAGTACTTACACTAAACACACACACACCAAATACGCTGCTGCCAATGTACTGTCTATCATCTATACTAAGCACGCACACACACAGGACTCTCAGACATTCAATACTTACACTGACAACACACGCACACACACAGGACTCTCAGACATTCAATACTTACACTGACAACACACGCACACACACAGGACTCAGACATTCAATACTTACACTGACAACACACGCACACACACAGGACTCTCAGACATTCAATACTTACACTGACAACACACGCACACACACAGGACTCAGACATTCAATACTTACACTGACAACACACGCCCACACACGAAATGCACTGCTGCCAATGTACTGTCTTATCTATCCAAGGCACACACACACACACACACAAACACACACACACACGACAGGATTCGTTTTGAAGATTAATTAACCAGAACCATTCCTTGTCAAGAAAATGTCTTGACAGGAAAAATAGGTAGATTTTTTTGGGGGATTGAAATGGTTAAAACTGATACCCTGTTGTTTAAAACACAATGAGCTACCCTGTTTCCCCCTGGATTCACACACTTCACAGGACGCTATAAAATGGAGCGACGGTCTCAGAATTCACTGGGAACAGAAAGTACGCCCCTGGCTGTGACCAGCCGAGTCTTGAGATGAGATAAACGTGTTCCAAACTACACTAAAACATGTCAGTCATTACACCGGCCATAGAAAAGCAAGATGGACTGGGGTCTTTTAGACATCTTGAAGTCAACCCCCCCCCCATACTAAATCTGACATTCTAAAGCTTGTTTCTTATGCCCTTGAAAAAAAATTAAACACAGCAACATGGGATTCATTAAGTCCACTGATGATACAGTCCCAAAATGTTTTGCATGTCAACAGATAAGTTTTCAAAATATTGGGACTTTCAAGAAGCAAAGTGTCACTTGGCAAAGTGTCACTTGGCACACAATGATGCATTTTACATCATGTGACACTTTGCTTCTTGAAAGTCCCAATATTTTGAATCTGCTGTCCTTTGAGGAAAAACAGCAAGACGGAGACTTGAGAACATTCTGTGCAACCATTCTCATTTCTTCATTACAAATCGCCAACCATCATTGATGCTTTCCACTCAGCTCTCCTCTCTCCATTTGTCCTCAGACACAAACATCCACAATCCCCTCGTCCAGATCTCTTTCGTCAGCCGACTCTCTCCCCATCTCCTCCATCTTGACCTGCTCTAGTGTCTGCCAGGAGTCCACTTCCTGGTCTCTCCTGATTGGCTCCCCACAACTACGACCCTGCTGGGCGGAGCCTCCCTCTGTGGAGTAGATTCCAGAGTCTCCACTGTCCTGGCGGATGTGCCTGCCGCTGTCCTGCTCCAGCTCTGAGGGGGGCGCTGTGAGGGGAGGAGGGACGTGTATCTCCAGTAGCACCACCTCAGGACAGATGGTCAGCTTATCACAGCACAGCTCCGCCTCTGAATCAGCAGTGAGGAGGCGGGGCATGTCAGAGCCAGGGGAGGAGTCACAGAGGTACTGGGGGGGAAGAGAGAAAGATAAATAGTCATTGCTTATTCCGAACCACCCTGAAACACACAGACACACAGACACACCCACCAACCAAGAGGATGGACGGTACACCTGGATATTACTGTTATGCTGTTTACTGTTGAGTAAGCGTTTGTGAGACCTACCTCCTGGATGTGTGCAGGCAGCTGGATAGAGGGGTAAAAGGTGTTTTTGAGGACTCTGTAGAACCTGAAGAAGGCGTAGGAGGGAAGCAACACGAGCAGGAAACACACCATCATGGAGACCAGGAAGTACAGGAAGATCTGCCAGTACGGGGTGTCACCTGAGGACGAGAACAGTCACACTTTAGTGGCCTTATTATGCAATTACTCCTGTAAAACACACTCTGGCATCTCTACACACACATTATACAGGTAGGTAATTTGTCATGCAATTTGGAAACAAATCTCCAAGTCTTTAGTGTGAAGTGTTCATCCCTACCCTCCGTCTGCATGCACTGGGGTTCTGTGTAGCTGCTAGTCTTGTTGTAGTAGTCGTAGCGAGACTGGATCATGATACAGTACCACGTCCAGGCCTCCAGCTCAGGCAGCGTCACCAGGTTGTTGCTAGAGTCCAACACTTTAGGCTTCAGACCCTGAACATCCAATAAGAACACGTTATAAAATCAGACAGTGTTGGGATACGTCTCAACAAGTGGAACGGTTGGGGGTACTCCAGGAAAGGTTTGGAACATAGAGATGATATATAAAATCATACCCATCTGCTCTGGTGTAACACAGGGACACAGCAGAGGGGTTATTGATGTTTCAACTGGAAGAGTTCCAGAGAACATGGAACAACTGACATAGAACACTTCAAAACCTTCCAGACTATAAAGCACCATCATAGAACACTTCAAAACCTTCCAGAATACAAAGCACCATCATAGAACACTTCAAAACCTTCCAGAATACAAAGCACCATCATAGAACACTTCAAAACCTTCCAGAATACAAAGCACCAACCAGTTCCCTGCATAATGCTAAATAACTCAGACACTAGAGAAGCTAAACCAAGTTTAATTCTACCCAAGGGGTCGTTACAGCGGTGATTCGGACAACAACAACAAAAAAACACTTCACACAAGCATCTCCTAGGCTGAGTCTCCTCTTCCACAACCTAACAGCCAATGCATCTCTGTTAGACAGAACCTTGGTGATATCGGTTCTTCCTCACCTCATCTGACCTGACCTCTACCCCAAAGTGCTCACTCCTCCCCAACTTACGGCTGTCATGGTTATTGATACCAGACTGTGTCTCTTCTCCTCCCAGAGGATCCCTGATTGCTAACAGTGACATATCCTGACATAATGTAAACGTTATACCTTACCCTCTCTCCCTCAGTGACATATCCTGACAATGTAAACGATACATTACCCTCTCTCCCTCAGTGACATATCCTGACAATGTAAACGATACATTACCCTCTCTCCCTCAGTGACATAATGTAAACGTTACATTACCCTCTCTCCCTCAGTGACATATCCTGACATAATGCAAACGATACATTACCCTCTCTCCCTCAGTGACATATCCTGACAATGTAAACCTTATACATTACCCTCTCTCCCTCAGTGACATATCCTGACATAATGTAAACGTTACATTACCCTCTCTCCCTCAGTGACATAATGTAAACCTTATACATTACCCTTCTCCCTCAGTGACATATCCTGACATAATGTAAACGTTATACATTACCCTCTCTCCCCCAGTGACATATCCTGACAATGTAAACGATCCATTACCCTCTCTCCCTCAGTGACATATCCTGACAATGTAAACGATACATTACCCTCTCTCCATCAGTGACATAATGTAAACGTTACATTACCCTCTCTCCCTCAGTGACATATCCTGACAATGTAAACGTTACATTACCCTCTCTCCCTCAGTGACATATCCTGACATAATGTAAACGTTACATTACCCCCTCTCCCTCTGACATATCCTGACATAATGTAAATGTTACATTACCCTCTCTCCCTCAGTGACATATCCTGACATAATGTAAACATTATACATTACCCTCTCCCTCTGACATAATGTAAACCTTATACATTACCCTCTCCCTCTGACATATCCTGACATAATGTAAACCTTATACATTACCCTCTCCCTCAGTGACATATCCTGACATAATGTAAACGTTACATTACCCTCTCTCCCTCAGTGACATATCCTGACAATGTAAACATTACATTCCCCTCTCTCCCTCAGTGACATAATGTAAACGTTACATTACCCTCTCTCCCTCAGTGACATCATGTAAACGAGACATTACCCTCTCTCCCTCAGTGACATATCCTGACATAATGTAAACCTTATACATTACCCTCTCCCTCAGTGACATATCCTGACATAATGTAAACCTCCGCACTGCTAAAGCTAACTCTCTCTCCTCTGCTCTCATCTTCTGATCTATCGGCTGACGAATGTGAACCATCAGATTCCACCCTCTCCGAGTTGGGCATCTCCGGCCCCCAGTGACACCTGACAGGTCCTGACCAGGTGTAAATCTGTCTCCTCACCACGCGCTCTCACCACTGGTGTCCCCCAGGGCTCTGTTCTTGGCCCTCTCCTCAGTGACAAGTCATGGCTCTGTCATAACCTCACATGGTCTCTCTTATCATTGCTATGCAGACGACACACAATTAATCTTCTCCTTTCCCCTTCTGACCAGGTAATCGCATCTCTGCATGTCTGGCAGACATATCAGTGTGGATGACGGATCACCACCTCAAGCTGAACCTCGGCAAGACAGCTGCTCTTCCTCCCGGGGAAGGACTGCCCGTTCCATGATCTCGCCATCACGGTTGACAACTCCAATGTCCTCCTCCCAGAGCGCCAAGAACCTTGGCGTGATCCTGGACAACACCCTGTCGTTCTCAACTAACATCAGTGCGGTGGCCCGTTCCTGTAGGTTCATGCTCTACAACATCCATAACCCTGCCTCACACAAGCGGCGCAGGTCCTAATCCAGGCACTTGTCATCTCCCGTCTGGATTACTGCTCAGCTGACATATGCCATTAAACCCCTTCAACTCATGTAAAGCCCGTCTGGTGTTCAACCTTCCCAAGTTCTCTCATCACCCCGCTCCTCCGTTCTCTCCACTGGCTTCCAGTGATCCATAAGACCATGGTGCTTGCCTACGGAGCTGTGAGGGGAACGGCACCTCAGTACCTCCAGGCTCTGATCAGGCCCTACACCCAAACAAGGGCACTGCGTTCATCCACCTCTGGCCTGCTCGCCTCCCTACCACTGAGGAAGTACAGCTCCCGCTCAGCCCAGTCAAAACTGTTCGCTGCCCTGGCCCCCAATGGTGGAACAAACTCACGACGCCAGGACAGCGGAGTCAATCACCACCTTCCGGAGACACCTGAAACCCCACCTCTTTAAGGAATACCTAGGATAGGTTGTAAACCCCACCCCCTAAGTTTTAGATGCACTATTGTTAAGTGACTGTCCCACTGGATGTCATAAGTGAATGCACCAATTTGACATCGCTCTGGATAAGAGCGTCTGCTAAATGACTTAAATGTAATGTAAATGTTATACATTACCCTCTCTCCCTCAGTGACATTGTTAGGTTCTAAGATCTCCAGCCGTCTCCCCTTATCAATGCCACATGTAATCACGCAACATATTCCAAGCTTAGTTGTCTTACTAGAGATTTGATTTGACTCCTCACTCCTTTACATACTACTGGTCGGATCTATCATGTCTTTAATATCGCAATGTTCAAAGTCTACTCCGAATCCAACAATAGAAAAACACACTTGTGTTCCTATCTTTAAGTTTGTTGTTTAGAATGTTACATGTTGTAGTTTCTGGTAGCAGTTACAGGGTTACTGAGGGGAGGCTAAGGTTACAGCAGTCCCAGGGTTACTGAGGGGAGGCCAGGTGACAGCAGTCCCAGGGTTACTGAGGGGAGGCCCAGGTTACAGCAGTCCCAGGGTTACTGAGGGGAGGCCCAGGTTACAGCAGTCCCAGGGTTACTGAGGGGAGGCCCAGGTGACAGCAGTCCCAGGGTTACTGAGGGGAGGCCCAGGTGACAGCAGTCCCAGGGTTACTGAGGGGAGGCCCAGGAGTCTTTAGAGGCCACAAAACAAGGCAGAAGGTTGTGCCAGTACCTGAGGGTCATCAGAGCGGCTCCAGTACAGGATGCGGTAGTACAGGTAGAGGACGTGTTCCTTCATGGAGTGCTGGGTGCTGGTCATGGGGTCAGAGATGGTCACGTCCAGCAGGTTCCCCACAGGAGCCATCTCCACCCTGGACGGTGGGCCCAACGAAGCTAGACAGGGGGAAGTACAGATAAGACCTAAATAAACTCAAGAGTTACAATACAGCCAACTCCAGAGTCCTGGGAATGATTCTTGGTGAATGACAGATTAACTGTTTGTGAGTGAAGTTGTGTTTGTGTGTGCACGAGAATAGTGTTGTGTGTGTGCGCGCGAAGGATAGTGTTGTGTGTGTGTGTGTGTGTGTGTGCACGCGCGAAGGATAGTGTTGTGTGTGTGTGCGCGCGCACGAGGATAGTGTTGTGTGTGTGTGCGCGCGCGAAGGATAGTGTTGTGTGTGCGCGCGCACGAGGATAGTGTTGTGTGTGTGCGCGCACACGAGGATAGTGCTGTGTGTGTGCGCGCGCACGAGGATAGTGTTGTGTGTGTGATAGTGCTGTGTGTGTGCGCGCGCACGAGGATAGTGTTGTGTGTGTGCGCGCGCACGAGGATAGTGTTGTGTGTGTGTGTGCGCGCACGAGGATAGTGTTGTGTGTGTGCGCGCACACGAGGATAGTGCTGTGTGTGTGCGCGCGCACGAGGATAGTGTTGTGTGTGTGCGCGCGCACGAGGATAGTGTTGTGTGTGTGCGCGCGCACGAGGATAGTGTTGTGTGTGTGCGCGCGCACGAGGATAGTGCTGTGTGTGTGCGCGCGCACGAGGATAGTGCTGTGTGTGTGCGCGCGCACGAGGATAGTGTTGTGTGTGTGCGCGCGCACGAGGATAGTGTTGTGTGTGTGCGCGCGCGCGAGGATAGTGTTGTGTGTGTGTGTGAACACTTCACACTGACCATTGTACTCGCCCTAGCAGAGCTGGTTAGTCTGGTTTCATGTTATCCAGAGCGTTGGTGACTAAATATGCTAATGGCAAGAATGTTATGCGGACGTTTACTGACACCGGTGTTCAACAGGTATTACCAGTTCATGGCACAAGAGAGTGCTCTGAAATCGGAGTAGCTAGCCCGACTGAATTAACAATGTCCACTGAGAACGCACAACGACTATAGCACTTAGCTAAGCATGACGGGAATAATCAAGTCGATAAACGTTAGGTAGTTAAAATAGCATATAGTTAATATACTGGCAAGTCCAATGTATTAGTAGCCAACTAATGTTAGTTAGCTAGCTAGGCTCACAAACCAGTACATACTGCTTTAATATGCTATGTGGTTCGTAAGGATAGCGGAGCAAACAAAATGTGTAACTTATTGGAAAAGTAATTACTTTATGACATTACTCATAATTAGTTAAAGCAATGAGTTTGTATCCTCTCTCGTCAGACCTCGGCTGCATATTTTCCACCATTTACTACAAATCTGAAAATGTTGTGAAGCCACACCCCCTTTTCTGAGGAATTGCATTATGGGCCCCAAAAGCACAGAAATTGTGTCTACTGCTTGTATACTTTTTTTTAAATTCAGTACAACATCCGGGAACTTTTGGCATACTAACTACATCCACACTATGACCAATAAGCAGACTACATACTCAATTTAAGTCACTAATAGTACAGTTAGAGCAGTTCGTATGAGTATTCGAACACAGCTTAAGTGTCACAAGTTACAGATACATTTGAAGATTAGAAACAACTGCAGCTATCACAAACAGTGTCGTCGATCAGAGTCTTAAAAAAAACAGGCAAAGACACTAACTCCCATAACTTTAATATCTTTCGAAGCATATTTCAGGATGAAGGCATTAAGGGAAAAAAAAGGCCTTCCCCACCTCAGATCTAGACTTAGGAACAGACAAGGACAGCAGCGACTGAACGAAGACTGTATTGAGTGACTGATCCGGTCAGTAATGAACAGAGATACAAAGGGAGTTGTGTACCAGTGTACCAGTGCTTTAGCCTCCTGGTGGAGAGGTACATTGCACCATGGGTAATTGATGTAGCATTTGTTTCGAATCTTAAAGCACCATGATACACTGTGTCCAGAGTTTAAGGTACTTGTGGAGGCCTGCATATAGACAATATCACCATAAATCGAGGACCGATAACAAAGTGCTTTGAACAAGATCCTTTCTGATAGATATTGAAAAGCAAGATTCGTTCCTAAAATAGAAACCCAATTTCAACGTCAGTTTCTTCGTCAATATTGTTTCAAATTCAGCTTTTCATCTAACCAATTCCCAAGATACTTATAGGTGACCCTATCAAATGTGTGACGCCACCTGTTAACTTGAAGAAAAATTATCATGCATTTAGTTTCTTGCATTAAGCACAAGTGTCAATTTGAAAAGTGGCCTCTGAATAACATCAAAAGCCAACTATAAGTCCTGAAAAGCAATCTCAATATTAGATGCGCTAGAATAAATCATTGTGATATATAGTGATATATAGTGATATATGTGCATGCAGAGCAAACAACAAGCTGCACAAGAACTCACTACTGTAGTGGTCCAGGTTACAAAGTGGCTCAGTGACTCACTACTGTAATGGTCCAGGTTACAAAGTGGCTCAGTGACTCACTACTGTAGTGGTCCAGGTTACATAGTGGCTCAGTGACTCACTACTGTAATGGTCCAGGTTACAAAGTGGCTCGTTGACTCGTGTTTGCATCTCAATGTGAAAAATTAAATGAAAATAAACTGTTTGCATGGTTTTCCACAAAGAGGGCAACAGATGCTACTGAGCCACATGTCTGTGTGTCAGGGAAGAAGCTCCAGGTGGTATCTGATTTTAAGTACCTTGGCATCATACTTGATTCCAACCTCTCTTTTAAAAAAGCATGTGAAAAAGGTAATTCAAATAACCAAATTCAACCTAGCTAATTTCCAATTTATACGAAATTGTTTGACTACAGAGGTAGCAAAACTGTACTTCAAATCTATGATACTCCCCCACTTAACATACTGCTTGACTAGTTGGGCCCAAGCTTGCTGTACAACATTAAGACCTATTCAGTCTGTCTACAAACAGGCTCTCCAAGTGCTTGATAGAAAGCCCAAGTCATCATCACTGTTACATCCTCAGAAAGCATGAGCTCTTGAGCAGGAAAAACTTGTGCATTACACCAACGCATGTCTTCTATTCAAGATCCTAAATGGCCTGGCTCCCCCTCCACTCAGTACTTCTGTTAAACAGAAAACCCAAACATATGGCAGCAGATCCTCAAGGTCTGCCATGAGAGGTGACTGTATAGTTACCTTAAGGAAAAGCACCTTTGGTAAATCCGTTTTCTCTGTGAGAGCTTCCCATGTCTGGAATACACTGCCATCAGACACACAACTGCAAAATCACATGCTTGAAGACATGGCTAAAGGTCTATCAGATGTGTGAACATGGTCCCTAGCTGTGTATTGCCGCTTTCCATGTTGTCTGTAGCTTGTGAGGTGTGGAAACACTGATGCTTTTATGAATTTTGTCTTGCTGCTTTTTGTCCTACGTTGCTCCGTGTGTATGCTACGTCTTGCTTGTCCTACATTGCTCTGTCTGTATGCTACGTCTTGCTTGTCCTACGTTGCTGTCTGTATGCTACGTCTTGCTTGTCCTACGTTGCTCTGTCTGTATGCTACGTCTTGCTTGTCCTACGTTGCTGTCTGTATGCTACGTCTTGCTTGTCCTACGTTGCTGTCTGTATGCTACGTCTTGCTTGTCCTACATTGCTCTGTCTGTATGCTACGTCTTGCTTGTCCTACATTGCTCTGTCTGTATGCTACGTCTTGCTTGTCCTACATTGCTTTGTCTGTATGCTACGTCTTGCTTGTCCTACATTGCTCTGTCTGTATGCTACGTCTTGCTTGTCCTATATTGCTTTGTCTGTATGCTACGTCTTGCTTGTCCTACATTGCTCTGTCTGTATGCTACGTCTTGCTTGTCCTATGTTGCTAGTCTATATTGTTTTTAATAACCTGCCCAGGGACTGAGGTTGAAAATTAGCCGGCTGGCTAAAACGGCACTTTTACTGAAACGTTGATTAATGTGCACTGTCCCTGTAAAAATAAAATAAACTCAAACTCAATCAACACATGCTTGTGGCTGTTGGTGTGTAGGTGTTGGTGTGTAGGTGTTGGTGTGTGGGTGTTTAAATGTGTGAATGTTCACAACTGTGTTGATTTTCTTCTCTCATTTAGTTTCCATCTGTGCCCAAGTCTGTCTGCCTTCTCCCATTCCTCTCACCATCGATATCAGGGCAGAAGTCTTTGTTGACCCAGTCCGAGTTGACTCCGCCTGCGCTGGCTCTGACTCGGAGCACGTACATGCCCAGGTAGTGCAGATCAGAACCTGTGAGGTCACAGCGGGTGCGTGTGGTCCTTTCACACACACGGCTCCAGTTCTTCTTCTTCATCTTCATCTTGTACTTCCTGTTGGGGAGCGAGCGAGAGAGTCAGTGATGAGAGCCAGTCTTTGCCCAATACCAGATCATGACTCTCATGGTGGTAAAATAAAGCAGAAGAGTCACTGTTTGGGTGTAGGAGGTGAAATACAGTATGTGACATGTAGGAGGTGAACTACAGTATGTGACATGTAGGAGGAGAGGTGAACTACAGTATGTGACATGTAGGAGGAGAGGTGAACTACAGTATGTGACATGTAGGAGGGGGAGGTGAACTACAGTATGTGACATGTAGGAGGGGAGGTGAACTACAGTATGTGACATGTAGGAGGGGAGGTGAACTACAGTATGTGACATATAGGAGGGGGGAGGTGAACTACAGTATGACATGACAGGAGGGGGAGGTGAACTACAGTATGTGACATGTAGGAGGGAGGTGAACTACAGTATGTGACATGTAGGAGGGGAGGTGAACTACAGTATGTGACATGTAGGAGGGGAGGTGAACTACAGTATGTGACATGTAGGAGGGGAGGTGAACTACAGTATGTGACATATAGGAGGGGGAGGTGAACTACAGTATGACATGTAGGAGGGGGAGGTGAACTACAGTATGTGACATGTAGGAGGGGAGGTGAACTACTGTATGGGACATGTAGGAGGAGAGGTGAACTACAGTATGTGACATGTAGGAGGGGAGGTGAACTACTGTATGGGACATGTAGGAGGAGAGGTGAACTACAGTATGTGACATGTAGGAGGGGGAGGTGAACTACAGTATGTGACATGAACAGGGCTCCGGGCAGCCGAGCGGAAATGGAGGAAAACTCGCCTCCCTGCGGACCTGGCATCCTTTCACTCCCTCCTCTCTACATTTTCCTCCTCTGTCTCTGCTGCTAAAGCCACTTTCTACCACGCTAAATTCCAAGCATCTGCCTCTAACCCTAGGAAGCTCTTTGCCACCTTCTCCTCCCTCCTGAATCCTCCGCCCCCTCCCCCCCCTCCTCCCTCTCTGCAGATGACTTCGTCAACCATTTTGAAAAGAAGGTCGACGACATCCGATCCTCGTTTGCTAAGTCAAACGACACCGCTGGTTCTGCTCACACTGCCCTACCCTGTGCTCTGACCTCTTTCTCCCCTCTCTCTCCAGATGAAATCTCGCGTCTTGTGACGGCCGGCCGCCCAACAACCTGCCCGCTTGACCCTATCCCCTCCTCTCTTCTCCAGACCATTTCCGGAGACCTTCTCCCTTACCTCACCTCGCTCATCAACTCATCCCTGACCGTTGGCTACGTCCCTTCCGTCTTCAAGAGAGCGAGAGTTGCACCCCTTCTGAAAAAACCTACACTCGATCCCTCCGATGTCAACAATTACAGACCAGTATCCCTTCTTTCTTTTCTCTCCAAAACTCTTGAACGTGCCGTCCTTGGCCAGCTCTCCCGCTATCTCTCTCTGAATGACCTTCTTGATCCAAATCAGTCAGGTTTCAAGACTAGTCATTCAACTGAGACTGCTCTCCTCTGTATCACGGAGGTGCTCCGCACTGCTAAAGCTAACTCTCTCTCCTCTGCTCTCATCCTTCTAGATCTATCGGCTGCCTTCGATACTGTGAACCATCAGATCCTCCTCTCCACCCTCTCCGAGTTGGGCATCTCCGGCGCGGCCCACGCTTGGATTGCGTCCTACCTGACAGGTCGCTCCTACCAGGTGGCGTGGCGAGAATCTGTCTCCTCACCACGCGCTCTCACCACTGGTGTCCCCCAGGGCTCTGTTCTTGGCCCTCTCCTATTCTCGCTATACACCAAGTCACTTGGCTCTGTCATAACCTCACATGGTCTCTCTTATCATTGCTATGCAGACGACACACAATTAATCTTCTCCTTTCCCCCTTCTGATGACCAGGTGGCGAATCGCATCTCTGCATGTCTGGCAGACATATCAGTGTGGATGACGGATCACCACCTCAAGCTGAACCTCGGCAAGACGGAGCTGCTCTTCCTCCCGGGGAAGGACTGCCCGTTCCATGATCTCGCCATCACGGTCGACAACTCCATTGTGTCCTCCTCCCAGAGCGCCAAGAACCTTGGCGTGATCCTGGACAACACCCTGTCGTTCTCTACTAACATCAAGGCGGTGGCCCGTTCCTGTAGGTTCATGCTCTACAACATCCGCAGAGTACGACCCTGCCTCACACAGGAAGCGGCGCAGGTCCTAATCCAGGCACTTGTCATCTCCCGTCTGGATTACTGCAACTCGCTGTTGGCTGGGCTCCCTGCCTGTGCCATTAAACCCCTTCAACTCATCCAGAACGCCGCAGCCCGTCTGGTGTTCAACCTTCCCAAGTTCTCTCACGTCACCCCGCTCCTCCGTTCTCTCCACTGGCTTCCAGTTGAAGCTCGCATCCGCTACAAGACCATGGTGCTTGCCTACGGAGCTGTGAGGGGAACGGCACCTCAGTACCTCCAGGCTCTGATCAGGCCCTACACCCAAACAAGGGCACTGCGTTCATCCACCTCTGGCCTGCTCGCCTCCCTACCACTGAGGAAGTACAGCTCCCGCTCAGCCCAGTCAAAACTGTTCGCTGCCCTGGCCCCCAATGGTGGAACAAACTCCCTCACGACGCCAGGACAGCGGAGTCAATCACCACCTTCCGGAGACACCTGAAACCCCACCTCTTTAAGGAATACCTAGGATAGGTTAAGTAATCCCTCTCACCCCACCCCCCCTAAGTTTTAGATGCACTATTGTTAAGTGACTGTCCCACTGGATGTCATAAGGTGAATGCACCAATTTGTAAGTCGCTCTGGATAAGAGCGTCTGCTAAATGACTTAAATGTAAATGTAAATGTAAAATGTATATGTAGGAGGGGAGGTGAACTACTGTATGGGACATGTAGGAGGAGAGGTGAACTACAGTATGTGACATGTAGGAGGGGGAGGTGAACTACAGTATGTGACATGTAGGAGGGGAGGTGAACTACAGTATGTGACATGTAGGAGGGGAGGTGAACTACAGTATGTGACATATAGGAGGGGAGGTGAACTACAGTATGACATGTAGGAGGGGAGGTGAACTACTGTATGGGACATGTAGGAGGAGAGGTGAACTACAGTATGTGACATGTAGGAGGGGGAGGTGAACTACAGTATGTGACATGTAGGAGGGGAGGTGAACTACAGTATGACATGTAGGAGGGGGAGGTGAACTACAGTATGTGACATGTAGGAGGGGAGGTGAACTACAGTATGTGACATGTAGGAGGGGAGGTGAACTACAGTATGTGACATGTAGGAGGGGAGGTGAACTACAGTATGTGACATGTAGGAGGGGGAGGTGAACTACAGTATGTGACATGTAGGAGGGGAGGTGAACTACAGTATGTGACATGTAGGAGGGGAGGTGAACTACAGTATGTGACATGTAGGAGGGAGGTGAACTACAGTATTTGACATGTAGGAGGGGAGGTGAACTACAGTATGTGACATGTAGGAGGGGGAGGTGAACTACAGTATGTGACATGTAGGAGGGGAGGTGAACTACAGTATGTGACATGTAGGAGGGAGGTGAACTACAGTATGTGACATGTAGGAGGGGAGGTGAACTACAGTATGTGACATGTAGGAGGGAGGTGAACTACAGTATCATGTGACATGTAGGAGGGGGAGGTGAACTACAGTATCATGTGACATGTAGGAGGGGGAGGTGAACTACAGTATGTGACATGTAGGGGAGGTGAACTACAGTATGTGACATGTAGGAGGGAGGTGAACTACAGTATGTGACATGTAGGAGGGAGGTGAACTACAGTATGACATGTAGGAGGGGGAGGTGAACTACAGTATGTGACATGTAGGAGGAGAGGTGAACTACAGTATGTGACATGTAGGAGGGGGAGGTGAACTACAGTATGTGACATGTAGGAGGGAGGTGAACTACAGTATGTGACATGTAGGAGGGAGGTGAACTACAGTATGTGACATATAGGAGGGGGAGGTGAACTACAGTATGACATGTAGGAGGGGGAGGTGAACTACAGTATGTGACATGTAGGAGGGGAGGTGAACTACTGTATGGGACATGTAGGAGGAGAGGTGAACTACAGTATGTGACATGTAGGAGGGGAGGTGAACTACAGTATGTGACATGAACAGGGCTCCGGGCAGCCGAGCGGAAATGGAGGAAAACTCGCCTCCCTGCGGACCTGGCATCCTTTCACTCCCTCCTCTCTACATTTTCCTCCTCTGTCTCTGCTGCTAAAGCCACTTTCTACCACGCTAAATTCCAAGCATCTGCCTCTAACCCTAGGAAGCTCTTTGCCACCTTCTCCTCCCTCCTGAATCCTCCGCCCCCTCCCCCCTCCTCCCTCTCTGCAGATGACTTCGTCAACCATTTTGAAAAGAAGGTCGACGACATCCGATCCTCGTTTGCTAAGTCAAACGACACCGCTGGTTCTGCTCACACTGCCCTACCCTGTGCTCTGACCTCTTTCTCCCCTCTCTCTCCAGATGAAATCTCGCGTCTTGTGACGGCCGGCCGCCCAACAACCTGCCCGCTTGACCCTATCCCCTCCTCTCTTCTCCAGACCATTTCCGGAGACCTTCTCCCTTACCTCACCTCGCTCATCAACTCATCCCTGACCGTTGGCTACGTCCCTTCCGTCTTCAAGAGAGCGAGAGTTGCACCCCTTCTGAAAAAACCTACACTCGATCCCTCCGATGTCAACAATTACAGACCAGTATCCCTTCTTTCTTTTCTCTCCAAAACTCTTGAACGTGCCGTCCTTGGCCAGCTCTCCCGCTATCTCTCTCTGAATGACCTTCTTGATCCAAATCAGTCAGGTTTCAAGACTAGTCATTCAACTGAGACTGCTCTCCTCTGTATCACGGAGGCGCTCCGCACTGCTAAAGCTAACTCTCTCTCCTCTGCTCTCATCCTTCTAGATCTATCGGCTGCCTTCGATACTGTGAACCATCAGATCCTCCTCTCCACCCTCTCCGAGTTGGGCATCTCCGGCGCGGCCCACGCTTGGATTGCGTCCTACCTGACAGGTCGCTCCTACCAGGTGGCGTGGCGAGAATCTGTCTCCTCACCACGCGCTCTCACCACTGGTGTCCCCCAGGGCTCTGTTCTTGGCCCTCTCCTATTCTCGCTATACACCAAGTCACTTGGCTCTGTCATAACCTCACATGGTCTCTCTTATCATTGCTATGCAGACGACACACAATTAATCTTCTCCTTTCCCCCTTCTGATGACCAGGTGGCGAATCGCATCTCTGCATGTCTGGCAGACATATCAGTGTGGATGACGGATCACCACCTCAAGCTGAACCTCGGCAAGACGGAGCTGCTCTTCCTCCCGGGGAAGGACTGCCCGTTCCATGATCTCGCCATCACGGTCGACAACTCCATTGTGTCCTCCTCCCAGAGCGCCAAGAACCTTGGCGTGATCCTGGACAACACCCTGTCGTTCTCTACTAACATCAAGGCGGTGGCCCGTTCCTGTAGGTTCATGCTCTACAACATCCGCAGAGTACGACCCTGCCTCACACAGGAAGCGGCGCAGGTCCTAATCCAGGCACTTGTCATCTCCCGTCTGGATTACTGCAACTCGCTGTTGGCTGGGCTCCCTGCCTGTGCCATTAAACCCCTTCAACTCATCCAGAACGCCGCAGCCCGTCTGGTGTTCAACCTTCCCAAGTTCTCTCACGTCACCCCGCTCCTCCGTTCTCTCCACTGGCTTCCAGTTGAAGCTCGCATCCGCTACAAGACCATGGTGCTTGCCTACGGAGCTGTGAGGGGAACGGCACCTCAGTACCTCCAGGCTCTGATCAGGCCCTACACCCAAACAAGGGCACTGCGTTCATCCACCTCTGGCCTGCTCGCCTCCCTACCACTGAGGAAGTACAGCTCCCGCTCAGCCCAGTCAAAACTGTTCGCTGCCCTGGCCCCCCAATGGTGGAACAAACTCCCTCACGACGCCAGGACAGCGGAGTCAATCACCACCTTCCGGAGACACCTGAAACCCCACCTCTTTAAGGAATACCTAGGATAGGTTAAGTAATCCCTCTCACCCCACCCCCTAAGTTTTAGATGCACTATTGTTAAGTGACTGTCCCACTGGATGTCATAAGGTGAATGCACCAATTTGTAAGTCGCTCTGGATAAGAGCGTCTGCTAAATGACTTAAATGTAAATGTAAATGTAAAATGTATATGTAGGAGGGGAGGTGAACTACTGTATGGGACATGTAGGAGGAGAGGTGAACTACAGTATGTGACATGTAGGAGGGGAGGTGAACTACAGTATGTGACATGTAGGAGGGAGGTGAACTACAGTATGTGACATGTAGGAGGGGAGGTGAACTACAGTATGTGACATATAGGAGGGGAGGTGAACTACAGTATGACATGTAGGAGGGGGAGGTGAACTACAGTATCATGTGACATGTAGGAGGAGAGATGAACTACTGTATGGGACATGTAGGAGGAGAGGTGAACTACAGTATGTGACATGTAGGAGGGGAGGTGAACTACAGTATGTGACATGTAGGAGGGGAGGTGAACTACAGTATGACATGTAGGAGGGAGGTGAACTACAGTATGTGACATGTAGGAGGGGAGGTGAACTACAGTATGTGACATGTAGGAGGGAGGTGAACTACAGTATGTGACATGTAGGAGGGGAGGTGAACTACAGTATGTGACATGTAGGAGGGGAGGTGAACTACAGTATGTGACATGTAGGAGGGGAGGTGAACTACAGTATGTGACATGTAGGAGGGGAGGTGAACTACAGTATGTGACATGTAGGAGGAGGTGAACTACAGTATTTGACATGTAGGAGGGAGGTGAACTACAGTATGTGACATGTAGGAGGGAGGTGAACTACAGTATGTGACATGTAGGAGGGGAGGTGAACTACAGTATCATGTGACATGTAGGAGGGGAGGTGAACTACAGTATCATGTGACATGTAGGAGGGGGAGGTGAACTACAGTATGTGACATGTAGGAGGGGAGGTGAACTACAGTATCATGTGACATGTAGGAGGGGGAGGTGAACTACAGTATCATGTGACATGTAGGAGGGGGAGGTGAACTACAGTATGTGACATGTAGGAGGGGAGGTGAACTACAGTATGTGACATGTAGGAGGGGAGGTGAACTACAGTATGTGACATGTAGGAGGGGAGGTGAACTACAGTATGTGACATGTAGGAGGGGAGGTGAACTACAGTATGTGACATGTAGGAGGGAGGTGAACTACAGTATCATGTGACATGTAGGAGGGGGAGGTGAACTACAGTATGTGACATGTAGGAGGGGGAGGTGAACTACAGTATGTGACATGTAGGAGGTGAACTACAGTATGTGACATGTAGGAGGGGAGGTGAACTACAGTATGTGACATGTAGGAGGGGGTGAACTACAGTATCATGTGACATGTAGGAGGGGAGGTGAACTACAGTATCATGTGACATGTAGGAGGAGAGGTGAACTACAGTATGTGACATGTAGGAGGTGGAGGTGAACTACAGTATGTGACATGTAGGAGGGGAGGTGAACTACAGTATCATGTGACATGTAGGAGGAGAGGTGAACTACAGTATCATGTGACATGTAGGAGGGAGGTGAACTACAGTATGTGACATGTAGGAGGGGAGGTGAACTACAGTATGTGACATGTAGGAGGGGAGGTGAACTACAGTATGTGACATGTAGGAGGGGAGGTGAACTACAGTATGTGACATGTAGGAGGGGAGGTGAACTACAGTATGTGACATGTAGGAGGTGAACTACAGTATGTGACATGTAGGAGGGAGGTGAACTACAGTATGTGACATGTAGGAGGGAGGTGAACTACAGTATGTGACATGTAGGAGGGGAGGTGAACTACAGTATGTGACATGTAGGAGGGGAGGTGAACTACAGTATGTGACATGTAGGAGGGAGGTGAACTACAGTATCATGTGACATGTAGGAGGGGAGGTGAACTACAGTATCATGTGACATGTAGGAGGGGAGGTGAACTACAGTATGTGACATGTAGGAGGGGAGGTGAACTACAGTATGTGACATGTAGGAGGGAGGTGAACTACAGTATGTGACATGTAGGAGGGGAGGTGAACTACAGTATGTGACATGTAGGAGGAGAGGTGAACTACAGTATGTGACATGTAGGAGGGGAGGTGAACTACAGTATGTGACATGTAGGAGGGAGGTGAACTACAGTATGTGACATGTAGGAGGGAGGTGAACTACAGTATGTGACATGTAGGAGGGGAGGTGAACTACAGTATGTGACATGTAGGAGGGGAGGTGAACTACAGTATGTGACATGTAGGAGGGAGGTGAACTACAGTATGTGACATGTAGGAGGGGAGGTGAACTACAGTATCATGTGACATGTAGGAGGGGGAGGTGAACTACAGTATGTGACATGTAGGAGGGGGAGGTGAACTACAGTATGTGACATGTAGGAGGGGAGGTGAACTACAGTATGTGACATGTAGGAGGGAGGTGAACTACAGTATGTGACATGTAGGAGGAGGTGAACTACAGTATCATGTGACATGTAGGACGAGAGGTGAACTACAGTATGTGACATGTAGGAGGTGGAGGTGAACTACAGTATGTGACATGTAGGAGGGGAGGTGAACTACAGTATGTGACATGTAGGAGGGGAGGTGAACTACAGTATCATGTGACATGTAGGAGGAGAGGTGAACTACAGTATCATGTGACATGTAGGAGGGGAGGTGAACTACAGTATCATGTGACATGTAGGAGGGGAGGTGAACTACAGTATGTGACATGTAGGAGGGGAGGTGAACTACAGTATGTGACATGTAGGAGGGAGGTGAACTACAGTATGTGACATGTAGGAGGGGAGGTGAACTACAGTATGTGACATGTAGGAGGGAGGTGAACTACAGTATGTGACATGTAGGAGGGGAGGTGAACTACAGTATCATGTGACATGTAGGAGGGAGGTGAACTACAGTATCATGTGACATGTAGGAGGGGGAGGTGAACTACAGTATGTGACATGTAGGAGGGGAGGTGAACTACAGTATCATGTGACATGTAGGAGGGGAGGTGAACTACAGTATCATGTGACATGTAGGAGGGGAGGTGAACTACAGTATGTGACATGTAGGAGGGGAGGTGAACTACAGTATGACATGTAGGAGGGAGGTGAACTACAGTATGTGACATGTAGGAGGGGAGGTGAACTACAGTATGACATGTAGGAGGGGAGGTGAACTACAGTATGTGACATGTAGGAGGGGAGGTGAACTACAGTATGTGACATGTAGGAGGTGGAGGTGAACTACAGTATGTGACATGTAGGAGGGGAGGTGAACTACAGTATGTGACATGTAGGAGGGGAGGTGAACTACAGTATGTGACATGTAGGAGGGAGGTGAACTACAGTATGTGACATGTAGGAGGTGGAGGTGAACTACAGTATGTGACATGTAGGAGGGAGGTGAACTACAGTATGTGACATGTAGGAGGGGGAGGTGAACTACAGTATGTGACATGTAGGAGGGAGGTGAACTACAGTATGTGACATGTAGGAGGGGAGGTGAACTACAGTATGTGACATGTAGGAGGGGGAGGTGAACTACAGTATGTGACATGTAGGAGGGGGAGGTGAACTACAGTATGTGACATGTAGGAGGGGAGGTGAACTACAGTATGTGACATGTAGGAGGGGAGGTGAACTACAGTATGTGACATGTAGGAGGGGGAGGTGAACTACAGTATGTGACATGTAGGAGGGGAGGTGAACTACAGTATGTGACATGTAGGAGGGAGGTGAACTACAGTATGTGACATGTAGGAGGGGAGGTGAACTACAGTATGTGACATGTAGGAGGGGAGGTGAACTACAGTATGTGACATGTAGGAGGAGAGGTGAACTACAGTATGTGACATGTAGGAGGGGAGGTGAACTACAGTATGTGACATGTAGGAGGGGAGGTGAACTACAGTATGTGACATGTAGGAGGGGAGGTGAACTACAGTATGTGACATGTAGGAGGGGAGGTGAACTACAGTATGTGACATGTAGGAGGGGAGGTGAACTACAGTATCATGTGACATGTAGGAGGGGGAGGTGAACTACAGTATGTGACATGTAGGAGGGGGAGGTGAACTACAGTATGTGACATGTAGGAGGTGAACTACAGTATGTGACATGTAGGAGGGGAGGTGAACTACAGTATGTGACATGTAGGAGGGGAGGTGAACTACAGTATCATGTGACATGTAGGAGGAGAGGTGAACTACAGTATGTGACATGTAGGAGGTGGAGGTGAACTACAGTATGTGACATGTAGGAGGGGAGGTGAACTACAGTATGTGACATGTAGGAGGGGAGGTGAACTACAGTATCATGTGACATGTAGGAGGAGAGGTGAACTACAGTATCATGTGACATGTAGGAGGGGAGGTGAACTACAGTATGTGACATGTAGGAGGGGAGGTGAACTACAGTATGTGACATGTAGGAGGGGAGGTGAACTACAGTATGTGACATGTAGGAGGGGAGGTGAACTACAGTATGTGACATGTAGGAGGGAGGTGAACTACAGTATGTGACATGTAGGAGGGGAGGTGAACTACAGTATGTGACATGTAGGAGGGAGGTGAACTACAGTATGTGACATGTAGGAGGAGGTGAACTACAGTATCATGTGACATGTAGGAGGGGAGGTGAACTACAGTATGTGACATGTAGGAGGGGAGGTGAACTACAGTATCATGTGACATGTAGGAGGGGAGGTGAACTACAGTATCATGTGACATGTAGGAGGGGAGGTGAACTACAGTATGTGACATGTAGGAGGTGGAGGTGAACTACAGTATGTGACATGTAGGAGGGGAGGTGAACTACAGTATGTGACATGTAGGAGGGGGAGGTGAACTACAGTATGTGACATGTAGGAGGGGAGGTGAACTACAGTATGTGACATGTAGGAGGTGGAGGTGAACTACAGTATGTGACATGTAGGAGGGGGAGGTGAACTACAGTATGTGACATGTAGGAGGGGAGGTGAACTACAGTATCATGTGACATGTAGGAGGGGAGGTGAACTACAGTATGTGACATGTAGGAGGGGAGGTGAACTACAGTATGTGACATGTAGGAGGGAGGTGAACTACAGTATGTGACATGTAGGAGGGGGAGGTGAACTACAGTATGTGACATGTAGGAGGGGAGGTGAACTACAGTATGTGAAATGTAGAAGGGGAGGTGAACTACAGTATGTGACATGTAGGAGGGGAGGTGAACTACAGTATTTGACATGTAGGAGGGGGAGGTGAACTACAGTATGTGACATGTAGGAGGGGGAGGTGAACTACAGTATGTGACATGTAGGAGGGGTCTGGTGTGAGTGCATCTGGTGACTTACGCCATGTACTCTACAGTGAAGGTAACAGAGTTGCCTGTGGTCGTCTGGTCCCAGTCCCACGTCAGTACATACTGTGTGTTCAGGGTGAGCAGAGTCAGGTTCTGAGGTTGAGGCAGCTCTGCAAGCACTGGAACACAGAGAGTAAGACAGGCAGACCGGGTCACTGAATAGTTCTTCACTGTTTGGTACCGTGTTGTTTACATGTTATATGATGGGAGTTGGATATAATCAACTGATTCGGCAGCAAACTTTGAAGTTAAAAATAGCCTCAACATTTGCATACTTTAGGCTGTTGGCCAGGGTGTAGATTTATGACAGTCAAATACCTCTTTCCCCATTTTTCCTCTCTCTACCCTACTGCTGTTACATTTGCAAACCCAGTTGGATAACATAGAGATTCTAGGAACATCAGAAGGGGGGAAATGAACTATATTCTGGTAATCCGACCAATTGAACATATGCGGTGGTACTTAATGAATATGATGTCAGTTCGGTTGTCATCTGAGACATTCTCATCAATGATAAGATTACAAACTCTACAGTGGAAAGTCTACACATCAGAGTTATCAGATTCACATGGAATTGTTGTTCAATTTCAAATGTTTGAATAAGAAATTATTCATGATGGGATGAAATGTGATTTTGGCTTCTAAAATGTGAGATTTGGGTTTTCGTAAGGTAGGGCTCTGCTCAATCAGTGGCCCGCCCCTGTGAAGGGACATGGGCTATAAAACTTTTCAAAAACACCCTCCTCTCCCTTCCTATATAAAGCCTTGACGACAATATAACCTTCTGTTCCGAGGATGTGAGGACGACGGTCCGATGTCAGAATGGAGCCAACATCAGCATGAGCTTTGGTTGCGAAAGGTATGAACTTTGAACTCTTATTCACTACAGAAGTGATACCTCCTAGCCGTTGAATTAGCAACAGCAGCTGCAAACGCAGGTTAGGAAGGAACAGACAGAGTATCCCATCTACCACACAACAACGTATCCAATTTACCAGCAGAGACATTCTTCAAAGGACTCGGTTGGGCAACACGGCCTTCCATCTACCACCAACCTACCGAAGCGCAGCTCAGAGTAAATATTTATTGTATTTTCCTTTTCCAAATGGGCAGTAATTTATAATGCATAAGATACTGTATTTATGATAGCATAGCTTCACCCTTTCTTCCACAGTCTTCCTGCTCTTTCACTCAAACCCAGCCCCTTTTCTTTTGTGTAACAAGCTGTCAAATCTGTTCCGCCCGCTTAGGGATGTTTTCCTTTCTGACGTAATTTGTAATCAAGTTATGATTTAATTATGTGTATGTTTAATTGTGTGATTAGTTAGGTATGTAGTAAATAAATAATTAAACCCAATTTTGTATTGCTGATTCAACTTGTTAGCCAGGGTTCATGCAGATAACCAAGAATTTACAACTTTCAGATGAGACTGAATTAAGATGATGATTAAATATCGACTGCTATTGATGTAAAATATTACTAGGTCTTTAAGAGTTTATTTGGAGGATAACAGCTCTATAAATATTATTTTGTGGTGCCCCGACTCTAGTTAATTACATTTACATGATTAGCTCAATCAGGTAATATTAATTACGGAGAAATTATTTTATAGAATAGCATGTCGTATCACTTAATCCGGCATAGCCAAATACACGACACTTTATTTCTTCACAGCCAACCACCAATTCACATGTCATGTGGACAACATGATGTCATAAGGTGAATGCACCAATTTGTAAGTCGCTCTGGATAAGAGCGTCTGCTAAATGACTTAAATGTAAATGTAAATTCAACAAAGAGGAATTGATCCAATATTTAAAATCTCTGAAGAACAAATAAGCAAACACACCCGTGGTGAGAAAGAAACAATAGACTGGCAACAATGACTGTGACCTCACTAGCCAGCCAGCGTTTCTATTGGCCGATTCCACGCCTGGGTTTCTATTGGCCGATTCCACGCCAGCGAGAAATATTTTCAGTATGTCAGAATGTTCTTGTAATTCTCACATAGGAACAGCATTGGGAGGAAGGATGTTTATCATGCGGTTTACCTATGTAGCAAACTATTATTATTATCATTTAAACACGATTAAAGTGGCCATTTAAGACCCTAATGATCTGTAAACCGTACATTATAGACATCTTGGCGTCATTATAACTCCTTGTTGTGTTCTCTCAAATATGGAGTATGTCTAGACTATTTTAAATATAAAAAATTGTCACATTTAATCAACATAAAAAATATTGATATCTCAAAAGGACACTTTTCGATTTAGCTTATTTTTAGAGACATACCGTTTGTAAACAATATACTCTTCTTCAGGAGAAACATTTCCAGAGTAGTACTTTTAATGATATGATCCATCTATTACATAGAAATGGACATTATAGATCATTAACCAATCACATCCCTCCTTTAGGATTGCACATTCAGCAAGTCACCAGCAGATGGATTGACTTTGAATCCCATTTTCCCCATTCACTGTGTTGGTGGTGCTCATAAACTGATTCACACAGAATTAGCAGAGCCCACTCTGGAAATTTGATGTACTTGTAGAGTATTCAAATTGGTCGGAAGCCGAAAAAGGAAATTCCTGAGGACAACAATGCAAACTCCACCTATGCTCTCCAGTAAACATTAAATCACATGGTTTTATCTGGTTGCTCTGTGACTGCAATAACTTGAGAACCAAATTTGACTACAATAAAGTTGCCAATGTCTTTGCAAATGATCCAAAACGAGCCACGTATAAGCAACATGCTTCAAATGAAAACTCAAGATGGAACAGCAGGCTATAGGCTCATTACACACGAAAGAGAATTGTCTACATATCGAACCCAAGACCGTCATATGCCAGGGCAGTGACGATAGGCGGTACGCTACAAATCCTGTAATAGATGCATCAACTTGATTTAAAAATTGTCCGTATGATGACAGCAGCACATTTTTTTTTCTCCAAAAATTTGGATTTTCAGTACTGATTGAATGTTTAGTCATCTTTGGTTATTTATTTTTTCCTTAAAAACAGTTGTTGGGTTCAAAGACACTCATTTTATCACATCCCTAACAAAGTCAGTAAGCATGGAGTTTAACTGCACGCATCACACGAGCAAGGGATGATTATTATGATGTTGAGATTGTTTCTGCAACTTGGGAGTCCACGTGGTAAATTCAATTGACTGGACAAGATTTGGAAAGGCACACCTGTCTAGATAAAGGACCCACAGTTGACAGAGCATGTCAGAGCAAAAAAAAACAAGCCATGAGGTGAAAAAGGAGCTCAGAGACAGGACTGTGGTCAAGCCACAGATCTAGGGAAGGGTACCAACAGAAATTCTGGTCCCCAAGAACACTGTGGCCTCCATCATTCTTAAATTAAAGAAGTTCGGAACTACCAAGACTCTTCCTAAAGGTGGCAGCCCGGCCAAACTGAGCAATCGGGGATCTGACCAAGAACCTGATGGTCACTGACAGGTCTCCAGAGTTCCTCTGTGGAGATGGTTGTCCTTTTGGAAGGTTCTTCCATCTCCGCAGCACTCCACCAATCAGGCCTTTACAGTAGTGGCCAGACTAAAAAATAAAAGGCACATGACAGCCCGCTTGCAGTTGGCCAAAAGGCACCTAAAGGACTGACAATGAGAAACAAGATTCTCTGATCTGATCTGATGAAACCAAAATTGAGCTTTATGGCCTGAATGCCAAATGTCACGTCTGGAGGAAACCTAGCACCATCCCCACGGTGAAGCATGGTCGTGGCAGGATAATGCTGTGGGGATGTTTTTCAGCACCAAAGACTGGGAGTCTAGTCAGGAGAGGCAAAGATGAATGGAGCAAAGTACAGAGAGATCCTTAATGAAAACCTGCTCCAGAGCCCTCAGCACCTCAGACTGGGGAGAAGGTTCACCTTCAAACAGGACAACGACCATAAGCACACAGCCAAGACAACACAGTAGTGGCTTCGAGACAAGTCTCTGAATGTCCTTGAGTGGCTCAGACAGAGCCCGGACTTGAACCCGATCAAACATCTCTGGAGAGCCCTGAAAATAAATGTGCAGCAACACTCCCCATCCAACCCGAGAGCTTGAGAGGATCTGGAGAGAAGAATGGGAGAAACTCCCCAAATACAGGTGTGCCAAGCTTGTAGCATCAAACCCAAGACGACTAGAGGCTGTAATCGCTGCCAAAGCTGCTTCAATGAAGTACTGAGTAAAGGGTCTGAAAAATTGCTTTGTCATTATTGGGTATTGTGTAAATGGATTAAATTGTTTAAAAAAAAAAAAAAAATCATCAATCTTCCTTTGCATCTCATCCAACTGGTGTTACCTTGACAGATGCTAGCTGATACTGTTGCGTAGCAACTGAGTTGGTCGACCGGTTTAGAGCTCTGAGATAGGGCTGAAAGATGTCAGCATTGTTAGAAATGCTAAAAGAAAAAGTAGCACATCCTTAGTTTTTAAATGATCAGAAATGTGCCCATGAGACACAAATGGTTGCACCAAAAACCTGTTCAGTTCAAATGGATTTACTCTCTATATATACAAAAATATATATATATTTTTATATAAGTGCCCGAATACCCTAATGCTAGCGACCTCGCCCGAACACCCTAATGCTAGCGACCTCGCCCGAACACCCTAATGCTAGCGACCTCGCCCGAACACCCTAATGCTAGCGACCTCGCCCGAACACCCTAATGCTAGCGACCTCGCCCGAACACCCTAATGCTAGCGACCTCGCCCGAACACCCTAATGCTAGCGACCTCGCCCGAACACCCTAATGCTAGCGACCTCGCCCGAACACCCTAATGCTAGCGACCTCGCCCGAACACCCTAATGCTAGCGACCTCGCCCGAACACCCTAATGCTAGCGACCTCGCCCGAACACCCTAATGCTAGCGACCTCGCCCGAATACCCTAATGCTAGCGACCTTGCCAAAAATCTGGTATAATGGTTCTCTGTACAGCCGGACGGATCATGACGAGAGGCGGTGTGACGTGTTCCGCCTGTCAAGTTGATTTGCAAATGTTCATCGATATTGGTGTCATATTGGCTTAGATATGACAGTAGAGAGATTTTAATTTAACAATTGAACTGCAAAAACAATGCACACTATAGTTGAGCCAACAGAAACTACTATAATATTGTTCCAAAAAAAAGGGGGGTGTTTCTATTGATATAAAAAAAAATATTAACAAATTCATGCTAACATTTTTACTTAAGAATCAAGACAGGCTTCTCCATATGTTAGAGTACACTATAAGGAGTATAATGATACCGTCATCATAAGGCCTGTATATATCTTAAAAGAGCCTAAATTTGCCACTTTCATCATAAATCCCCCCCCAAAAAACAAGTGTACAAATTTAAAAAGCATTTCAAACCTTTCCCCCCCCCCAAAAAAATAAAATAATGTACTTGAGAATGTGTGTGTGAGAATGGCCAGAACAAAAGCAGAGATATTCTCCTGCTGGTGTGGAAAAACCTTGTAGAGCTTGCTTGACTGAGACCCAATGCCTCAACAGGATGTTGCATCGGATGGGGGGAGGGGCATCTAATTTAGAGGGAACAGTTCCCCTAACATCTGTGTGTGCTAAGCTTCAGTGCACCCTCAGACTCAAATCTGTATCTTTTTTCCCTCCTTCTAAATCAGGAAGGGGGCACAGTCGGGGTGCCTGCTAAACCAAGTATAACTATAAGAAATCTAAGATGTGTCAAATTATATCCAGCTCAGGGTCTCCAGCTATGCATTTGATTTGCTAACTAAGTGGCTAGATGTCAAGATTAAGTTTATTGGTCACTGTGGAGACATTCAATCCAATCCTGGATCGAGATCCTCCCGTTGCCTAATTTGTTCTGTGCATGACTATGACTGGTTATGACGTTTCCTATAACTCAGCCTTTGCACTCCGAAACAAAAGTCCACGGTGTTGGAGTTATAAAAAAAAGTATGAGTGTGACAGAGTGACAAAAAGCTTACCATGGTTTCGGGAATCATCCCAGGTTATAAATAGCTCGTCTACAATGAAACCAGTAATGTACTGCTTTATTGTACTCTACTGTGCTGTCCAAATTTGTGAACCCAACAATGGTGTGACTATGAATTCCAAATGTAGCCAATTCAATGGCAGAAATTACCGATTTTTTTTCCATAAATTCCGTTTTACCGATTTGGTCATGGAATTGTTTTAATCAATTAATCATTCCTAAACAAAATATCAGTAAAACAAATTGATAGTAACAAGTAAAGTTAGAACTTCTGTGACCTTTCATTATCCTCCCTCATGAAAGACACATTTTAAAATACACCACATGCATGACTATGACTGGTTATGACGTTTCCTATAACTTAGCCTTTGCACTCCGAAACAAGAGTCCACAGTGTTGGAGTTATAAAATAAAGTATGAGGGTGTGACAGAAAGCTAACCATGGTTTCGGGAATCATCCCAGGTTATAAATAGCTTGTCTACAATGAAACCAGTTAGACTGCTGATGACAATGTAAATAACAGTACATATTGAACATGAAGTATGACACATCCAAGATCCAGAAAGTGACTCAACCATAAAGGAATTGTACAGCGTGGAGAACAGCATAACTTTCCAAACTGTCACTGAAGCACTGAAACAGATTTGGAACATTGGAATTCAGGAAACTCTAGGCTAGGGTCTGCTGACTTTAGTTCCTCTTCCCTGACCTAACCTCTCCAAGTCTATTAAAAAAGGTTGCTAGAGGTTCTTAGGCTACAGGGCAATTCCACGGTGACGGCATTAAACTGTGACTCAAGATTTTTCACTTCAAAATGAATGCCCAAATGAATGCCCAAATGAATGCCCAAATGAATGCCAAATGAATGCCAAATGAATGCCAAATGAATGCCAAATGAATGCCAAATGAATGCCAAATGAATGCCAAATGACTCTGAAAATATATATTTTCAGTTATTGAACTACAGTAAATAAAGTGGATTTACACCCAGTAACAGAATTTAATTACGGGTCTGTACTACACAGAAATGCATAATTAATTATGGATATTAATGTTATTCTCTTCATGGTGATGTATCCTATGCAGGGCTCTACAGTGTCGACCATTTTACGCGCATATGGGAATAAATATTTTGCTATGTGACGAGGATTGTTTTTACACCGGAGCACCAATGCGCAAATATCCTAAAATATGTGTGTTGTCCGGACCAAATCTGAACCAAGCATCGACATCTATGTTTTACAATTTTGGCCATAAAAGTACAGCTCCGGTGGCAGGGTAGCCTAGTGGTTAGAGTGTTGGACTAGTAACCGAAAGGTTGCAAGTTCAAATCCCCGAGCTGACAAGGTAAAAATCTGTCGTTCTGCCCCTGAACAGGCAGTTAACCCACTGTTCCTAGGCTGTCATTGAAAAGAAGAATTTGTTCTGAATGGACTTGCCTGGTTAAAATAAAGGTTAAAAAAAAAAACACAAAAAACACAGTGTACTCAACTCGTGTGATCTAATGTGTACTGTAATGTAGTGCTTTATTGTACTCTACTGTGCTGTCCAAATTTGTGAACCCAACAATGGTGTGACTATGAATTCCAAATGTAGCCAATTCAATGGCAGAAATTCCGTTACCGATTTGGTCATGGAATTGTTTTAATCAATTAATAATTCCTAAACAAAATATCAGTAAAAACAAATTGATAGTAACAAGTAAAGTTAGAACTTATGTGACCTTTCATTATCCTCCCTCATGAAAGACACATTTTAATATACACCACATGGCCAAAGGTATGTGGACACCTGCTAGTCAAACATCTCATTCTAAAATCATGGGCATTAATATGGAGTTGGTTCCCCCTTTGTTATAGCAGCAGTCTCCACTCTTCCGGGAAAGGGTTCCACTAGATGTTGGAACATTGCTGCGGGGACTTGCTTTCATTCAGCCACAAGAGCACTTGTGAGGTCGGGCACTGATGTTGGGCGATCAGGCCTGGCTTGCAGTCGGCATTCCAATTCATCCCAAAGGTGATCGATGGGGTTGAGGTCAGGGCTCCGTGCAGGTCAGTCAAGTTCTTCCACACGATCAACAAACCATTTCTGTATGAACCTCAGTCTCCCGAGTGGCGAGGCGGTCTAAGGCACTGCATCTCAGTGCTTGAGGCGTCACTACAGACCCTTTTACAATTTCAGGCTGTATCACAACCAACCGTGATTGGGAGTCCCATAGGGCGGCGCACAATTGGCCCAGCGTCGTCCAGGTTTGGCTGTCATTGCAAATAGGATTTGCTCTTAACTGACTTGCTTAGTTAAATAATAAATAAAAATACACACACACACACACACACACACACACACACACACACACACACACACACACACACACACACACACACACACACACACACACACACACACACACACACACACACACACACACACACACACAGAGAGAGAGAGAGGATGCCTGGTTATTCTTTAAAAGTGCTTTCCTCACCATCTTAAGTAAGCATGCCCCATTAAAACATGTTGATGTTCTGAAAGGGCTGAAAAATCTGTACCGCTACAAATCAGCTGGGCTAGACAATCAGGAACGTCCAAAATTATCCGTCACAATTGTTGCAACCCCTATTACAAGCCTGTTCAACCTCTCATATCGTCTGAGAGACCCAAAGATTGGAAAGCTGCCGCGGTCATCCCCCTCTTCAAAGGGGGAGACACCCTAGATCCAAACTGTTACAGACCTAGATCTTACCCTGCCTTTCGGAGGTCTTCCAAAGCCAAGTCAACAAACAGATCACTGACCATTTCGAATCCCACCGTACCTTCTCTATGCAATCTGGTTTCAGAGCTGGTCATGGGTGCACCTCAGCCACGGTCAAGGTCCTAAACGATATCTTAACAGTCATCGATAAAAGAGAATACCGTGCAGCTGTATTCGTCGACCTGGCCAAGGCTTTCGACTCTGTCAATCACAACATTCTTATCAGTAGATTCAACAGCCTTGGTTTCTGCCTCGCCTGGTTCACCAACTACTTCTCAGATAGAGTTCGCATGGCTTGTTGTCCGGACCTCTGGCAGTCTCTATGGGGGTGTCACAGGGTTCAATTCACATGCAGACTTTTCTCTGTATACATAAAACAACATCGCTCTTGCAGCTGGTGATTCTCTGATCCACCTCTACGCAGACGACACCATTCTGTACACCTCTACCCTAGTAAAACTTCGTAACGACTTAGGCATTGTCATTTACAAAATAGCCTGCAACAACTCTACTCAGCAAATTGGATGCGGTCTATCACAGTGCCATCCGTTTTGTCACCAAAGCCCCATATACTACCCACCACTGCGACCTGTATGCTCTCGTTGGCTGGCCCTCGCCTCATATTCTTCGCCAAACCCACTGGCTCCAGGTCATCCATAGGTCTTTGTAAAGGGGTAAAGCCTTGCCTTATCTCAGCTCACTAGTCATCATAAGCAGCACTCACTAGCACGCGCTCCAGCAGGTATATTATATCACTATATTGTTTTCTTGTTGCTCCTTTGCACCCCAGTATCTCTACTTGCACATCTGTCACTCCAATGTTTAATTGCTAAATTGTCATTTAACTCTTTAAAAAAAAAAAAAAACGTTATTTAACTAGGCAAGTCAGTTAAGAACAAATTCTTATTTTCAATGACGGCCTACCAGGGAACAGTGGGTTAACTGCCTGTTCAGGGGCAGAACGACAGTCAGCTCGGGGATTTGAACTTGCAACCTTCCGGTTATTAGTCCAACGTTAACCACTAGGCTACCCTGCCGCCCCGACTGACTCTGTCTTGTTGTTTATGTCACACTGCTTTGCTTTATCTTGGCCAGATCGCAGATTTAAATGAGAACTTGTTCTCAACTGGCCTACCTGGTTAAATAAAAGGTGAAATAAGAAAAATAAAATTAATAAAACTCAATGTAAGCGTGAATCGATTCCCAATTGCGGCACGGTTCTAGAAACAAATCCATTTACTTGCATATCACATCAAAATCAATACTTACTGTACACGGTTTTAAAAAGGTGAACGCAGTTGCAGCCGACATTATTTTTCAGTGTATAAACAAAGACTAGACGCTGCTAGGGCGAGAGGAAAATGGTCAGAAGGTGGAAGTAACTAGCATGTGTGGTCTGAATGCTTGGATTAACCCTTACACCTCGAACCAGAGCACTCCTCATTTATTTGAGAAAAAAAGGTACATCTAACAAATGCTCTGAATTTTCTAAAACGTCCGGAGTACCATCTGACACTCCACAGTGAATTTATAAACACACCCAGTGAAGAAGGCGAAGACATAACAATATTGTATCCATATAAATCATCGGGTCGACATCTATATTCATGTAGTTAAACACACGGGGGTTTCAGCCACTGACGCACCACCCGCCATTAGAAACGAATGTTCAAATAGCTCTCAGATAATTACAAATCAAGTCGATATAAAACCCACCGAGTTTGACCGAAGGTAACGTTAACTATCCGTTTACAGGGATCTCTAATTACAGCTAAATTAGCTAGTTGCTGTACTTACCATTGGTTATTGGGAGAGACCAGAGGAGAACGAGTGCAAAGCCCACCTTCATGATGAATAATGATTATTTAACAAGTAATCCAACGGTACGTTTTTCCCCCCAAAAAACTACCATCACAGATCGTTCATTTCCCCACTCCCAGCTTTAGTTGCTGTGGCCCGTTGATTTGGTCCCGGTTCAAGGGAACATCACCGGATAAACAAACCGATATGGACGCCAACGAAATTACTTATATGGAGATGTATGAATGACGTCAAAACTCAGTAACTTTACTCTGATTGGTCCTACGTGATTACGTTTTTTTTGTACGTAGTTTGCGACACAGTCGTCAAGACATGGATGAGATCAATGGATAATCAGATATGGGTAAATACATAGATGGACAGTTAGATGTGTAGCTAGCTAGTTAGTTTGCAACAATAGTTTAATTTATTTTATTTTATGCTTGGTAGATTATTTTGTTTAGTTTTACAAGGTTGGTGAAATTCAGGAGGGGTGAATGTAACAGTTGTTAAAATACTTTGTGAATTTCACCAGGTTCATATATTAATATAGCATGTTGATTTGTTATTATGCATGCTTGTAAAAATAATTAAAGAGCAGCAGGAAAATAACAGTAGCGAGGCTATATACAGAGGGTACCAGTACAGGGTCAATGTGCGGGGGCACAGGTTAGTTGAGGTAAATGAGGTAATATGTACAAGTAGGTAGAGTTAAAGTGACTATGCATAGATAATAAACAGAGAGAAGCAGCAGTGTAAAAAAAAGGGGGGGGGCAATGCAAATAGTCTGGGTAGCCATTTGATTAGCTGTTCAGGAGTCTTATGGCTTGGGGGGTAGAAGCTGTTTAGAAGCCTCTTGGACCTAGACTTGGCGCTCCGGTACCGCTTGCCGTGCGGTAGCAGAGAGAACAGTCTATGACTAGGGTGGCTGGAGTCTTTGACAATTCTTAGGGCCTTCCTCTGACACCGCCTGGTATAGAGGTCCTGGATGGCAGGAAGCTTGGCCACTTCCTTAATATTAGATTTCATGCACCAGCTGTTATTTACATATGGACACAGACAGCTGTTCTATCTTGCCTACACACGGAAAACCCAGCCAGCTGTATGTTATCCATGTCGTCGTTCAGCCATGACTCAGTGAAACATAAGATATCACAGTTTATTTTTTGTTTTATTTTTTATTGTATTTTTATTTTTTATTTTTTTATTTTTTTTACCTTTATTTTACTAGGCAAGTCAGTTAAGAACATATGCCCCATAATGTCCCGTTGGTAGGATAGTTTTGATCGGAGCTCATCCATTTTATTACACAATGATTGCATGTTGGCTAATAGGACTGATGATAGAGGAAGATTACTCGTTGTCGGATCCTTACAAAGACCCCGACCTACTTCCCAGATATCTTCTTCATGTGAATGATGGGGATGTGGGCCTTGTCGTGTGTCTGAAGTAAATCTTTTACGTTCGACTCGTTAAAGAAAACATCTTGTCCAGTACGAGGTGAGAAATCGCTGTCCTGATTTCCAGAAGCTCTTTTCGGTCATAAAAGACGGTGGCAGAAACATTATATACAAAATAACTTACAAATAACGCAAAAAAAACTTCAATAGCACAATTGATTAGTAGCCCATAAAACGGCAGCGTAAATCCAGCACAATACTGTGACTAAATATTACACTAAACCCTAGGCTGTGGAACGAGAGGCTGTTGAACGAGAGGCTGTGGAACGAGAGGCTGTGGAACGAGAGGCTGTGGAACGAGAGGCTGTTGAACGAGAGGCTGTGGAACGAGAGGCTGTGGAACGAGAGGCTGTGGAACGAGAGGCTGTTAAACGAGAGGCTGTTGAACGAGAGGCTGTTAAACGAGAGGCTGTTGAACGAGAGGCTGTTGAACGAGAGCAACTTACCAACCCAGCGCCTACAAAGAGAGGTAGTTGAAATGAAGGCTACATGTAATGCAGATGCTGTAGTATATTTAAGCAATAAGGCCTGAGGGGGTTTGTGGTATAGGGGGGGCAGAGAGTGCTGTAGACCCCTGGATGTAGGGGCGAGTGACCTGCAGGGACACCACAGTAAATTCTATCAACAAATTGATGAAATGAGGACCACTAGAATGGACAATATTTTTCCATTTCCAAAAGAGCAGACTAAAGTTTCACTCAGTTGGACTTCTGGCTAAGGGTGAAGGCCTGAACACGGGCCTGACAGTAACAGAAAGAATCCTTGAACTTGTTAAAGAGGTCATATGGCTGGTTGGTCTTCAACCTGGCACAATCCTTCACATGAGTTCTTCCTGGAGGAGGGAACAAGAGACAAAGAGAAATAGTGAAACCGAGAGTGAGATATAGAGGGGAAAACAAAGCTAAGGACGATCAAATCTAAACTGTCCTAGATTGTATCGCTGCAATTGTGCAGTATTTTGCCTTTACCACGTAACCAGCTGAAAGGAAAGCACTTACTCAGCAGCTACACGAGAAGGATCGAGAAAGGAAAGCACTTGCTCAGCAGCTACACGAGAAGGATTGGAAAAGGAAAGCACTTGCTCAACAGCTACACGAGAAGGATCGGAAAAAGAAAGCACTTGCTCAACAGCTACACTAGAAGGATAGAACAATGAAAGCACTTACTCAACAGCTACACGAGAAGGATCGGAAAAAGAAAGCACTTGCTCAACAGCTACACTAGAAGGATCGGAAAAGGAAAGCACTTACTCAACAGCTACACTAGAAGGATCGGAAAAAGAAAGCACTTGCTCAACAGCTACACTAGAAGGATCGGAAAAAGAAAGCACTTGCTCAACAGCTACACTAGAAGGATCGGAAAAGGAAAGCACTTACTCAGCAGCTACACGAGAAGGATCGGAAAAGGAAAGCATGGGACTGAAGAGTAAGAGCGTACCTGAGGCTCTGAACTGTGAAGTGGGTGTTGGCAGGAGTCCCTGGACAGGGCAGCCAGGTCAGAGTGTGCTCAAGGTTGAAGGAGACAATGGACACGTTGCTAAAGACTGGGGGCAGGCACACCACTGAAACATATTGACATATAGAGAGAAAGGGAGGGAGACGCAGACAAAAAAATATAAAATGATAGACACAAAGAAAATGTTTCAGAGAATACAAAGAACGAAGATAAGGTAGGTAACGGAAGCTGCTCTTTCCATGACACACACTGACCAAGTGAATCCAGATTAAAGCTATGATCCCTTATTGATGTCATTTGTTAAGTCCACTTCAATCAGTGTAGATGAAGGGGAGGAGACGTGTTAAAGATGGATTTATAAGCCTTGAGACAATTGAGACATGTATTGTGTGTGTGCCATTCAGAGGGTGAATGGGCAAGACAAAATATTTAAGTGCCTTTCAATGGGGTATGGTAGTAGGTGCCAGGTGCACTGGTTTGAGTGTGTCAAGAACTGCAATGCTGCTAGGTTTTTCACACTCAACAGTTTCCTGTGTGTATAGAGAGTGACCAACCACCCAAAGGACATCCAGCCAACTTGACAACTGTTGGAAGCATTGGAGTCAACATGGGCCAGCATCCCTGTGGAACGCTTTCGACACTATGTGGAGTCCATGCCCCGACAAATTGACTGATCTGAGGGGTGCAACTCAATATTAGGAAGGTGTTCCTAATGTTTTGTACACTCAGTGTATTTCTTTGCTGTCCATTTTGATGTAATATTTTGAAGTGTTTGCTGTATTAGTTGTGTTTCTGTGGTTTGAAGGATATCTGTCAGGAACATAAAAAGCTTCTAATGTTGTACTGAATAGTTTCTTAACTGTGTTTATAACAAACAATAAAACAAAATGTTCAGATGGTATAGAAAAATATTTTATTACATTAAAAAAAATGAAGGATTAAAATAATGGTCTTTAAGACTCATTACAATATGTTTGTATTATTCATTGCACCCTTGGCGTTAACAAATATTACATTTATTTTACATTTGTTGTAATTTTACAGATTACAACAAATGTATAATACACACTTCAAAAGGACGACTTTTTCCTGAATATGTAACAGATTAAATGTTTCTTACAGTATAGCAAAAAGCAAGTAAACAAGTACTACTACGATGATCGCATAAACACTAAAAAGTATGTTGACCTTCTGAATAAGTACAGAATACTGTATTGTATAGCTTGACCAATGATGCCCTTGACGTTTGCCCGTTAGCATTAGTACTACTGGCTAATGCTGTCTGTGAACATCGATAATATAACCCCAAAGTACTTGTAAACCTAATTTAACTTTTGATAATGGCTCTCACATTCAAGTTAGCAACTTAGCATGGCCTCTTGAGAACTAGATAGAGGTAATATCTACTTTACAATTTCACGATGTAAAAAACATAATTCTATTTGTCTGAATATTTTTAAAACGATATGTAATCATTACGGACTACAAAGGGAAACCCAGCCGCCCAGTGACGCGAGCCTACCAGATGAGCTAAATGCCTTTTATGCTCACTTCAAGGCAAGCAACACTGAAGCAGGCATGAGAGCACCAGCTGTTCCGGACGACTGTGATCACGCTCTCTGTAGCCGATGTGAGCAAGACCTTTAAACAGGTCAACATTCACAAAGCCGCGGGGCCAGACGGATTATCAGGATGTGTACTCAAAGCATACACAGAAACAACTGCATGCACGCCACCGTGGCCTATTTATTTCCTTATCTTACCTCATTTGCACTCACTGTATATATTCTTTTTGTTTTATTTTGTTCTACTGTATTATTGACTGTATGTTTTGTTTATTCCATGTGTAACTCTGTGTTGTTGTATGTGCCGAATTGCTACGCTTTATCTTGGCCAGGTCGCAGTTGCAAATGAGAACTTGTTCTCAACTAGCCTACCTGGTTAAATAAAGGTGAAATTAAAAATTTACAAATTTTTAAAAACTGGCATGTGTCTTCACTGACATTTTCAACCTCTCCCTGACCGAGTCTGTAATACCTACATGTTTCAAGCAGACCACCATAGTCCCTGTGCCCAAGGAAGTGAAGGTAACCTGCCTAACTGGCTACAGACCCGTAGTACTCACGTCGGTAGCCAAGAAGTGCTTTCAAAGGCTGGTCATGGCTTACATTAACACCATCATCCAGGAAACCCTAGACCCACTCCAATTCACATACCACCCCAACAGATCCACAGATGATGCAATCTCAAATCACACTGCCCTTTCCCACCTGGACAAAAGGAACACCTATGTGAGAACACTGTTCGTCGAGAGGTATTGCCATGTTGAATGCACCGAGCTGTCTGTCTACACTACTGGCACACAGCTCTGACACCCATGCATAGCCCACAAGACATGCCACAAGAGGTCTCTTCACAGACCCCAAGTCCAGAACAGACTATGGGAGGCACACAGTACTACATAGAGCCATGACTACATGGAACTCTATTCCACATCAAGTAACTGTCGCAAGCAGTAAAATTTGATTTTAAAAAATAGATAAAAAACACCTTATGGAACAGCGGGGACTGTGAAGCAACACAAACATTGGCACAGACACACACACACACACACACGATAACATACGCACTATACATACACATGGATTTAGTACTGTAGATATGTGGTAGTGTTGGAGTAGGGGCCTGAGGGCACACAGTGTGTTATATATATATATGTGGTAGTGGTGGAGGAGGGGCCTGAGGGCACACAGTGTGTTATATATATATGTGGTAGTGGTGGAGTAGGGGCCTGAGGACACACAGTGTGTTATATATATATGTGGTAGTGGTGGAGGAGGGGCCTGAGGGCACACAGTGTGTTGTAGATATGTGGTAGTGGTGGAGGAGGGGCCTGAGGGCACACAGTGTGTTGTGAAATCTGTGAATATATTGTAATGTTTTAAAATGGTATAAAATTGCCTTAATTTTGCTGGACCCCAGGAAGAGTAGCTGATGCTTTGGCAGCAGCTAATGGGGATCCATAATAAATACAGTGTTCAACACCATAGTGCCCACGAAGCTCATCACTAAGCTAAGGACCCTGGGACTAAACACCTCCTTCTGCAACTGGATCCTGGACTTCCTGACGGGCAGGAAGAGTAGGCAACAACACATCTGCCACGCTGATCCTCGAGGACCCCTCAGGGGTGTGTACTTAGTCCACTCCTGTGCTCCCTGTTCACCCAAGACTGAGTGGCCAAACATGACTGTAACACCATCATTAAGTTTGCTGACGACAACAGTGGTAGGCCTAATCACCGACAACGATGAGACAGCCTATAGGGAGGAGGGACAACAACCTCTCCCTCAATGTGAGCAAGACAAAGGAGCTGATAGGGGACTGTAGGAAAAGGAGGGCCGAACAAGCCCCCATTAACATCGACGGGGCTGAAATTGACCGGGTTGAGAGTTGAGTTCCTTGGTGTCCACATAACCAACAAACTATCATGGTCCAAACCCACCAAGACAGTTGTGAAGAGGACAAGACAACACCTTTTCCCCCTCAGGTGACTGAAAAGATTTGGCATGGGTCCACAGATCCACAAAAGGTCCTACAGCTGCACCGTCGAGAGCATCCTGACCGGGTGCATCACCGCCTGGTATGGCCGTAATACGCTACAGAGGGTAGTGCGTACGGACCAGTACATCACTGGGGCTAAGCTTCCTGACATCCAGGACCTCTATACCAGGCGGTGTCAGAAAAAGGCCCTAAAAATTGTCGAAGACTCCAATCACCCACATCAGACTGTTCTCTCTGCTACCGCACAGCAAGCGATACCGGAGCGCCAATTCTACGACCAAAAGGCTCCTTAACAGCTTCTACCCCCAAGCCATAAGACTACGGAACAATTAATCAACTGGCCATCTGTACTTTTTACACTGCTGCTACTCACTGTTTATTATCTATGCATAGTCACTTTCCAAATTACCTCAACTAACCTGTACCCCCGCACACTGACTCGGTACCGGTACCCCCTGTATATAGCCTTGCTATTGTATGTCATTTTCTTGTGTTACTTTTTGATCAGATTTTTTTTCTCTTCACTTTAGTTTACTTAGTAAATATTTTCTTAACTCCATTTATTGAACTGCATTGGGCATTTCACAGTAAGGTGGTATACCTGTTGTATTCGGTGCATGTGACAAATAAAATGTGATTTGGTTTTAGTTTAGTCCATATCAGTATTATTGGTTGCCTGACGACTTTAACGGAATTATTCCGCTGTTCTGTCGTTCGCTACATACTTCAGTCTGAAACTGACATCAATTAAGTCATTGGTGGTGACATCAAAAGGAGGGGGTGTTGTACTAAACAAAGTCATCAGCAATTGGATCATCTCTAACCAATCAGAGTATCAAAAACCAATGACACATTTTCTAAACGCCGCTTTACCGTGTGTTCTAACTCTGGCCAATCCATCAGTTTCTGGGACCAATCAGAATGGTTAGAAAGTGTTTGCATTCTAGAAATCATCGGGGAGGTACTCGGATCCAGACTCATTGAGGAGAAAAAAAAATGTCCGTGGGCGTGGCGTAGCATATGGACGGAGCAAGGAGTCTGGCTAGTCAGGCAAATACATTCTCTTTTACATTTAAATTTGAGCTGGTCTGAAAATACAAAAAAAGTCTAAGCAATATGGTGGAGAGATAAACAGTTATTTTCACATAGTGCAGATAAAGGAGGGGAAACCACTTCAGCCTATCTTAAGAAGACTGTGATATTTATGCCAGAAGAGTACACTAAATGTCCACCCGTCGGCACCATATGACTTTCAGAAATACATTTAAAAAACTCCTGACAAAAAAGAAAGTCTCAAAAAGCTTGTCGTCCGCACGCTGTATGTGGTGGACAAGGCTCCCTTGCTTTCACAGCATAACAGGGTGAACAACGTTATAGGAGAAATGCCTTTATCTTCTCTCAATGTATTTACAGCCATCGTACACAGAGAATGAAGGATAGAAGGGAGAGGCTCGAGTGTAAAGAATTAGCTTGTGAAATCGCACAGTGTGAAGGCAACTATCAGGCCATGTTGTGCAGAGTGCTTTCAATTGCAAGCAGACATCGAATTGCATAGTGTGAGATGCTGCCACCGTTTCAGATAGTTGAAATTGTCCTTAAAGTACAAATCCAAAACCACCCATTTCTATAACAAAAAACGATGTGTGAACAAATGTTTAATTTAGGCATTATTAAATGGTCGGTAATCTAGCAACGTGAAAATCGTTGTGGAAATCCGTTAAAGCTCAGGTCGACTACAAAATCCACAATGCAATGCTCTCTCTATGGCCTGGCTGGCTTAGGTACAAACAATAATACCAAAGATAATATAAGCATGTGAAGTAGATAGTTATAGTGCAGTTTGTTTAGGGGATTTTACAGCTATCAATTTAGGAGTCTACAATCTCACTATGTTCAACCTGCAGATTGATGTGCCTCACAGAGTGGTGGAGTCTGACATTAGCAACAGCAGAGATACTTTTGATGAGATGGGACACTCCATTGGAATTAACTGCCAATGCTTCGTCAATGGACCATACGGTTCATTCAGAGTGATTCTGGTACAAGAAGAGCGCTCCTTCAATGAGGAAATGGGAGTCAATTGGGCGCAAAACTCAAAACTTCCACATTTGCATGAATTTCGTCAACAGGAAAGTACAACAATACAAATATTTTCCGAGATGTGAGATAATTAACTTGATATCTGTAATATTGTAAAGCTTTGGGATCGTGATATTACGTACTTTTGAGGACAATAAGGCACGTTTCTCGACTCGTACACTGTCACACGCGTTTGACTTTAGCAACCGCTCGACACAGCATGACAACATGAATGCGATTGGTCGACAGTCTGCTGGGTGGGCTTCCTATCTCCTTTCTCTAAAAATCAATGTAAATTAAACAATAAACAGTAAACATTAAACTCACAAAAGTTCCAAAGGAATAGAGACGTTTAAAATGTCATATTATGGCTATATACAGTGTTGTAATATCTCTGACAACGGCACCATGACATTCCTTCAGCACAAGCTCATTCCTTCAGCACAAGCTCATTCCTTCAGCACAAGCTCATTCCTTCAGCACAAGCTCATTCCTTCAGCACAAGCTCATTCCTTCAGCACAAGCTCATTCCTTCAGCACAAGCTCAGCCATTCACACAAAGGTATGCGTGTGCAATGATTACATTTGGAACATTTTCACGCTGTGAGAAATTGTACAACACGACATCACAATACAAGCATAACGATTGGGAACTATTTCACGCTGGGAAGATTTTTACATGACAGGTAGGAAAGCCTGCTCCCTACTAACCCTAGGATAGGCAGGCCTACTACACTTAATAGCACAGATAGTTGATAGGTGTTATGATGTTGGCCATTAGACCACAAATGCAGTGTTTATCTGGGACTGGTCTTGTTCCATTGGCACTAATTCCTGAAACCCAAATAAACCTGTAGAAATTTGTGTAGATCTGGAAGTATTGAAAATGTATGCTGGTAGCTCCATGTTGACCTCTGATTGGCCAGGTGGGATTAAAGACATTTGATGTTGAGGTGTGTTATTTTTAATTTTGTATTGGCATTGGTACAACACAGTTCTTTTGCTAGCTAGGTCTCAAAACGATCTTGTTGGAGCTCTGATCTTGACGCTGCAATAAAGACACTGCTTTTCTATGCACTAAAGTAGATGAGTGATACATTTTTATTTATTTAACTAGGCACGTAAATTAAGAACACATTCCTATTTACAGTGTTAAACTGGGCGAAGAGTGTTGTGGTTTTAAATTAAATTGACCTGCTAGGTATACGTGCAACAACACTATTTGCACAGTTTAACACTGTACATATGAATGTGTTTTTAATTTACGTGCCTAGTTAAATAAAGGCTAAATATAAATAAATGCGTCACCCATCTAGCTCGCTAAATAGCTGGTCGTTTTGTGAATAGACCTCGTGTGCATCGCATTCAGATTTGCTATTAACAAATATAATTTTGTTATTGCAAACGAACTAGCTAAGAAGCTATCTATCTATTCAATTCAATGGGCTTTATGGGCATGGGAAACATGTGTTAACATTGCTATCTATCTATCTATCTATCTATCTATCTATCTATCTATCTATCTATCTATCTATCTATCTATCTATCTATCTATCTATCTATCTATCTATCTATCTATCTATCTAATCTGTACAAAAACACGTAATCACGTAGGACCAATCAGAGTAAAGTTACTGAGTTCCGACGTCATTCATACATCTCCATATAAGTAATTTCGTTGGCGTCCATATCGGTTTGTTTATCCGGTGATGTTCCATTGAACCGGGACCAAATCAACTGGCCACAGCAACTAAAGCTGGGAGTGGGGAAATGAACGATCTGTGAAGGTAGTTTTTTTGGGGGAAAACGTACCGTTGGATTACTTGTTAAATAATCATTATTCATCATGAAGGTGGGCTTTGCACTCGTTCTCCTCTGGTCTCTCCCAATAACCAATGGTAAGTACAGCAACTAGCTAATTTAGCTGTAGTTAGAGATCCTTGTAATGGATGTTTTTTTTTTTTACATATATTTGTAAATCTTTATTTAACTAGGCAAATCGGTTAATGACAGCCTACCCCGACCAAACCCTCACCCTAACCAGGACAACAGCTGGGCCAATTGTGCACTGCCCTATGGGACTCCAGATCACCAGCTGGTTGTGATACAGCCCGGGATCGAACCAGGGTCTGTAGTGATGCCTCTAAATCAAATCTTAATGGTCACATACACATGATTAGCAGATGTTATTGTGAGTGTAGCAAAATGCTCGTGCTTCTAGTTCCGACAGTGCAGCAATATCTAATATGTAACCTAACAATTCCACAACAACAATATACATATATCTAAGTAAAGGGATGGAGTAAGAATATATTTATATGGATGAGCAATGCCCGAGCAGCATAGATAAGATGCAATAGATGGTATAAAATACAGTATATCCATATGAGATGAGTAATGCAAGTTATGTGAACATTATTAAAGTGACTAGTGATCAATTTATTAAAGTGGCCAATGATTTAAAGTCTGTATGTAGGCAGCAGCCTGTCTGTGTTAGTGATTGCTGTTTAACAGTCTGATGGCTTTGAGATAGTAGCTGGTTTTCAGGCTCTCGGCGGTGTGGTAATCCTAACCTTAGCACTGAGATGCAGTGCTTTAGCCCGCTGCACCACTCGATAGCTACGTTAGGACGACATTTGGGATTAGCTATGTAGATGTTGGCCCCGATGGTATATGGATACAATTGTTACGTTTTCGCGTCCAATTCCCTCTGGAGTGCCAGGGTGCTCTGGACTTTCGCAAATGCAAAGTATTGTCAGATTGTCCGTTCATAAATTCAGAGCGCACACTTGACTGGACTGCAGAGCCCTGACCTCAACCCTATTGAACACCTTTGGGAGGCGTGGGGTTGATCGGAGCGTTCCGACATCAACCGCAGTCAAGTACCCAAGCTAGAAAAGCTGATTGTGTTGTGTTCATGTTATCTAGAGGGATGGTGCCTGTGCTGCTGGCAATAATTGTATTGTGTTTGTTTTTTTGCCGACGTTTACTGACACTGGTCATATTCAACAAGTGTTGAGTATTTGTAAACAGTTATTCTGCACTCCGGCGCTCAGACGAGAGCGCTCTGGAGTCGGAATAGATGGCCAGAGTTGAATTCACGAACGCACAGCTCGTCCTTGACTCCCGGTTCCACTACACAGGGTTAGGATTGGATTGAACTCAGCCATATTTCCACGTTACAGTGCTTGTTAACGGAAAACCGGTACCTGTGCTAATTAGCTTGCCATCAGCGTCTCCGAACACGTATGTTTAATTCAACAAAGACAGACGCCGAAAATGTGTTTTCACTGAAAAATAATGTCGGCTGCAACTGTGTTAATCTTTAAACCGGTGTACAGTAAGTATATTTTGCGTTTGTTAAATTATTTGAATGTGATATGACAGTAAAGGGATTTGTTGCTAGAACCATACCGGAATTGTGAATTGATTCACGTTTAGACGGAGTATTTGGCTGTTTTGTTTTCGAGACAATTTGCGCTTTAAACAAAACCTGTACATTAATTTGGACTACGGATGAACCAAATACACCACAGTCTGTCGTTTCCAAATGGGCGCAAATTGAATCTGAGTAGGTAGAACGAGCAAGGAGGTGGGCAGAGCCTAACAAGCGAGCTCGAGCCTATTGGCACGTTCAAGCATGTATTTTCAAAATGGGTTTGGCGACTGCCAGGAGGGCGCTATTTGCCCGAATGCATAGTGCCAACTAACGTTTCGAGCAAGAATAATGGGTTGGGCAGTTTTTCATGGTTTGGTCAAGGCCCCTTTAGTTCCAGTGAAGGGAAATCTTAATGATACTTTTATTTCACCTTTATTTAACCAGGTAGGCTAGTTGAGAACACCTTTATTTAACCAGGTAGGCTAGTTGAGAACACCTTTATTTAACCAGGGAGGCTAGTTGAGAACACCTTTATTTAACCAGGTAGGCTAGTTGAGAACACCTTTATTTAACCAGGGAGGCTAGTTGAGAACACCTTTATTTAACCAGGTAGGCTAGTTGAGAACACCTTTATTTAACCAGGTAGGCTAGTTGAGAACACCTTTATTTAACCAGGTAGGCCAGTTGAGAACACCTTTATTTAACCAGGTAGGCTAGTTGAGAACACCTTTATTTAACCAGGTAGGCTAGTTGAGAACACCTTTATTTAACCAGGTAGGCCAGTTGAGAACACCTTTATTTAACCAGGGAGGCTAGTTGAGAACACCTTTATTTAACCAGGTAGGCTAGTTGAGAACACCTTTATTTAACCAGGGAGGCTAGTTGAGAACACCTTTATTTAACCAGGTAGGCTAGTTGAGAACACCTTTATTTAACCAGGTAGGCTAGTTGAGAACACCTTTATTTAACCAGGTAGGCCAGTTGAGAACACCTTTATTTAACCAGGTAGGCTAGTTGAGAACACCTTTATTTAACCAGGTAGGCTAGTTGAGAACACCTTTATTTAACCAGGTAGGCCAGTTGAGAACACCTTTATTTAACCAGGTGGGCTAGTTGAGAACACCTTTATTTAACCAGGTAGGCTAGTTGAGAACACCTTTATTTAACCAGGTAGGCCAGTTGAGAACACCTTTATTTAACCAGGTAGGCCAGTTGAGAACACCTTTATTTAACCAGGTAGGCTAGTTGAGAACACCTTTATTTAACCAGGTAGGCTAGTTGAGAACACCTTTATTTAACCAGGTAGGCTAGTTGAGAACACCTTTATTTAACCAGGTAGGCTAGTTGAGAACACCTTTATTTAACCAGGTAGGCTAGTTGAGAACACCTTTATTTAACCAGGTAGGCTAGTTGAGAACACCTTTATTTAACCAGGTAGGCTAGTTGAGAACACCTTTATTTAACCAGGTAGGCTAGTTGAGAACACCTTTATTTAACCAGGTAGGCTAGTTGAGAACACCTTTATTTAACCAGTTAGGCTAGTTGAGAACACCTTTATTTAACCAGGTAGGCTAGTTGAGAACACCTTTATTTAACCAGGTAGGCTAGTTGAGAACACCTTTATTTAACCAGGTAGGCTAGTTGAGAACACCTTTATTTAACCAGGGAGGCTAGTTGAGAACACCTTTATTTAACCAGGGAGGCTAGTTGAGAACACCTTTATTTAACCAGGTAGGCTAGTTGAGAACACCTTTATTTAACCAGGTAGGCTAGTTGAGAACACCTTTATTTAACCAGGTAGGCTAGTTGAGAACACCTTTATTTAACCAGGTGGGCTAGTTGAGAACACCTTTATTTAACCAGGTGGGCTAGTTGAGAACACCTTTATTTAACCAGGTAGGCTAGTTGAGAACACCTTTATTTAACCAGGTAGGCTAGTTGAGAACACCTTTATTTAACCAGGTAGGCTAGTTGAGAACACCTTTATTTAACCAGGTAGGCTAGTTGAGAACACCTTTATTTAACCAGGTAGGCTAGTTGAGAACACCTTTATTTAACCAGGTAGGCTAGTTGAGAACACCTTTATTTAACCAGGTAGGCTAGTTGAGAACACCTTTATTTAACCAGGTAGGCTAGTTGAGAACACCTTTATTTAACCAGGTAGGCTAGTTGAGAACACCTTTATTTAACCAGGTAGGCTAGTTGAGAACACCTTTATTTAACCAGGGAGGCTAGTTGAGAACACCTTTATTTAACCAGGTAGGCTAGTTGAGAACACCTTTATTTAACCAGGTAGGCTAGTTGAGAACACCTTTATTTAACCAGGTAGGCTAGTTGAGAACACCTTTATTTAACCAGGGAGGCTAGTTGAGAACACCTTTATTTAACCAGGGAGGCTAGTTGAGAACACCTTTATTTAACCAGGGAGGCTAGTTGAGAACACCTTTATTTAACCAGGGAGGCTAGTTGAGAACACCTTTATTTAACCAGGGAGGCTAGTTGAGAACACCTTTATTTAACCAGGGAGGCTAGTTGAGAACACCTTTATTTAACCAGGGAGGCTAGTTGAGAACACCTTTATTTAACCAGGTAGGCTAGTTGAGAACACCTTTATTTAACCAGGTAGGCTAGTTGAGAACACCTTTATTTAACCAGGTAGGCTAGTTGAGAACACCTTTATTTAACCAGGTAGGCTAGTTGAGAACACCTTTATTTAACCAGGTAGGCTAGTTGAGAACACCTTTATTTAACCAGGTAGGCTAGTTGAGAACACCTTTATTTAACCAGGTAGGCTAGTTGAGAACACCTTTATTTAACCAGGTAGGCTAGTTGAGAACACCTTTATTTAACCAGGTAGGCTAGTTGAGAACACCTTTATTTAACCAGGTAGGCTAGTTGAGAACACCTTTATTTAACCAGGTAGGCTAGTTGAGAACACCTTTATTTAACCAGGTAGGCCAGTTGAGAACACCTTTATTTAACCAGGTAGGCTAGTTGAGAACAAGTTCTCATTTACCACTGCGACCTGGCCAAGATAAAGCATAGCAGTGTGAACAGACAGCAACACACGGAGTAAACAATAAACAAGTCAATAACACAGTAGAATTTTTATTTTTTTATTTTTTTAAAATAGTCTATATACATTGTGTGCAAAAGGCATGAGGAGGTAGGCGAATAATTACAATTTTGCAGATTAACACTGGAGTGATAAATGATCACATGGTCATGTGCAGGTAGAGATACTGGTGTGCAAAATAGCAGAAAAGTAAACTAAATGAGGTAGGTAAATTGGGTGGGCTATTTACCGATGGACTATGTACAGCTGCAGCGATCGGTTAGCTGCTCCGATAGCAGATGTTTAAAGTTGGTGAGGGAGATAAGTCTTCAACTACAACGACCTTCTAGACAATTCTGTGCTTCAAACTTTGTGACAACAATTTGGGGAAGCCGTTTCTTGTTTCGGTATGATAATGCCCCCATGCACAAAGTGAGGTCCATTTAGAAATGGTTTGTTGAGATCGGTGTGGAAGAACTTGACGGGCCTGCACAGAGCCCTGACCTCAACCCTATTGAACACCTTTGGGATGAATTGGAATGCCGACTACGAGCCAGGCCTAATCGCCCAACATCAGTCCCCAAATGTTCTCCTGGCTGAATGGAAGCAAGTCCCTGCAGCAATGTTCCAACATCTAGTGGAAAGCCTTCCCAGAAGAGTGGAGGGTGTTATTGCAGCAAACGGGGGACCAACTCCATATTAATGGCCATGAGGTGTGTATTTTCAAATGTCTTTCATGTGGGAGGATAATGGAAGAAACAAGTACAATTAGACCTTTCAGTTAGTGTTTTTACTGATATCAATTTTGTTTATGAATTAAGTGATTAAAACAACTCCATTACCAAATTGTTAAATTGTTAGTGGAATTTCTGCAATTGGCTACATTTGGAATTTATAGTAGTCACACCATCGTTGGGTTCACAAGTTTGGACAGCACAGTAGAGTACAGTGAAGTAGAGTACAGTACACAGTAGATCACAGTACACAGTAGATCACACGACTTGAGTACACTGTACTCTACTGAGCTGTACTGTGGTGTACTTAGATGTCTATGCTTGGTTCAGATTTGGTCCGGAACAACCAAATTTTGTCTTGTTTTGATGCAGAGCTCATTTAGAATAATGCCCAAGTATGCAAAGGAGGATATTGCATATTGCAGACCTTTTGTGTACTTACTTGGGTTTACGCTGTCGTTGACATATTTTATAAGGAGCACATGTGTGTTGAAGTTGAGAAATGTAGGCGGGGCACACAGAAATTTAGGAACACAATGCAAAATATTTGCTCTAATATTGCTAGAATACTTAATTGTTCCAGGTGCATTGGTGCTCCTAAATAAAAAAAAATGTTATCTTAGTCACACAGGTTAGTGTGGCAGGGTAGCCTAGTGGTTAGAGTGTTGGAGTAGTAACCGGAAGGTTGCAAGTTCAAACCCCTGAGCTGACAAGGTACAAATCTGTTTTGCCCCTGTACAGGCAGTTAACCCACTGTTCCTAGGCCGTCATTGAAAATAAGAATTTGTTCTTAACCGACTTGCCTAGTTAAATAAAGGTAAAAAATACCCATATTGACAAAGCAAAAACAGGTTTTTAGAAATATTTGCAAATGTATTTCAAATAAAAAACATAAGTATTCAGACCCTTTACTATGAGACGCGAAATTGAGCTCAGGTGCATCCTGTCTCCATTGATCATCCTTGAGATGTTTCTACAACTTGATTGGAGTCCACCTGTGGTAAATTAAATTGATTGTACATGATTTGGAAAGGCACACACCTGTCTATAAGGTCCCACAGTTGTCCGTGTATGTTAGAGCAAAAACCAGGCCATCGAAGGAATTGTCCGTAGAGCTCCGAGACAGGATTGTGTCGATGCACAGATCTGGGGAATTTACCAAAACATGTATGCAACATTCAAGGTCACAGTATCCTCCCACCATTCTTAAATGGAAGAAGTTTGGAACCACCAAGACTCTTCCTGCCCGGCCAAACTGAGAAAGTGGGGGTGAAGGGCCTTGGTCATGGAGGTGACCAAGAACCTGATGGTCACTCTGACAGAAATGCAGAATTCCTCTGTGGACTGGGAGACTAATCAGGATCGAGGTAAAGATGTACAGAGAGATCCTTGATGAAAACCTGCTCAGGACCTCAGACTTGGGCAAAGGTTCACCTTTCAACAAGACAACGACCCTAAGCACACAGCCAAGACAACGCAGGAGTGGCTTCGGGACAACTCTCTGAATGTCGTTGAGTGGCCCAGCCAGACCCCGGACTTGAACCTGATCAAACATCTCTGGAAAGACTTGAAAATAACTGTGCAGTGACGTTCCCCATCCAACCTGACAGAGCTTGAGAGGATCTGCAGAGAAGAATGGGAGAAACTCCCCAAATATAGGTGTGCCAAACTTGTAGCTTTATACCTAAGAAGACTCGAGGCTGTTATCGCTTCCAAAGGTGCTTCAACAAAGTACTGAGTAAATGGTCTGAATCATTATGTAAATGTGATATTTCAGTTTTGTGTTTTTTTTTAATGCATTATCCCAAAAATTTAAACTCTTTTTTTTGTCATTATTGTGTGTAGATTGCGGAAAAATCTCAATTTTAGAATAAGTGAACCAAATGTGGAAAAGTCAAGGGGTCTGAGCACTTTCTGAATGCACTGGATAATGTAAATGTCTCGGTGGGTCACATCATTAAAAGTACCAGAGCCCACTCTGGAAATTTGACATGTTTGAAAAAGTATATATTGTTACAAACAAACAGTATCCCAAAAAATAAGATAAATAAAAAAAGCGTAGTTTAATGTTGAATAAATGAATGTGGCAATTATTTCAGAGTCTAGACATACTCCTTATTTGAGAGAACACAACAAGGAGTTATAATGACGCCAACATTTACATTTAAGTCATTTAGCAGATGCTCTTATCCAGAGCGACTTACAAATTGGTGCATTCACCTTATGACATCCAGTGGAACAGCCACTTTACAATAGTCTATCATGTACGGTTTACAGATCATTAGGGTCTTAAATGGCCACTTTAATCGTGTTTAAATGATAATAATAATAGTTTGCTACATAGGTAAACCGCATGTTAAACATCCTTCCTCCCAATGCTGTTCCTATGTGAGAATTACAAGAACATTCTGGCATATTGAAAATATTTCTCGCTGGCGTGGAATCGGCCAATAGAAACCCAGGCGTGGAATCGGCCAATAGAAACGCTGGCTGGCTAGTGAGGTCACTAGGCCGCCCAACAACCTGCCCGCTCGACCCTATCCCCTCCTCTCTTCTCCAGACCATTTCCGGAGACCTTCTCCCTTACCTCACCTCGCTCATCAACTTATCCCTGACCGCTGGCTACGTCCCTTCCGTCTTCAAGAGAGCGAGAGTTGCACCCCTTCTGAAAAAACCTACACTCGATCCCTCCGATGTCAACAACTACAGACCAGTATCCCTTCTTTCTTTTCTCTCCAAAACTCTTGAACGTGCCGTCCTTGGTCAGCTCTCCCGCTATCTCTCTCAGAATGACCTTCTTGATCCAAATCAGTCAGGTTTCAAGACTAGTCATTCAACTGAGACTGCTCTTCTCTGTATCACGGAGGCGCTCCGCACCGCTAAAGCTAACTCTCTCTCCTCTGCTCTCATCCTTCTAGACCTATCGGCTGCCTTCGATACTGTGAACCATCAGATCCTCCTCTCCACCCTCTCCGAGTTGGGCATCTCCGGCGCGGCCCACGCTTGGATTGCGTCCTACCTGACAGGTCGCTCCTACCAGGTGGCGTGGCGAGAATCTGTCTCCTCACCACGCGCTCTCACCACTGGTGTCCCCCAGGGCTCTGTTCTAGGCCCTCTCCTATTCTCGCTATACACCAAGTCACTTGGCTCTGTCATAACCTCACATGGTCTCTCCTATCATTGCTATGCAGACGACACACAATTAATCTTCTCCTTTCCCCCTTCTGATGACCAGGTGGCGAATCGCATCTCTGCATGTCTGGCAGACATATCAGTGTGGATGACGGATCACCACCTCAAGCTGAACTTCGGCAAGACGGAGCTGCTCTTCCTCCCGGGGAAGGACTGCCCGTTCCATGATCTCGCCATCACGGTTGACAACTCCATTGTGTTCTCCTCCCAGAGCGCTAAGAACCTTGGCGTGATCCTGGACAACACCCTGTCGTTCTCAACTAACATCAAGGCGGTGGCCCGTTCCTGTAGGTTCATGCTCTACAACATCCGCAGAGTACGACCCTGCCTCACACAGGAAGCGGCGCAGGTCCTAATCCAGGCACTTGTCATCTCCCGTCTGGATTACTGCAACTCGCTGTTGGCTGGGCTCCCTGCCTGTGCCATTAAACCCCTACAACTCATCCAGAACGCCGCAGCCCGTCTGGTGTTCAACCTTCCCAAGTTCTCTCACGTCACCCCGCTCCTCCGCTCTCTCCACTAGCTTCCAGTTGAAGCTCGCATCCGCTACAAGACCTTGGTGCTTGCCTACGGAGCTGTGAGGGGAACGGCACCTCAGTACCTCCAGGCTCTGATCAGGCCCTACACCCAAACAAGGGCACTGCGTTCATCCACCTCTGGCCTGCTCGCCTCCCTACCACTGAGGAAGTACAGTTCCCGCTCAGCCCAGTCAAAACTGTTCGCTGCTCTGGCTCCCCAATGGTGGAACAAACTCCCTCACGACGCCAGGACAGCGGTGTCAATCACCACCTTCCGGAGACACCTGAAACCCCACCTCTTTAAGGAATACCTAGGATAGGATAAGTAATCCTTCTCACCCCCCCCTTTAAGATTTAGATGCACTATTGTAAAGTGACTGTTCTACTGGATGTCATAAGGTGAATGCACCAATTTGTAAGTCGCTCTGGATAAGAGCGTCTGCTAAACGACTTAAATGTTAAATGTAAATGTACGTCACTGTCATTGTTGCCAGTCTATTGTTTCTTTCTCACCACAGGGGTGTGTTTGATTATTGGTTCTTCAGAGATTTTAAATATGGGATCAATTCCTCTTTTTTTGTATATTTCATATTGTCCACAGGACATGTGAATTGGTGGTTGGCTGTGAAGTAGTGATGAAATGCAAAGCCTAAAGTATGCAAATGTTGAGGCTATTTTTAACTTCAAAGTTTGCTGCCGAATCTGTTGATTATATCCTACTCCCATCATGTAACATGTAAATGACACGGTACCAAACAGTGAAGAACTATTCAGTGACCCGGTCTGCCTGTCTTACTCTCTGTTCCAGTGCTTGCAGAGCTGCCTAAACCTCAGAACCTGACTCTGCTCACCCTGAACACACAGTATGTACTGACGTGGGACTGGGACCAGACGACCACAGGCAACTCTGTTACCTTCACTGTAGAGTACATGGCGTAAGTCACCAGATGCACTCACACCAGACCCCTCCTACATGTCACATACTGTAGTTCATCTCCCCCTCCTACATGTCACATACTGTAGTTCATCTCCCCCTCCTACATGTCACATACTGTAGTTCACCTCCTACATGTCACATACTGTAGTTCACCTCCTACATGTCACATACTGTAGTTCACCTCCTACATGTCACATACTGTAGTTCACCTCCCCCTCCTACATGTCACATACTGTACTGTAGTTCACCTCCCCCTCCTACATGTCACATACTGTACTGTAGTTCACCTCCTACATGTCACATACTGTACTGTAGTTCACCTCCCCCTCCTACATGTCACATACTGTAGTTCACCTCCCCCTCCTACATGTCACATACTGTAGTTCACCTCCCCCTCCTACATGTCACATACTGTACTGTAGTTCACCTCCCCCTCCTACATGTCACATACTGTACTGTAGTTCACCTCCCCCTCCTACATGTCACATACTGTACTGTATTTCACCTACACCCAAACAGTGACTCTTCTGCTCTATTTTACCACCATGAGAGTCATGATCTGGTATTGGGCAAAGACTGGCTCTCATCACTGACTCTCTCGCTCGCTCCCCAACAGGAAGTACAAGATGAAGATGAAGAAGAACTGGAGCCGTGTGTGTGAAAGGACCACACGCACCCGCTGTGACCTCACAGGTTCTGATCTGCACTACCTGGGCATGTACGTGCTCCGAGTCCGAGCCAGCGCAGGCGGAGTCAACTCTGACTGGGTCAACAAAGACTTCTGCCCTGATAAAAATGGTGAGAGGAATGGGAGAAGGCAGACAGACTTGGGCACAGATGAAAATACACACACACACACACACACACACACACACACACACACACACACACACACACACACACACACACACCACACACACCCACACCCACACCCACACCCACACCCACACCCACACCCACACCCACAGCCACAGCCACAGCCACAGCCACAGCCACAGCCACAGCCACAGCCACAGCCACAGCCACAGCCACACCACACCCACAGCCACCACACCCACAGCCACACACACCCACAGCCACACACACCCACAGCCACACACACACACACACACACACACACACACACACACACACACACACACACACACACACACACACACACACACACACACACACACACACACACACACACACACACACACACACCCACACCCACACACACACACACACACACACAGCCACACACAGCCACACACACACACCACAGCCACACACCACACACACAGCCACACACAGCCACACACACACACAGCCACACACACACACACACACACACACAGCCACACACACACACACACCACACACAGCACACACACAGCCACACACAGCCACACACACCACACACACACAGCCACAGCCACACACACAGACACACACACAGCCACACACACACACAGACACACACACACACAGCCACACAGCCACACACACAGCCACACACAGCCACACACAGCCACACACACACACACAGCCACACACACACACACACACACACACAGCCACACACACAGCCACACACACAGCCACAGCCACACACACAGACACACAGCCAGACACACACAGCCACACACACACACACACAGCCAGACAGCCACAGCCACACACACAGACACACAGCCAGACAGCCACAGCCACACACACAGACACACAGCCAGACACACAGCCACACAGCCACACACACAGACACACAGCCACACACACACACAGCCACACACACACACACACAGCCAGACAGCCACAGCCACACACACAGACACACAGCCACACAGACACACACACAGCCACACAGACACACACACAGCCACACAGACACAGCCACAGCCACACAGACACAGCCACAGCCACACACACACAGCCACACACACACACAGCCACACACACACCACACACACACACAGCCACACACACACACAGCCACACACACACACAGCCACACAGACACAGCCACAGCCACACAGACACAGCCACAGCCACACAGACACAGCCACAGCCACACAGACACAGCCACAGCCACACACACACACACAGCCACACACACACACAGCCACACACACACAGACACACACGTGTGTTGATTGAGCTTACAGAAGTTGTAAAGGCACTCAAATCTATTGGTATTAAGAAAGCCGGCTGGCCCGGATGAATTGAACCCTAATTCTTCAAATAATGGGTGCCGAGATTATTGCTGCCCCTCTCACTCATATATTAAATATTTCATTGGCGAGTAATACCATTCCTAAAGTCTGGAAAGCAGCCTACGTCACGCCTTTACGTTAAGGGTGGAGATATGTCCCAATTGGATAACTATCGTCCCATGTCTAAACTGTCTGCACATCCAAACATTTAGGAAAAAAACTGAGTGAGTTTTTTTCAGGTTCTCAATTCCAGTTTTAGAGCCCAGCATGCTGCCCTACCCAGCAAAAAGGCAGTAACTGCTCATAGTGTGGATCTGTGGAAAATTACTTTTATTTACCTTGGTTTCACAGTAACTTTTATACAGTAACTGTTAACATGACCCCAATTTTCACCACAACTCAATACAATAGAGGCAGGATACTTGTCCACATGATTAAGCATGTATTTAACTGTAGCAAATGAGCAGTTACTGAGCAGTTACTGCCAGTTTTGCTTGGTAGGGCAGTATAGGAAAATTACTGCAATAATGTTGGTTATTTTCTAGATGCTCACTTTCTATCGACTTGTCAAAGGCCTTTGACACTATTAACCATGCCCTGCTGTTGAATAGACTAAATGTTTAAGTGTTGATGCATTGTATTGGTTCCAAAACTACCTTTCTGACAGAACAGTGTGTAGCACAGCAGGGTATGGAATCTGAGTTTCGAAGACTTACGATAGGCGTCCCCCAGGGCTCCACTTTAGGTCCGATCTTTTTTACACTATATAAATTACATAGGGAAGACTGTTGACTCTGCAAATCTCCATCTGTATGCTGATGACACAATGACTTATTCTTGCACATCTAATATTGAGATCACTTTTCTGGAGTTATAGTTGGCTTTTGATGTTATTCAGAGACATATTTTCAAATTGAAGCTTGTGCATTTTTTTCCTTATATTTAGTTGGAGTCACTTTCAGATTTTAACTATGAAAGGCCAGCAAATTGATAGGGTCACCTCCTATAAGGATCTTGGGAATTAGTTGGATGAAAAGCTGAATTTTAAACAGCACATTAATAACATTGACGAAGAAACTAGTTGCAATTGGGTTTCTATTTTAGGAACAAATCTTGCTTTTCAATGTCTGTCAAATTATCTTGTTCAAAGCACTTTGTTATCGGTCCTCGATTATGGTGATATTGTCTATATGCAGGCCTCCACAAGTACCTTAAACTCTGGACATAGTGTATCATGGTGCTTTAAGATTTGAAACAAATGCTACATCAATTACCCATGGTGCAATGTACCTCTCTCTCCACCAGGAGGCTAAAGCACTGGTACACTTTTGTATACAAAGCATTGATGGGACAACTCCCTTTGTATCTCTGTTCGTCGCTGACCAGATCAGTCACTCAATAGTCTTCCTTCACAGTCGCTGCTGTCCTTGTCTGTTCCTAAGACTAGGACCGAGGTGGGGGAGGCTGGGACCGAGGTGGGGGAGGCTGGGACCGAGGTGGGGGAGGCAATATCTTTTTTTCCCCATAATGCCTTCATCCTGGAATATGCTTTGAAAGATATTAAAGTTATGGGAGTTAGGCAAAGACACTGTTTTTAAGACGCTGATCAATGACACTCTTTGTGATAGCTGCATTTGTTTCTCATCTTCAAATATATACACTGCTCAAAAAAATAAAGGGAACACTAAAGTAACACATCCTAGATCTGAATGAATTAAATTCTTAAATACTTTTTTCTTTACATAGTTGAATGTGCTGACAACAAAATCACACAAATTATCAATGGAAATCAAATTTATCAACCCATGGAGGTCTGGATTTGGAGTCACACTCAAAATTAAAGTGGAAAACTACACTACAGACTGATCCAACTTTGATGTAATGTCCTGAAAACAAGTCAAAATGAGGCTCAGTAGTGTGTGTGGCCCCCACGTGCATGTATGACCTCCCTACAACGCCTGGGCATGCTCCTGATGAGGTGGTGGATGGTCTCCTGAGGGATCTCCTCCCAGACCTGGACTAAAGCATTCACCAACTCCTGGACAGTCTGGTGCAACGTGGCGTTGGTGGATGGAGCGAGACATGATATCCCAGGTGTGCTCAATTGGATTCAGGTCTGGGGAACTGGCGGGCCAGTCCATAGCATCAATGTCTTCCTCTTGCAGGACCTGCTGACACACTCTAGCCACATGAGGTCTAGCATTGTCTTGCATTAGGAGGAACCCAGGGCCAACCGCACCAGCATATGGTCTCACAAGGGGTCTGAGGATCTCATCTCGGTACCTAATGGCAGTCAGGCTACTGCTGGCGAGCACATGGAGGACTGTGCGGCCCCCGAAAGAAATGCCACCCCACACCATGACTGACCCACCGCCAAACCGGTCATGCTGGAGGATGTTGCAGGCAGCAGAACGTTCTCCACAGCGTCTCCAGACTGTCATGTCTGTCACGTGCTCAGTGTGAACCTGCTTTCATCTGGGAAGAGCACAGGGCACCAGTGGCGAATTTGCCAATCTTGGTGTTCTCTGGCAAATGCCAAACGTCCTGCACGGTGTTGGGCTGTAAGCACAACCCCCACATGTGGACGTCGGGCCCTCATACCACCCTCATGGAGTCTGTTTCTGACTGTTTGAGCAGACACATGCACATTTGTGGCCTGCTGGAGGTCATTTTGCAGGGCTCTGGCAGTGCTCCTCCTGCTCCTCCTTGCACAAATGCAGAGATAGCGGTCCTGCTGCTGGGTTGTTGCCCTCCTACGGCCTCCTCCACATCTACTGATGTACTGGCCTGTATCCTGGTAGCGCCTCCATGCTCTGGACACTAATGCTGACAGACACCGCAAACCTTCTTGCCACAGCTCGCATTGATGTGCCATCCTGGATGAGCAGCACTACCTGAGCCACTTGTGTGGGTTGTAGACTCCGTCTCATGCTACCACTAGAGTGAAAGCACCGGCAGCATTCAAAAGTGACCAAAACATCAGCCAGGAAGCATAGGAACTGAGAAGTGGTCTGTGGTTACCACCTGCAGAACCACTCCTTTATTAGGGGTGTCTTGCTAATTGCCTATAATTTCCACCTGTTATCTATTCCATTTGCACAACAGCATGTGAAATTTATTGTCAGTGTTGCTTCCTCAGTGGACAGTTTGATTTCACAGAAGTGTGATTGACTTGGAGTTACATTGTGTTTAAGTGTTCCCTTTTTTATTTTTTTGAGCAGTGTATATAACTAGTGACACTTTAGCTGTGTTCGAATACTCATACTAACCATACTATTTTTGATGTACATGCTTATTTGGCATAGTATGGATTTTTATTTAACCAGAGAAGTCAGTTAAGAACAAATTATTATTTATAATGTCACCCTACCAAAAGGCCTCCTGCAGGGACGGGGGTCTGGGATTAAAAAGAAATGCAATATAAATATAGGACAAAACACACATCACTACATAAAGAGAGACCAAAGACAACACCATAGCAAGGCAGCAACACATGACAACACGGCATGGTGGCAACACAAAACATGGTACAAACATTATTGGGCACAGACGACAGCACAAAGGGCAAGAAGGTAGAGACAACGATGAATCACACAAAGCAGACTTTGTAGCGGGGCAGGGGAAAAAGAGGGAGGAGCATCGGGGATGGTCGCATTAGAAGGGATGGGAGATGAGGAAATGTTGGACGGGCAGGGAGGCATGGCTGAGTCAAATAGGAACTCTGACTTAATGAAATGGTGATTTTTTTTTTTAAAAAGCTCAGCCATGTTCTTGTCAGTAACAACCACATCAACATTAAGGGACATAGGCGGCTGTGAGGAGGCAGGTTTATTCTCCAGGTCTTTAACCGTTTTCCAGAACTTCTTGGTGTTAGACCCACAGAGCTAGAACTGCTCCTTAAAGTAACTGACATTGGCCTTCCGCATAGCCTGAGTGCACTTATTTCTCATTTGCCTGAACGATAGCCAGTCAGCCTGAGTATGTGTGTGCTGAGCCTTTCGCCAAATGCATTTCTTGAGGTGGAGTAACTCTGCAAGATCGCGGTCGAAACAGGGGCTGAACTTTGAAAAAAAAAAAAAATGTAATTCTCATTTTCTTTATTTGGGGCGTGTTTGTTAACAATACCATTGAAAATATCCAAAAAAGAAGGTCCAAGCGCCTTCGACAGAGGGGATCAAGCTGTCTCTATACCATTTTACAGATATAGTTAGTATGACAATTCCCAGATGTGGTCCTAAATTTGCTGAAGTATACACGCAGAGGACACTATTTCTGTACTTTAGGGCCCATAATGCAATTCCTCAAAAGGGGGTGTGGCTTCACAACATTTTCAGATTTGTAGTAAATGGTGGAAAATATGCAGCCGAGGTCTGACGAGAGAGGATACAAACTCATTGCTTTAACTAATTATGAGTAATGTCATAAAGTAATTACTTTTCAAATAAGTTACACATTTTGTTAGCTACGCTATCCTTACGAACCACATAGCATATTAAAGCAGTATGTACCGGTATGTTAGCTAGCTACCTAATGTTAGTTGGCTACTAATACATTGGACTTGCCAGTATATCAACTATATGCTATTTAATTTAGTTAAGTTGTGTAGTCTTAGTGTGTTCTCAGTGGACATTGTTAATTCGCTCTGGCGATCTTAAAAAAAATATTATAATAATAATTTTAAAAAGCATGATTCAATTGTTGCCAGCAGCACAGTTGGTTACCAACACTCTGGATAACATGAAACAAGCCTAACCAGCTCTGCTAGGGCGAGTACAATGGTCAGTGAAGTGTTCTCTCATTTGTGTCTGGATGTAGCTAGCAAGCTAGCCAACATTAGCCAGTTACAACGGCACCCAAGCTGAGGTCAGAACACTTGGATCAACCCTCCACCAGAGCGTCCAGTGTGCGTTTATGAACAGATAATCTGACAACGCTCTGAATTTAGGAACGCCCAGAGCGTCCTCTGCCACTCCCAGATTGAATTTAAGAACACGGCCAAAGTTTTATGATGTCCTAGCTAATAATTTGTTATTCTAACAATCTAGCAAGCGGTTGCAAAGCAACAGCATCAAATTCCGGGATAGACGGGTGAAGCACTGGTACGCTCAACTGAAAGAATACCGTTTAGTTTACAGTATAATAAAATTAACAAATAGTATGTAGTGTATATACAGTATGTTAGTGTGGGTATTCGAACGCAGCTTTTGTATTTTTCTGTAATATTTTCTGGACACGCTGCTATTTCCCTGTTTTGTCTTCTTGTCAGGTCGCCCGTCACAAAATAGGCTTTTAACCTCAATGGCTCTTACCTGGTTAAATAAAATGAAAATATAACTCACACACAGCGACACGCCAACACGCACAGCCACCCTTACACACAACTAGCACAGAGACCGTTAATCTGTCCTTCACCAAGAATCATTCCCAGGACTCTGGAGTTGCCTGTGTGGCGACTATTGATTATTAGTGAGTTTATTTAGGTCTTATCTGTTCTTCCCCCTGTCTAGCTTCGTTGGGCCCACCGTCCAGGGTGGAGATGGCTCCTGTGGGGAACCTGCTGGACGTGACCATCTCTGACCCCATGACCAGCACCCAGCACTCCATGAAGGAACACGTCCTCTACCTGTACTACCGCATCCTGTACTGGAGTCGCTCTGATGACCCTCAGGTACTGGCACAACCTTCTGCCTTGTTTTGTGGCCTCTAAAGACTCCTGGGCCTCCCCTCAGTAACCCTGGGACTGCTGTCACCTGGGCCTCCCCTCAGTAACCCTGGGACTGCTGTCTCCTGGGCCTCCCCTCAGTAACCCTGGGACTGCTGTCACCTGGGCCTCCCCTCAGTAACCCTGGGACTGCTGTCACCTGGGCCTCCCCTCAGTAACCCTGGGACTGCTGTCACCTGGGCCTCCCCTCAGTAACCCTGGGACTGCTGTCTCCTGGGCCTCCCCTCAGTAACCCTGGGACTGCTGTCTCCTGGGCCTCCCCTCAGTAACCCTGGGACTGCTGTCACCTGGGCCTCCCCTCAGTAACCCTGGGACTGCTGTCACCTGGGCCTCCCCTCAGTAACCCTGGGACTGCTGTCTCCTGGGCCTCCCCTCAGTAACCCTGGGACTGCTGTCTCCTGGGCCTCCCCTCAGTAACCCTGGGACTGCTGTCACCTGGGCCTCCCCTCAGTAACCCTGGGACTGCTGTCACCTGGGCCTCCCCTCAGTAACCCTGGGACTGCTGTCACCTGGGCCTCCCCTCAGTAACACTGGGACTGCTATAAAATACCAGAAGCTACAACATGGTGTAACACTAAACAATAAACTTAAAGATAGGAACACAAGTGTGTTCTAATAAGGCTTTCAATGCAGATAACTGGTTGGTGCTCTGTATTCTAGAAGGTTTTGAAGTGTTCTATGATGGTGCTCTGTATTCTAGAACACTTCAAAACCTTCTATGTCAGTTGTTCCATGTTCTCTGGAACTCTTCCAGTTGAAACATCAATAACCCCTCTGCTGTGTCCCTGTGTTACACCAGAGCAGATGGGTATGATTTTATATATCATCTCTATGTCCCAAACCGTTCCTGGAGTACCCCCAACCGTTCCACTTGTTGAGACGTATTCAGGACTAGCACATCTGATTCAACTTGTGAAGGGCTTGATGATGAGTTCATCACTAGAATCCCATGTGCTCCTACTGGAATGGGTGAAATAAGTGGAATGTCTGGGGGGGGGTTAGGGCAAGACAGGGCAGCATATCCCAACACTGTCTGATTTTATAACGTGTTCTTATTGGATGTTCAGGGTCTGAAGCCTAAAGTGTTGGACTCTAGCAACAACCTGGTGACGCTGCCTGAGCTGGAGGCCTGGACGTGGTACTGTATCATGATCCAGTCTCGCTACGACTACTACAACAAGACTAGCAGCTACACAGAACCCCAGTGCATGCAGACGGAGGGTAGGGATGAACACTTCACACTAAAGACTTGGAGATTTGTTTCCAAATTGCTTGACTAATTACCTACCTGTATAATGTGTGTGTAGAGATGCCAGAGAGTGTGTTTTACAGGAGTAATTGCATAATAACGCCACTAAAGTGTGACTGTTCTCGTCCTCAGGTGACACCCCGTACTGGCAGATCTTCCTGTACTTCCTGGTCTCCATGATGGTGTGTTTCCTGCTCGTGTTGCTTCCCTCCTACGCCTTCTTCAGGTTCTACAGAGTCCTCAAAAACACCTTTTACCCCTCTATCCAGCTGCCTGCACACATCCAGGAGGTAGGTCTCACAAACGCTTACTCAACAGTAAACAGCATAACAGTAATATCCAGGTGTACCGTCCATCCTCTTGGTTGGTGGGTGTGTCTGTGTGTTTAAGGGTGGTTGGGAATAAGCAATGAGAATTTATCTTTCTCTCTCACCCCCCAGTACCTCTGTGACTCCTCCCCCGGCTCCGACATGCCCAGTCTTCTCGCTGCTGTTTCAGAGGCGGAGCTGTGCTGTGGTAAGCTGACCATCTGTTCTGAGGTGGTGCTACTGGAGATACACGTCCCTCCTCCCCTCTCAGCGCCCCCCTCAGAGCTGGAGCAGGACAGCGGCAGGCACATCCGCCAGGACAGTGGAAACTCTGGGATCTGCTCCACAGAGGGAGGCTCCACCCAGCAGGGTTGTAGTTGTGGGGATCAGGACAGACCAGGAAGTGGATTCCTGGCAGAGACTGGCGCAGGCCAGGATGGAGGAGATGGGGTGAGACGTCATATCATGAAAGTCCAATATTTTTGGAAACTTGTCTGTTCAAATCAAATCAAATCAAATTTATTTATATAGCCCTTCGTACGTCAGCTGATATCTCAAAGTGCTGTACAGAAACCCAGCCTAAAACCCCAAACAGCAAACAATGCAGGTGTAAAAGCACGGTGGCTAGGAAAAACTCCCTAGAAAGGCCAAAACCTAGGAAGAAACCTAGAGAGGAACCGGGCTATGTGGGGTGGCCAGTCCTCTTCTGGCTGTGCCGGGTAGAGATTATAACAGAACATGACCAAGATGTTCAAATGTTCATAAATGACCAGCATGGTCAAATAATAATAAGGCAGAACAGTTGAAACTGGAGCAGCAGCACAGTCAGGTGGACTGGGGACAGCAAGGAGCCATCATGTCAGGTAGTCCTGGGGCACGGTCCTAGGGCTCAGGTCCTCCGAGAGAGAGAAAGAAAGAGAGAATTAGAGAGAGCATATGTGGGGTGGCCAGTCCTCTTCCGGCTGTGCCGGGTGGAGATTATAACAGAACGTGGCCAAGATGTTCAAATGTTCATAAATGACCAGCATGGTTGAATAATAGTAAGGCAGAACAGTTGAAACTGGAGACATGTTGACATGTTTAACATTTTGGGACTATCAAAAACCTAAATAAAAAATGGTTATGGATGATTTTATTTATGCAGCATGTTATTCATGTGATTCTGGTCTTTTAGTATACCAGTACACTGTCAGCTGCCTGGGTTGGCCTGGGAATCTCATGTTGCTGTGTGTTTAAGGGTGTAGAAACATGCATAAAAAGTGTCAGATTTGGTATGGAGGCGCATTGACTTTTAGACATCTTAAAGTCAAGTCCACCTTTTCTTTTCTATGACTTGGGTATAGAAGCTGTTCAGGGTCGTGTTGGTTCCAGACGTGGTGCACTGTGGTTGCTCGAGTCTTTCACAACGTCAGCAACGTGGGGACTTGCTCTTGACACTGCCTGGTATATTGGTCCTAGATGGCAGGGAGCTCTGCCCGAGTGATGGACTGGGCCGTACGCACCCTGCGTTGTAGCGCCTGGCGGTCGGGTGGCTTGTAGTTGCCTTTCCAAGCGGTAATGCAGCCAATCAAGATTATTTCGATGGTGCAGCTGTCGAACAGCCTCCTGAGGTGTAGAGGTGCTGTCATGCCCTCTTATCAACTGTGTGTATGGACCTTAAGTTCTTAGTGATTTGGACACTGAGGAACTTGAAGCTCTCGACCTGCTTCACTACCGCCCCATTGATGTGGATGGGGGCGTGTGTTCTCCCCTCCGTTTCCTCTAGTCCATGATCGGTGTCTTCCTGTGTCTTGCTGACGTTGAGGGAGAGGTTGTTGTCCCTACACTACACAACCAGGTTTCTGAACTCCGCCCTATAGGCTGCCTCTTCGTCCTAAGTGATAAGTCTTACCACCGTCGTGTCGTCAGCAAACTTGGTGTTAGACTCGTGCGCGGCCATGCAGTCATGGGTGAACAGGGAATACAGGAGGGGACTAAGCACACAGCCCTGCGGGGCCCCTATGTTGATGGTCAGTGTGGTGGAAGTGTTGTTGCCTACCCTCACCACCTGGGGGCGGCCCATCAGAAAGTCCAGGATCCAGTTGCAGAGGGAGGTGTTCAAACCCAGGGTCCTGAGCTTGGTGGTTAGCTTGGAAGGGACTATGGTTTTGATTGCTGAGCTGTAGTCAATGAATAGCATTCTTACATAGGTACTCCTTTTGTCCAGGTGGTTGAGGGCAGTATGGAGTGCAATAGAGATTGCGTCATCTGTTGGGGTGGAATGCAAAATGGAGTGTGTCCAGGGTGTCTGGGATGAGGGTGTGAACCATGACCAACCTTTCAAAGCATTTCATGGCTGTAGATGTGAGTGCTACGGGGTAATTTGCCAGCTCGTCAGTGCAAACTCTGAGGATGTGGCCTGGTATTCCATCTGGCCCCGCGGCCTTGTGAATGTTAACCTGTTTGAAGGTCTTACATTTACTACGGAGAGCAAGATCATACATTAGTACTGAACAACTGGGGCTCTCATGCATGGTTCTGTGTTGCTTACCTCAAAGTGAGCATAAAGGCATTTAGCTCCTTTGGTAAGCTTATGTCGCTGGGCATGTCACGGCTGGGTGGATTACAAAGGGTGTGCAAGTTTTTTTGAAAACTTTTTTTTTTAAACTTTTAAAAACATTAATTAGTTTGTTCTTTATGGAATCTGAAATCAAGGAAAGTGTCATGTTTTCTTATTATTTGACTTCATCTTTGTTTTGAAAGGTGCTTTGGTCCAACTGTTACTGGTTGGACCCCTGAGTCTTAAACAAGAACTGAATCCCTGAAGGTCTATGTTCATTGATGTCTCTCTTTCTGATGGTTTGTTTTCTGAGGTGAAACTCCCCTGTGGAACAAATTCATCTTAGAGGTTTTGCACTATTCATACCAAATTTTTGTCAAAGTTAAATTATCAGCATCATCTGGGATAAAAAGTGACATAAAACAAAATGCATCCATGAAAAACCATACATTACATCTGTCAAAGCCTCAAACACAGCCAATGCAAATGTTTGTCTATGCTTTATCATACCTAGCTGATATCTGACGTGGCATTATAGTTACATACTGTAGGTTTAAAAAGTAGTCCTGGTGAGTCTTGTGCACAAACAATTGTCGCATTTTACAGTAACACACCTACTCATTCAAGTTTTTTATTTTATTTTCACTGTTTTCTACATTGTAGAATAATAGTAAAGACAGACTATGAAATAACACATATGGAATCATGTAGTAACCAACAAAGTGTTAGATACAAATAATATAATAATAATAATAATATAATAATAATAATAATATAATAATAATAATATAATAATAATAATATAATAATAATAATATAATAATAATATAATAATAATAATAATAATAATAATAATAATATAATAATAATATGCCATTTAGCAGACGCTTTTATCCAAAGCGACTTACAGTCATGTGTGCATACATTCTACGTATGGGTGGTCCCGGGAATCGAACCCACTACCCTGGCGTTACAAGCGCCATGCTCTACCAACTGAGCTACAGAAGGACCATCAAAATATCAAAATATATTTTAGATTCTTTAAAGTAGCCACCCTTTGACTTGATGCCAGGTCATCTGATGCAGCATTCCATCACTCTCCTTCATCAAATAGCTCTTACACAGCCTGGAGGTGTGTTTTTTTTGGGGTCATTGTCCTGTTGAAAAACAAATGATAGTCCCACTAAGCGCAAACCAGATGGGATGGCGTTTAGCTGAAGAATGCTGTGGTAGCCATGCTGGTGAAGTGTGCCTTGAATTCTAGGACATATTTCCACCAGTCTAATGTCAATTGCCTGTGTTTCTTGGCCCAAGCACGTCTCTTCTTCTTATTGGTGTCCTTTAGTAATGGTTTCTTTGCAGCAATTTGACCATGAAGGCCTGATTCATGCAGTCTCCTCTGAAAAGTTGATGTTGAGATGTCTGTTACTTGAACTCTGAAGCATTTATTTGGGCTGCAATCTGAGGTGCAATTAACTCTAATGAATTTATCCTCTGGGTCTTCCTTTCCTGTGACGGTCCTCATGAGAGCCAGTTTCATCATAGCGCTTGAGGCATCTCTATAACAGAACAAGGCATCTCTATAACAGAACAAGGCATCTCTAGAGCAGAACAGGGCATCTCTAGAGCAGAACAGGGCATCTCTAGAGCAGAACAGGGCATCTCTAGAGCAGAACAGGGCATCTCTAGAGCAGAACAGGGCATCTCTAGAGCAGAACAGGGCATCTCTAGAGCAGAGCAGGGCATCTCTAGAGCAGAGCAGGGCATCTCTAGAGCAGAGCAGGGCATCTCTAGAGCAGAACAGGGCATCTCTAGAGCAGAGCAGAACAGGGCATGTCTCTCACGTCCTGCTCTACATGTCGGTACCGGTCTGGTTTCGGGCAAGAGAGCTGCCCGTCTAGTTTTGACTATAAATCAACCACAGGAATGTTGATGCTATTCATTTCACACACCTTCCACAACAGCTTTCTCGTGTGTTGAAGTGTACTACCGCTCCAGGCAGACTAAAAAGTCTCAGTTTCTTATGTTGGTGTAATGTTTTAGTTGTCCTCCACGTCTGCTTATTACTGCACTATAGCATCCAACATTCCTGTGATGCTGAAGTACAATGTGAAACGTGACATAATAATAATAATATATGCCATTTAGCAGACGCTTTTATCCAAAGCGACTTACAGTCATGTGTGCATACATTCTACGTATTGGTGGTCCCGGGGCTCGAACCCACTACTCTGGCGTTACAAGCGCCATGCTCTACCAACTGAGCTACAGAAGTTCTGGCCTTGTGTTTCTCAGCGTCTGCTACGCTGCCCAGACCTCACAACGTGACCGTGCAGTGAACACTCCATACATCCTGAGATTGGACCGTTCCCTGACATCCAGGACAACGATACAAGGCGGCGTTAGAGGAAGAGGCCCTAAACATTTTAAAAGACTCCAGCCACACAAGTCATATATGGCACGGCACGTGGTACCGGAGCGCCAAGTCTGGGACCAAAATGGCTCCTGTAAAGTTTTTACCCCCAAGCCATAAGACTGCTAAAACTGTTCATCAAATGGCGACCCGGACTATTTACATTGACCCTCTTGTTATTTTGTTTTGCGATAATTCTCATGCGCTGACCCTATTCACACTCACTGGACTTTACCCACTCACACATACTGCGCTGACCCTATTCACACTCACTGGACTTTACCCACTCACACATACTGCGCTGACCCTATTCACACTCACTGGACATTACCCACTCACACATACTGCGCTGACCCTATTCACACTCACTGGACTTTACCCACTCACACATACTGCGCTGACCCTATTCACACTCACTGGACTTTACCCACTCACACATACTGCGCTGACCCTATTCACACTCACTGGACTTTACCCACTCACACTACACACACACTACACACTCATGCATATTGACACCTCACACATGGAAACACTTTTACACTCCTCACATACGCTGCTGTTATTCTGTTTATCATCTATCCTGATTGCCTAGTCACTTTTAGCCCTACCTACATGTACATATTACCTAAACTACCTGGTACCCCTGCACATTGATTCGGTACTGGTACTCCTTGTATATAGCCTCGTTATTTTATTAACTTTTTACATTTTTTGACAATTTTTGTACTTTTTTTAAACTGGTATTGGGAAAGGGCTTGTAAGTAAGCATTTCACGGTAAAGTCTACACCTGTTGTATTTGGCACATGTGACAAATAACATTTTATGAACTTTGATTTGAATCACTCCCTAACCAATCACAATGTCACGTTCAACGTACAAAACACTTTGGGAATATACTCTTAGAAAAAAAGCGTTCCAAAAGGAAAAACTCTTTTTGGTTCCGGGTGGAACCCTCTGTGAAAAAGGAACACATGGAACACAAAAGGGTTCTCCTATGGGGACAGCCGAAGAGCCTTTTCAGTTTCTAGATGGTACACTCTTATAAAAAAAATTTAAAAGGTGCTAAGATCCTTTCTTACTCCGGGACTGTAAAGAGTACATGTTTATTTGAGGTAAATGTAGGGGAGGAGCGACTTCTCTGGGGAGATGGACAACTCTGGCTCATACAGTACGTACTGAGATTGAGGGCAAGGGTCAGATGTCTAACTAGTCCTGGCTGAAGTTCTATCCTTATCAACACGGTGAGGCCAACAGTATCCGTTACCTGGACAATCACACTGTGGCTGTGTCCAAGCTTTTGTTTCAGCCCAGCTCCAACACACCTGATTCTAATAACTGTGGTCTAAAATAAAGACTGTTTGTTGATGATTTGAATCAGGTGTGTAAGTGCTGGGCTGGAACAAAGCTAGCCGACAGACTAAAAACGGAGCATGCTCACAACTGCCATATGTTGTTGTTCAGAAGGCTGGGGTGTAACCATGACAGCAGATTGTGTTCCTGTGTTACAGTGGCCCTAAAATCGTACATTCGGACAGATTTCCACCAGTCTAATGTCCATTGCCTGTGTTTCTTGGCCCAAGCAAGTCTCTTCTTCTTATTGGTGTCCTTTAGTAGTGGTTTTTTCGCAGCATTTTCGACCATGAATGTCTGATTCACGCAGTCTCCTCTGAACAGTTGATGTTGAGATGTGACTGTTACTTGAACTCTGTGAAGCATTTTTTTTGGTGCTGCAATCTGAGCGTATCCTCTGCAGCAGAGGTACCTCTGTTTCTGCCTTTCCTGTGTGGTCCTTGTGAGAGCCAGTTTCATCATAGCTCTTGATGGTTTTGCGACTGCACTTGAAGAAACTTCAACTTCTAAGTTCAAAGTTCTTGAAATGTTCCGCATTGACTGACCTTGTCTTAAAGTAATGGTGGACTGTGATGTGATCGTACTGCAGCAGGGTGAGAAGGTGGGGGGGACGAATGTGCTGTGGGGGGGGGGGGGACGAGCTGCAGCAGGGTGAGACGGTGAAGATATGCTATTAAACCTATTTGCATGGCCAGATTCCCTCTTTGCATACCAAGGTAAGTTTCCATACTCAAAATAAAATGACAGATTGCTCCACTTGAGCAGTGACTAGACATTTGATTAAAATAAATCCCAACTAAACAAGTGTTACAGGTGAATCTAAAAGCATGCAGTAATGAGTGTGTATACAGTGCATTAGGAAAGTACTCAGACCCCTTGACTTTTTCCACATTTTGTTACGTTACAGTCTTATTCTAAAATGGATTGAAATGTTTTTTCCCCCCTCATCCTCATCAATCTACACACAATACATGACATCACAATACCCCAAAATGACATCACAATACACCATAATGACAAAGCAAAAACGATTTGGTAGAATTTTGTACAAATGTTGTTGTTTTTTAAACTAAGAACCCTTTACGTAAGTCTTCATACTCTTTACTCAATACTTTGTCGAAGCACCTTTGGCAGCGATTACAACCTCAAGTCTTGCGCATGACACTACAAGCTTGGCACACCTGCATTTGGGGAGTTTCTCCCATTCTTCTTTGCAGATCCTCTCAAGCTCTGTCAGGTTGTAAGGGGAGCTTCGCTGCACAGCTATTATCAAGTCTCTCCAGAGATGTTCGATCCTGTGTCTGGCTGGGCCACTCAAGGACATTCAGAGACTTGTCCCGAAGACACTCCTGCATTGTCTTGTCTGTGTGCTTAGGGTTTTTCATCCTGTTGGGAGGTGAACCTTCACCCCAGTCTGAGATCCTGATACTCTGGAGTATGTTTTCATCAAGGATATCTGGGTGAACAGGCAGTTGCTTGGGTGGTTGATGTCCTTGATTATCTTTTTTGGCCTTCCTGTGACATCGGGTGCTGTAGGTGTCCAAGAGGGCAGGTAGTTGGCCCCCGGTGATGCGTTGTGCATACCGCACTACCCTCTGGAGAGCCTTGCAGTTGAGGGCGGAGCAGTTGCCGTACCAGGAGGTGATACAGGATGCTCTCAATTGTGCATCTGTAAAAGCCTGTGAGGGTTTTAGGTGACAGCCTCCTGAGGTTGAAGAGGCACTGTTGTGCCTTCTTCACCACGTAGTCTGTGTGGGTGGATCATTTCAGTTTGTCTGTGATGTGTACGCCAAGGAACTTAACTTTCCGCCTTCTCCAGCCTTCTCCATTACCGTCCCATTGATGTGGATAGGGGAGTGCTCCCTCTGCCATTTCCTGAGGTACACAATCATCTCCTTCGATTTGTTGATGTTGAGTGAGAGGTTGTTTTTGAGTGCCCTCACCTCCCTGTAGGCTGTGTTGGTAATCAAGCCCAATACTGTTGGGGGAGAAGGGCCTTGGTCACCTCGCCGAATAAGGCCCTTCTCCCGCCGATTCCTCAGTTTGGACAGGCCTCCAGCTCTAGGAAGGGTCTTGGTGGTTCCAAACTTCTTCCATTTAAGAATGATGGAGGCCACTGTGTTCTTGGGGACCTTCAATGTTGCACACATTTTTTTTGTACCCTTCCCCAGATCTGTGCCTTGACACAATCCTGTCTTGGAGCTCTACGAACAATTCCTTCCACCACATTGCTTGGTTTTTGCTCTGACATGCACTGTCAACTGTGGGACCTTATATAGACAGGTGTGTGCCTTTCCAAATCATGTCCAATCAATAGAATTTGCCACAGGTTAGTTGTAGAAACATCTCAAGGATGATCAATGGAAACAGGATGCGTCTGAGCTCAATTTTGAGTCTCAAATCAAAGGGTCTTGAATACTTATGTAAATAATGTATTTCTAAAAACCAGTTCATTATGAGGTATTGTGTGTGTGTGTGTGTGTGTGTGTGTGTGTGTGTGTGTGTGTGTGTGTGTGTGTGTGTGTGTGTGTGTGTGTGTGTGTGTGTGTGTGTGTGTGTGTGTGTGTGTGTGTGTGTGTGTGTGTGTGTGTGTGTGTGTGTGTGTGTGTGTGTGCTTTTTCTCAGCGCTGATCTGATTGGTCAATAGACCAGTTAGTGAAAAAAGATCAGAATTGAGCTGTGTGTCTAAACTGAGCCATCTTTACCCATGCTGTTATGAGTAAACTTGAAATTACTTTTTTTTCATGTCATCATTCTGTCAATAGTGACATTTTCTTCAGTGTTGCAATGATTATTTTATTTTTTGCAGAACTGAGAACCGCAAGAGCACATGTCTCATTACACAAGGCAAGTGTCAATGTTAATTCCCATAACAGACGGATAATTAAGAGACTGGTTTGTGTGTCATAATAGCCCTGTTAAATACCAGTTTTTTTCCCCCCCATGCGTCCTGTGTTCTGATCGTGCCCACATTTTCAGACTGGTGATGACAATTAAAACACGCATTGGGAAACTATTGTGAACCAATCTTCTTGACCACCTCAGGAGGTAATCAGCGATGCTTCATGCATTGTGTATCTGGAAATCTAACCTCATCCTCAGGCTACATTGCTAACAAGAGAGAGCCGGCTGGTGGACGAGATTACTTCAATGGTATAATGAAAACCACATGTTAATGCAAAGGTGTAACCAGTGTTTATATAACTGGTTTGTCACACATATATATGTTCCATTAGCTATCTTGGCCAACTAACAGCTTGATTGCCTGCTGTGTCTTAGATTACTGGCCCTGAATTGTGGGTAAGAGTTGCTTGGTATGTACACCACACACAAAACCTAATTTGGCTTCCTCAGGGTTAAGTGCTGTTGTCTTTAGTAATTGTCTTTTTAGATCAGATATGCCATTTCAATTGGTACTGTATTTCTGTTAACAGGTGGCAGAATTTCAGTGTCAGATTAAGTCTCTGCAGAGCCAGCCACACAGCAGACACCTGCCTTCTTACTAAGGGCAGAAAACCCCTGTCCACTGCTTGGATTAACCCAGGACTGGTAGACTTCCAACCTACATTCAGTGCCTCTGTAGCACATGGGGATGTGTGAAACTCACTCATCAGCCTGAAGTGTCCCGACTTGCACTGCTGAATAGCTTTTCGGTGTCAGAACTGGGTGAGATGCTTCAGGACGGTCATGTGTGTTTGCGAGGCAGAGCTCCTCGTTATGAGCTGAATCAGGTGGAAGTGGTAGGCCTATTCACTAAGCAAGAAACGGGGCAAAAATGGATTGTACTGTGATGTTGAACAAGGAAAACTACTTGGATTTGCAAAAAGTCATAAATGTGAATTTTGTATTTTTTTCACCCAACTTTTGAACCTAAAATCCCATTTTTGGGGGGGTTTGATTTCACCTTAGCTGATAACTTAACCAAATGTAAATCCAAACTAGACGTTGTATGTGCCCACTGTGTTACACCTTTACCATTTAGCATAATTATCCCACAGTCCAGTTAGTGAACATTTCTAATACAAATAAGTTACAGTGACATGCTCTTCATACTGTATGTGTCTAATCTGATCAGTAGTGGGGAAAGTACCCAAATGTCCTACTTGAGTAAAAGTAAAGATGCATTAATAGAAAGTTACTCAAGTGAAAGTCACTGAGTAAAGTCATACTTGAATAAAAGTCTGAATGGATTTGGTTTTAAATATACTTTAAGTATCAAAAGTAAACGTAGTTGCTAAAATATACTTTAAGTATCAAAAGTAAACGTAGTTGCTAAAATATACTTTAAGTATCAAAAGTAAACGTAGTTGCTAAAATATACTTTAAGTATCAAAAGTAAACGTAGTTGCTAAAATATACTTTAAGTATCAAAAGTAAACGTAGTTGCTAAAATATACTTTAGTATCAAAAGTAAACGTAGTTGCTAAAATATACTTTAAGTATCAAAAGTAAACGTAGTTGCTAAAATATACTTTAAGTATCAAAAGTAAACGTAGTTGCTAAAATATACTTTAAGTATCAAAAGTAAACGTAGTTGCTAAAATATACTTTAAGTATCAAAAGTAAACGTAGTTGCTAAAATATACTTTAAGTATCAAAAGTAAACGTAGTTGCTAAAATATACTTTAGTATCAAAAGTAAAAGTACAAATAATTTTAAATTCCTTTTATTAAACAAACCAGACGGCACAATTTTCTTGTTTTTATTTATTTATGGGTAGCCAAGGGAACGCACCAACTAAACATAATTTACAAACAAAGCATGTTTTCAGTCCTCAAGATCAGAGGCAGTAGGGATGACCGGGGATGTTTTCTTCATAAGTGTGCGAATTAGACCATTTTCCTGTTCTGCTAAGTATTCAACATGTAATGAGTACTTTTGAGTGTCAAGGTTAAATGTATGGAATAAAAAGTACATCATTTCCTTTAGGAATGTAGAGAAGTAAAAGTTGTCAATACCCCCCCCCCCAAAAAAAATGACTTAAGTAGTACTTTAAAAGGTGTTTTTACTTAAGTACTTGATAGAGGAAAATATGTTTGAAATGACTAATTATGTATACATTCCAATCAGAAACTGACTAGTCCAAATGCTATAATGTATTGTCCCTCTTGCTCCCTTTCACAATTGTATATAATGTAGTCAGGAAGTTAAGTAACAATGAAGGTCTGTTCTTTAAGTTCATTCAGTTGTACAAATCTCCAGGTGGTGGGAACGGGCCATCTCCAAAATGGTCGGGAATGTTGATTTATGCTGACTGGCCTTGACTTCGTGCTGTTAACGCGGAGGCTTGAGAATTAGAGGGGCCCTCTGTTTGTGAAACGGAACGTTTGGAAAACGCTGACGTCATTTTCAGTTTATAACCTGTGGTAATGTGTGTGAGCATTCAGTACTCATCAAGAATAAATGCTGAACTTGTTTTTTAAGACTGGTCTCTTACTAATTCATGCAAATGATAAACTTACAACTTATCATGAATTAGAAATGAGTGCGAATTAAATTGGTTTTGGCAATAAAACATAAGGGAATTTAAAATTCCTCTATCAATTTGGTCCTTCGAAGCCGGATCTAAATATCTTTATCTGTTATCTGAAGGTAATACGCTGAAAATCGTGCACGGACGAGTTTGACTCGTTTTACTAAAGACCTGACCTCTGAATTGAGGTTAACTTAAACAGGCCTGCGTATTATCACAGAGAACAGAGAGAGTGACTAGATACAACGAACATTGCTTTCCCAGTCGGCGATAAGGTCAGTATGTTTTATTCTTGATTAAGGGGGAATGATTTAAATTATCATAGAGTGATTTAAGTTGTTCTCAGTTTAAAAGTCAACTCTACAAATAGGCTATGCTTGGAGCGACATTGTAGTTCAAAGTCCTATAGAGAACAGGGATTACTGTATAGTCCTACAGTGATCACTGTATACGGGTGAAAACTAATGTTAGATTGAGCGATGAATGGACGGGGGGGGTCTTTCCCGGTTTTTAGTAGTCGGTGTTCTTGATAGTGAAAAGTGATCGTGTGGTTGAGGTTCCGTGGGAAGAAACGGAACAGGTGATTTTATGCCATCAGCTTTCAAGAATAGACACTGCAGGATTGGTTTTGGGACTGGCCTCGGTCCATTTGTTTTCGGTCAACTTTACAAGTAGGCTAGGTTTGGAGCGACATAGTTTAAGTTAAAAGGCCTAAAGGAACGAGGATTACTGTATACGGGTGAGTTAAATGTCAGATTGAACAATGTATCCAGCGGAGAGACGGAACAAGTGACCCCATAGATATATAGATCTTGGAAATAGACACTGCAGGTTGGTGGTCCTTATTTTTTAGATTATGGGGAACAATTGAGTTGCTTTTCCGTTGGTCATTTTCAATCAACTCTACAGATTAAGCTATATTTGGGGCGATATTTTAAGTTCAAAGTCCTATAGGAACATTGATCGCTGTATACGGGTGAAAACTAGTATCAGATTGAACGACGAGTGGACGGAGACTCTTGAGACTCGGTCTATTTGTCTTCGGTCAACCCTACAAGTAGGCTGATTTGGAGCGACAATCTTAGCAAAAGTCCTAAAGGAACAGTAATGTATCGTATACGGGTGAGACTTAATGTCAGACTTTAGTAGATGAGGATCCCAATAAAAGAGATATTAACCATAAGGTGTTAAATATTGGAATTATTAGGCGTAAGTAGATAAGGATTCCAATAAAGAGAAATTAACATAAAGGGTTGGAGATTGGAATTATTTTGGGGCAGGAATGTATTATAATGGGTAGTAACCCTTCTAAACTGCTTTCTGAAGAGACGGAAGATTACCGTTATATGAAACAAAAAAGATAGAAGGAATGTAGATTTCTGTCCTAAATGGGAAAAAGGGTATGGTTTTGACGGACGCCTAGATGTCGAAAAGTTAGAATTCCTGGTAAAACAAATACATAAGGAATGTGGTAATAATGTGAAAAAGAAAAATACAAGATGTTTTAATTGTAACAAAATTGGGAGTGTAACACTCCACGAAAAAATCATCAACAGGTTGTAATTTAACTGTGGGGAAGTCAGAGGCGACAATCGAGTAAAGAAAGGGAACTGAGGGAAAACTTTGGGCGTTCAAATTTGGGCTATTTTCTGTTGTCTAGATGTCGGAGTAACAAATACAATTAACTGTGAAAAAGGGGATAACGGAGAGATACAATACAATTCCAGCCTGCCTGGACGTTATGGCTATTTATGAATCAATTGACATGAGAAGTTTAACACAAAAACAGGGTACGTTAAATGTTAGGGTAAATTAAATTGAGAAGTTCGGTTGGGTTTACTCTGATTATAATTTAAAACTGAACTCAATCGGAATAGGGAATATATATTTTACAAAGGCGGGCAGATTTGTGTCTATAGCCAAGCAACGGAATTGCTAGACACTCAAATGGGGCTATATAGTGCAACGCTTTTGACTATAAATTAGGTAAGAATAGTTTAATCGTAAGAAGTTGTGATTGTTTTTCTGATTATTGATGTTTGGTTAAGGTAACGCCAGTGAATTTGAACAAAAAAAGTAACGTATTCTAAAAACGATCTGGTTTCCGTTCTCATTGCGGGGAACAAAGGAAAAGTCTTATCTTAAAGGGACAGTGCACGGTAATCACAGTGGTTTGAGTTGTAATTAGACAAGTGAATAACGTATTGGGAATAGAGTTGTAATTAAAATACTAAGTCAAAGACGAGACAGGTATTTAGAGCAAATTGGATTCTAAATGATAACAAAGAGACAATCATGATTTATGCCCATCGAAAAGATTTTATAAAATTGGCGAATTTAGAGATGATTGGTTGGGGTGGTAAATTATAATTCAGAATTTGAACAGATGTGACAAATTAGGTTTGGTTAATCGAACAATAATTATTTACAATTCATTTGAAGTCGCTACGAATTGGCAGATTGAGCGCTTGATGATGACGTCACCATCGTGACACTTTTGTCACCAGAAAACTGGCAATAACGGAGCAAACTGTATGGCTATTAGAGTGTGTATCGAGGCTTCGAGTAAACCTTTCAGAAGTTGAGAAAAGTTTTTGTTTATTTGTTTATTGGTTATAGTCAATTTTTGGGTTTGATTTAACTTAGTTGAACAGTGTTTTCTGGCGGGTTTAGGTAGAACTCTTTGTTCCTGAACGGATGAAAGTTACCCAAGATAAGTAAATTAAAGGAGCCATGAGAGAATGCGAATGCATATTTATTAAATATCGGGGATTAAATTACGAATTCCTTACACTGTGAAATGTATGACATTTGCGGCAGAGAGAAAAAGTAATTCATTGGATAATAATGTTATCGGGTTAATTGTATCTAAAAGTAGCATGGTCATTTAAGTAAACATATCCGTAGACGATGTTTAAAACTTATGATTAATGATTTGAGTCAAAGGGGAATTATCATTAGGTTTAGTTATAGTTCACCTATTGAGTTTCTGATTCGAAATAGCATTAGGGAATGATAGTTAGGGGTGAGGTGGCTCACTTTAGAGGCCTCCTGGGATTACAACTTTGGGGAGAGATAAGCTTTAAAAAGGTCTACAAATTATACACATGGAACAACTGTTAGAACTGTTTGTTTAGTGCAAGGGTATTTTAGAGGCAGGCTCACATATGGAACCTTATGAGATGTTTTTTATGGGTTTGAATTATACAGGTGACTATTTCTATTCAAAAGATAAAGGGTTCTTTATGCCTAATATGGTATGACCTTTTGACCTTATCATGACTGGCTCCCAAGGTCTGATCAGCCTCGGGGGAGAGTCATTTGTATAATGAATGGGGTCATATTGAGTTACTAGTTTTAAGGTAAATTCATTAGAAATGAAGCAGTTTTGGTTGAGGGTTAGAATTACTGTTTGAACCGCAAATGAGAAAGTGGTTCAGGATTCTGTCTTATAACATTAGCTGTGAAGTTTTTGAATGGGCTATTAGGGATTTGGTATTGTAACAGAGAGAAAGTCATATTTATCATTGAGAATAAATAGTGGAAGATAACATATTTAGAGCCAACAGGGCAGGGAAGAAATTGAGATATTTTTGTTTGGTTTTAACACTCGGTTACAGGAGTGTCAAAAGACGGGAGACATTACCTGTGTAATAGGGGAGGGTGTCCGTATGATAACCAACTTGGGACAGTTTTGGGACTGGAGAAAGGGGATCCCACAAAGGTGGATAGGCTTTCCATGATATGAGGAAAACCTGGGAGCACTGTTGAACTTTGTAAAGGTGATGAAATCCTACTAACCATCAAAACTATTAAGCTCTCTGATGCAGGCACTTGCACCCCCGGACTACAAAGGACCGGGACAGACACGGTGGGTGTGTTTTCTATTAAGGTACTGCCAAAACCGGAGGTCTCAGACGGACCGGGGCCAGACACACTCCTCTATCACCCCTGGACCGAACCTGTCACCACTATGCTAAAAATCCCATTCAGGTAATTAATGTTAGACTATTCAGCTATTGATCAATGAGGCACGGAGACTGGTTTTGATGGTAGGGACAATTTGTGGCTGTCTTATACAGAATGGACTTGCTTAGAATATGCTTCTTGCTAGTCAGGGGGGAGTCTACAAAATGTTCAGTGAACAATATTGTACGTATATCCCTAATAACACCAGTCCAGATGGTAGTATATCTAAGGGCCTTAAATGGGCTATCTGCTGAGATGAGGACCATGGCGGGGGTAGAGGAGTCTGACTGTCCACCCTGGTTGGGAGACTGGTTTGGTAAGTATACCGGTATGGTGGTTACTGGATTTCTGACCCTAATTCCTGTATTATTTACTGACTGAGGATGACCCATGTATGTTTGTTCTCCCTGTCGTGAAGGGTGGCATGGTGCCCACCTGATGCTGGATAAGAATAGCTGAGAGGACCAGATGGGTTATAAGAATGCTTTGTTCTGCTTTACTCTGTTTTCCAGGACCAAAGTTTTATTCCACACTTTGCAACACATATTAAACCCATGTTATTGTCGGATAGAATACTGAGGGTCCCCAAGGAGAGGGCTTGTTAGTGTAGGAAGGATTTTTAATATGGTTAGCATCTATTAGATTATACGTTTTTAAATAGTATTATATTTAACAGGAATATAGGACATCTATGAGGAGTTAGGATTATTGTTGGGATTAAGATAGATTGATTAAGGAATTTGGAGAAAAGCCGCTCATAGACATTTTTTTTTTTTTCTAAAAGAGGGTCCATGGGTTTGTAGTTCCCATGTAGTTCAAATTTGGAAAACATGAGAAACATACAGAGGAGCCCTCCCCGCACCGCAGAGACCTTGAAGGTGGGAGAGCAGAGAAGTTAGAGGGGGGTGCAGGAAGAGCAAAGATAACATAGTGGGTAAATAAGTTTCTAAATGGGTCAGAATGGGAGCTGTAGATAGAGGAGGTATTTGGCATAAAGGGAATCTACCTGTTTTACCTAAGTCACTGTTTAAATATGCTGCTGTATTGATACATGGGCAAAGCCATGTATCAACAGGGGGGATGGTAGGAATGGTTAAACAGCACTTTGTAGCATATGGAATAACTAACTATTTTAAAAACTTTTGCTCACGGTGTACTATATTGAATTAACTAGGAGTGAAAACAAGAAGTGGTGTTTAACAATAATTGATAAATATACCAAATGGGTAGAAGTGTTTCCTACATCCTCAGCAGACGCAGAAACAGTGGCTAGAGCATTATGTCAGGAGATAATTCCGCGATTTGGATTACCAGAAGTAATTGAGCATATAGGTCAGAAATTGGATATAAATATGAAGAAACATAGTTCTTATCACCCCCAAAGCGCTGGCCTTATCGAGAACATGAATCGATCGGTAAAAGGTTGATTAAGGAAAACACACCTAAGTACTGGAATGAACGGGATAAAATGCCTGCCCATAGTGTTAATGACTATTAGAATAACCCCTGATAGGGAGGGGCTATCTCCATTTGAGAAAGTTTTTGGTAGACCCTATAGAGTGCCCCAATTAGGGCGATTAGAAATAGAAAGCAGTATGGTGGGACACATGAGGAGGTTGTTCATTAATCAAACACGTATGTCAAAAGTTTTATGCCCAGCAGGAGAATTAGAGGGAGGTGGCACACACGAGATTCAACCAGGAGACTGGATCTGGATCCAATCATTGAAGAAAAAAACTGGAAGCAGCCTCGGTGGGAGGGACCATTCCAAGTACTACTGGTGACTGCCTTCGCGGTGAGAATAGCCGAAAGAGCTACCTGGGTACATGTCACACATTGTAAGGGGGTGAGTCATACTGGCACTGTCGATCGGTCACAGGGGAAGGAGAGGAACCGTGACCCATATGGAACGGGGGTCAAACTCCTTCTGAAGATTCCCTATACCTGACCTTTCCCCAGCTGTGAGCGTTCATAGAAGTGAAGTGATGGCTTGGCCTCTGGCTGTTGATATGTTCTCGGGGAGAGGGTGGGGCTTCACGTGTGCACTGACCGTCCTGAGCTGTTTTATTGTGGGGGCCATATTCCTGATTCACCATGATCCCCGGAAAGTGCCAAAGAGGATAATTTGACTCATGTGCTAGATGAGGGAAATGGGATGTTACCTAAGATTCTCTGAAGGTCACTGAAACAAAATAGTAAGGAAGTGAGGGTGGAATTGGGCAAGGATCTCTCAGTAGAATTTTGTGTAGATCAATTGGGGTCATTCACCCCTTGGCAGTCTAGAACCATGGGACTCTATGGGAAGTATTTGTGTAAATCACCGTGTAAGTCGTGGAGCCAGGTCATAGCTCACACTGAAAGGGATGGCTATGTAAACCCATACACTCAATTTGGGACCAGGTAAAGTATAGTAAGGGAATGGCATGTATGGTAAAGCTGTTCATGAAAGCAGGAATGCCAAGTAATGATAGCTGTATTGATTTACACTATTTATATCCCCAGGTTCCATTTAAATCAAGACTTCCTCCCTTTATCGTGACGAGAGGAGAATATTACTGTTTTGACAGATACAGTACACACGGGAAATACGTGGGGGAAGTTGGTACCTGCAATAAGACAGAGAATATTACCACTGACGAGACCATGTCTGATTTGACAGGCTGGTTGAACTCTGGAGATTTCAAAATGTTGAAGGTGGCCAGGGCTGACATCTGGTGGTTGTGCGGGGGAATTAATTTGTGGTCGGTATTACCGACTGATTGGACTGGGCTATGCGCTCTAGTACATTTAGGAATGCCTTTTACACTCATACAACACCAAGACGTGAAGTTAGCCAAAACGAGAGAGATGCTCCATCTGGGTCTTTTGACGACAGTATATATTGATAACATTGGGATTCCACGAGGTGTGTAATTATAGTTATGGTAATCAACAGCGCTTTAGCAGGAATACCAAAGGTGTTGTTAAAGGTTTTGTAGAACAGACTGAAGCAACCAGCTGGAAGACCTGACAGAATAGAATTGCATTAGATAAAAGGAGGAAGTGGGCGTGATAATCAGGACCATGTCTTACATCCCAGGTAGCACGGCTCCGGACGAATCAGTGCCCGAAGTCTCAGCTGGTTTGACCACCCTGGCTCACGGGTTGGCAGAAACTCTGGGGTGGATACTTCTCTGAACTAAATTGGGTAGACAGTATTTATGGAAAAATGTGGTGTTTTGGGCTGTATCAACCTGTATGACTGTATTAATTTTATGCGGCTGTTGTCTAATTCCCTGTGTGCGAGGCCTTGTTTCCAGGACTCTGGAAAGATCAATGACCCAACGGATGGTGCGTTATGGGCCGATTCCAGATTCTGACCTGTGTAGGACTGGAGGCATGTCTACAGAGGAAGTGGACGAATCCGGATCTGTCATTTGTGGGGAATTTATGTTTGATGAGAATAGTGTTGACATGAAGGGGAATTAGATTGTAATTTGTTTCAATGATTAAACTGTTTTTTTGATGAAGATTGTAAAAAGAAAAACAAAAAAGAATCCTGGAAGGAAGAGTTATGATTCTGATGTAGATTTAAAAACAGTTGGAGTTAAGGTTAGAATTGATTAATGAAATGTGGAGAGTTGGATAAACATTTATAATTGATTTGTTGATTATTTGTCTATTCATATGATAATCTGATAAACCTCTATAAAAAGGTTAGATAAATTCGTTTATAATTTCATTTTTTATGATTAAATAAAACTAGATGTAGAATTGAATGTATAATATTTGATCAAAGGGAGGATTGATAGAGGAAAATATGTTTGAAATGACTAATTATGTATACATTCCAATCAGAAACTGACTAGTCCAAATGCTATAATGTACTGTCCCTCTTGCTCCCTTTCACAATTGTATATAATGTAGTCAGGAAGTTAAGTAACAATGAAGGTCTGTTCTTTAAGTTCATTCAGTTGTACAAATCTCCAGGTGGTGGGAACGGGCCATCTCCAAAATGGTCGGGAATGTTGATTTATGCTGACTGGCCTTGACTTCGTGCTGTTAACGCGGAGGCTTGAGAATTAGAGGGGCCCTCTGTTTGTGAAACGGAACGTTTGGAAAACGCTGACGTCATTTTCAGTTTATAACCTGTGGTAATGTGTGTGAGCATTCAGTACTCATCAAGAATAAATGCTGAACTTGTTTTTTAAGACTGGTCTCTTACTAATTCATGCAAATGATAAACTTACAACTTATCATGAATTAGAAATGAGTGCGAATTAAATTGGTTTTGGCAATAAAACATAAGGGAATTTAAAATTCCTCTATCAGTACTTTACACCACTGAATCGTATTGTGCTGTTTATACTAGATGCTGGAGGTGTTACTTGTGTGGTTTGTTTGACTGTACCCCAGCCCTCATATATTCACCACGGAAACCACACTGATACCGCAGACTCCTCTCACTTAAGCATGAGGTGCATAGACTTACACTATTTGAAAATACATTTCCAAAATGATTCTTTGTGTGGGAAAACTGGTTCTTCTTAAATGTTTTTATTCCCCTATTTTGTTTTATCAAGGTAATTCGCTTATAAATAACCGTATATTAAGGCCAAATCGCTTCATGACAGTTGTGGCTGACCGCCTCGTTTTCCTGCTTCAGTTTGCCTCGAATGATTCTAGGGTATCGGGTTACATATCCACAGCCATTGGATGCTCGGGAGTCCTGTCTTAACTCTCATTCGCTGATCGGACTGTCCGTCAATTAGTGACGACACAGCGGCAAATCGAATCAATTCAGATTGTTTTGACGGTGTCGGGAACTGCATTAGAGGTGTCATGGCTCCCGGTGTTGTAAACGGATGATGTGTTTACGTTTATACTGTTGTGGTTTAGTGGAGCAGGGGCCTGTTGCACAAAAGTAGAATTAAGACATCCGGGATAAATGACTCAGCTGAGCTCAATGAAGCCAAAACATGTGCGTCCAGGCTTAATTGGTTGCACAAAGACCAAGCCAGGATGAGCAGACACGGATTCATTAAGCCAGGTGAAACCAATCCTGGATAGGTGCGCGCTCACGGCTCACTCAAATAGACCCCGCCACAGATCACAGATTAATTGATTTACCATGGCAACTAGAGCCGCGTACTTTTCCCCGTCGGAAGCACAAATCCTCATGGAGGCATACGAGGAGGTAAAAGATATAATTAAGAAGAAAGGCAACACCGCCACAGTGATAAAGCAAAGAGAAAAAGCGTGGCAAAGTATTGCAGACCGCCTGAATGCGTAAGTAGTGCACAATTACACACTCACCGCTCCGCTGAAACATCACAATTACAATTCAAATATTTAATTCACATCTCCAAAAACGCAGTTGTACTGTAATTATGAAACGGTTAAATTTTTAATTGAAATGCACTGCAGATATGAGTGAAATTGTGTAAAGTAAGTCCATCACACTGTATAAAGCTATGATAAATTATTATTAAAGCCTTACATTATTATTTAACGTTACTACGCTCAGTACGGTTTAATCTTAGCCGTTGTACTCTGCTTCTTATGTTGTCCACCGTTGTTTTTGTGTTTCTCCTGCTTTCATTGATGTAAAGCTGCTTTGACAGAATGAAACAATTGTGAAAAGTGCTATATAAATAAAATGTAATTGAATAAATAGATGAGCTATAATAATAATCACTTTAATTTATATAGCGCCTTTCAAAGGACCCAAGGTTGGTTGCTCACTGCACTGCAAAAATGTCTTTCTTTCTTAGTATTTTTGTCTTGTTTTCAGTAAAAAAAAATATCTAAAAAACATCTTGAATATTTTCTTGAGCAAAATTACCTAGGAAAATAAGCAAAAAAATCTGCCAGTGAAACGAGAACTTTTCTAAAATTAAGTGTTTATGGAAAAAGTAAACTTATTTCAAGAGAATTTTTATTATATTGACAGATTTTTATTTGCTTGTTTTAAGCACACATTTACTTAAAGTTTATATTTTTTGTCTAAACTATACTTATTTTGCTAGGTCATTTAGCAAATCAAGAAAATACATCTTTAATTTTTTTGTTTGTTGATATTTCTACTGAAAACAAGACAAAAATACCAAGTAATTTTTTTTTTGCAGTGTGTGTGTGTGTGTGTGTGTGTGTGTGTGTAGATTAAACATGAACGGGCCAAAACGGACATGGCAGCAGGTCAAAATCAAATACAAGAACATTCTGCAGAATGGTATGGTCCCTGACTAATATTTAACAAAGCACAAGCATATATTGTACCCAGAAGGTGCCTGCTCACACATTGTCTGTACTGTTTTAGCAGTGAAAAAGAATACCCACAGACAAGGCACGGGTGGTGGGTCACCAAAGGCTGACCTTACCCCAGCAGAGGACATGGCCTTGGAGCTAAATAAAGGCAGGCCCGTCTTAGAGGGGATCCCTGGGGGGAAAGAGACGAGCATAGGTTCCTCCCAAGATGCCACCCGCTTCATTCAAGGTATGTCCTTCCATCTCTACATGGAATACAACCACATTCATATTGAATCAATTTGGACTGTCTGACTTTGGTTTACCTATTGCCTTGCAGTGTCTGGCAGCACTGTGTTCCTGTTAGAGCCACCAGCACAAGCACCAGACGATGCTGATCCAGTGAGTACTCCATCAAAGGCATACTGTAGGCCTGGCATGTCTTGTCTACTAGCTTCAATATGAATCCGATTAAATGTGATAGGGTGAAGGCCCCAGTGCAGCAGCAACAGCACATGATGGAGACGATGATGATGAGGAGGATTCTGGATTCCAGAAGGCATGAGGTATCATGGTAAGACTGTGAAAGTACTATTTACTCTACAATGGTGAGGAGTCCTCATCAAAATAAAAAAATCTAATTTCTTTTACAGGACCCAGATGCTATACAGTGGGAAAACTAGCCTGGCAACATAGTGCGTATTAATAAAAGGACACCACATCCTGCCAAATTCCAGCTGCGCTAATTGTATTGTGTTCACAGAGCACACAAGCTATCAGAAAGTTGTATGGCAACCACCTCCGGCGCCAAATAGAACTGGCAGACATAGACATTCAGTACAAGAAGAAAAAGATGGAAAATCTTGCACTGGAGTCCGAAATAAAAAAGAGGACAATTAGGAAACTGGACCTTGAAATAAAAAACCTTGAGAGGGAGGTGAGATATGCCTTCAATGTACACTGTATGCTAACTGGAACACAAATGTATTAATCATTATTTGTATTTCCTCCCCCAGCTCCAAGAAGATGACACAGCTCAAAATAAAAATTAGGTATATTCTCGTAAAGTCAAGTGAGCCATGACATATGAGCTCTTATTGTGAGCACACAGGACGGTGGCATCTTTCTAAGGTTTTTTTTTATTTTCCCAGCAATCAGTACAACCAAGTCATCGTTATAAGGCATCGCCCTCTTTTGCTCACCCCCCCAGCACCAGGTGTGGCCACTAGCCTATATGAAGGCCCAAAATTGTGTGTTCCTTTCTGCTCTGACAATGGCATGCCCATTCGTGCGAGATGTGGTGGATGAAGAAGCACTTGTGCTGAGGAGAGCCTTCAGGCGAGAAAGGGTCTTCGGGGACCGGTTGGACCCACTGGCCTTCCCTGACGACCATCTATATGAAAGATACAGGTTTTCTGCAGATGGCATCAGGTATCTATGCAGACTACTGGGTCCCAGGATTAAGCACCGCACTGCACGGAGCCATGCACTGAGTGTGGAGCAAATGGTTTGTGTGGCCTTGCGCTTTTTTGCTAGTGGAGTCTTCCTGTACTCAGTGGGGGATGCAGAACAGCTGAACAAGGCCACAATTTGCCGCACAATAAGGAGTGTGTGTCTGGCTATCAAAGCATTAGCAGATGTCTTCATCTCCTTCCCTGGCCACAGAAGACTCTGTGACATCAAAGAGGAGTTCTATAGGATTGCAGGTAAGAGGATCTACAAATTACAGGACAACTGTTAACACATAGTAGGATACTCATTACTTTGTGTGACAGGTTTCCCCAATGTCATTGGTGCAGTGGACTGCACACACATAAGGATAAAAGCCCCCTCAGGTGCCCATGAGGCCGATTTTGTGAATAGGAAATCCTTTCACAGCATTAATGTTCAGGTGAACATAACTTTTTGATATTGTCCATTGACTAACACTCTGCATTGCCAGTGATGTGCATTGATTGGTGTAATATTCCTCATCTTATGATTTCAGATGGTCTGCAATGCTGACTGTGTGATCAGCAATGTTGTGGCAAAATGGCCTGGCTCAGTCCATGACTCCAGAATCTTTCGGGCCTCTGAAATCTATCAGTGCCTCTGAAATCTATCAGTGCCTATCACAAGGTAAGCCACACAACCCCTATTTATAACCATCATGGCTGTGTCAAGAATATCACTGTGTTTATGAGGTAGTAATGATGAGATTTTGTGTTGACAGGTGAATTCTCTGGTGTGTTGCTGGGAGACAGGGGGTATGGCTGCCAGCCTTTTCTCCTGACACCTTTCACAGACCCCCAGGAAGCACAGCAGGCCTACAACCATGCCCATGCCAGGACCAGGGCCAGAGTTGAAATTACCTTTGGCCTCCTGAAGGCACGCTTTCACTGCCTTCACAAATTAAGGGTCAGCCCTGTTAGGGCATGTGATATTACTGTGGCTTGTGCTGTCCTCCACAATGTGGCCTGCCTGAGGAAGGAGAGGGCCCCCAGAGTGCCACCAGCCATGGACTGGGACAATCCGGCAATCTTCCCTGATGACGACAGTGGTCGGCTGCTGAGGGACCAATATGTGTTGAATTATTTTAGTTAGTATGTGTGCTTTCAATTTTGGTTAAATATGTCCTGCGGTGGCAGAGGAATTTGGGTTTTTTGGGTTCGTTTTTTACGAATTTGGCCTCTTATGATGTTTGTGCGGTATACTGTGTGTAATACAAGGCTGCAGGGAGGCTACTGCATCCATTCATTTGTCTGTTCAGTTGATGTGTATGGATTTGTCCTGCATTTATTTTAGTGTGCAGACATGCAGGGTGTGTTATATACAGACCTTTGAATGTGTATGTATCATTTTGTATAATATGCTTGGATTCTGTGCTTTCCATCTTGTAGAGTCACTGTGACTTCAGTTTCGAAAGGAGCTGATGGTTTACCTGCTTTGTTTTGTCCTTATTCAATAAAGGAACATAATGTTACACATTGTGTTTTTATATTCATATGGAATGTGTATTTGTTTATATGACAGAGTACTAGGGCCACACTGAAGAAAAAGGATAAAGTCATAAATTTATGAGGCTGGTTCTTTCTGCAGAAAAGCTACATATTGTTTTTACAGTTTTGATACTTATGACAATGTGATACTTAATAGTCTGGCACATCAGCATGTCTTTGTTTATGAAACCATACTGAAGTACAATTTCACGAAATGCCCCGCATCTGTCATTTTAACAACTGTCCTCCTTTAAAACAACTGGTTACAATATTATGACTTGTCTTTTTTTTCCTCTGTGGCCCTAATATTCTATCATTTTATATATAGTCTATGGGAAACTGTAAATTATCTAATGATAGCAACATCTAAAAATAATGTTTTATCCAAAATCATTGAAATTAATGATCACAAATGTTTAAATAATGACAGTGGGTCTAGTTATATGTGATAACAATGTATAGTGAGCAGTGAAATAACTATTGGTTTCCATTTGTGGTGACTGCTGACTGACATTAGGGATGAGATTAAATAGATCCTGGAATTTAGCCTGGTCTGGAGCAGGCTAGCTCCACAGAATAAATCTCCATGGTAATTTATACCATAACATATCCTCCTGCCCCCTATCCATCTTTAGTGCAACCGGATTACGGATCAATTGAGCCAGGATCACCAAGATATCCTGGATTAATCCCTTATCCTAGTTTTGTGCAACAGGCCCCTGGTGTACAACAGTTGTTGACAACTAGCATTGTAGCTAAACCTAACCCTTTACTAGCCTTAACCTCATTCCCCTAACGTTGCTGCGTTAGTTATTATAACCTACTATGTAAACAAACCATCTCTGCCGACAAATAATCAGTATCACCACACCTGTTTAACTTGACCTGATTTAATCTAGGGGTATTCAATCCATTTCGCGGTAATTCAGTGTTACAGTGTGAGTGATATGCAAAGGAAATGCTCTGCAGTCACTGTAAACTCTGTATAAATTGTCTCAGTCGGAAATTCCCTTTACATTTCTAGCACACTGTCTCACTTTGAAAGACTGAATAGAGCCCTGTTGATTTTTCAGTGTAAACTAGACGTTGAATTTACAAATGTGCCTAGTGTGTTACACCATTACTGTTTAGCATAATTATCATATAGTCCAGTTAGTGAACATTTGGTTCAGGATTCAAATAAACCAAGTATTGGTTTTAAAAACCAGAGTTGAGTGTGATCGTGTCATTTTTAATCTGCGTAGAGTAAAACACTCCAAACCACGCTCAGCATTATCATATTTCCCAACATGCTTCATTGCAGGTTGATTTCAAGAATTGTTTGTTTCAATATCTGTGTTTTTCCATGTAAATGGACTGGTTGATTAATCTTGAACTAAATTAAGATAACAATATTTTCTAAAAATAAACCAATCTGTTAGTAGTTGGACATATTACACCCCGTTACTGAGATGTTTGTTCCAGTTTAGATGATTTAGGTAGTCTTAAGAATTCAATTTTCCCACCCTGGCAGTCATTTCGTAGAAATTCTAATTGTTGGCTATCCTCACTCTGTCTGGATTCCAATAGGAATTACACATCACTTTTACAAGCCAGCATAACCTGATTTGCAGGCATGTTGTGGCCTGTAAATCAGGAGTTTCCTAACAGCACTGTGTTAGGGTATAACTAGGCACTCACAGAAAGGCCTTAGTTATGATATAATGTATTGTCAAAAAGTTTCATTTTAAAAGCTAATAAGGCTGGTGGAACCGTTCATAAAAAGTTATAGGAAGAACCTATAAAAGAGAAAGGGGTTGTCAGCAGAACCCTTCAAAGAGGGTTCTAGGTAGAACCATTTAAAATGGGTTCTATGTAGAACCCTTTGCAAAGGATTCTACCGAGCACCAAAAATGGTTCCTCTATGGGGACAAACTGAAGAACTCTGTATGGTTATACTTACCATATATTTTTTCCTAAGAGTGTCATTGGCAAAATCACATCTCTACATCAAAGAGTGATCTTGCAATTGTCCAATGCAGAGAACGCCATACGAGAACAATTTTTCAATTCATATTGTTTTTAAAGATGAGCCTACACTCATTGATAATACAATTATGACTATCTGTTCTGTAATGATTTCTACACAGAAGCATAACGTTTTTACTCTGATATTTTCATAATAAATGTTGCCATTGGGTTGTTCCTTTAAATGGGCGTTTCTACTTTGCCTAAGGACGAAGCGATTGGATAGGAGAAGGGAAGTCAGTTTCACACAGATTCTGGGAATTGGATGTAGGTTTCGTTCCATGTTGTTAGTAATATAGTGATCTATAATAGTATGTTGCAATCCCATAAATGATCCTGATCTACTGAAATGTTGTGTCTGAACGGCGTTTTGTTGTTTTGGAGTCTCTGTCATGTCCTCAGACAAGGTAATCCATTTATTCCCCCCCTCCACGTTGGCTATTATTCCTACTTCTTCGGTATCGATTTACAGGCTACACTTTTTTTTCATAATGTTTGTAAGTAGCTAGCTGGTCAGTAGTCTCAGATTTCCTTTTCTAACATTAGCTAGCATAAAATCATGAGCATTTTGATCTAACTGTAAATGTCTAGAGACATTCCTGATTTGTAAGTCGCTCTGGATAAGAGCGTCTGCTAAATGACTTAAATGTAAATGTAAATCATGGACACTCTTACAGACAGTTGTGTCTGCTTTGCGTGATGTATTGTTGTCTCTACCTTCTTGCCCTTTGGTGTTTTTTGTACCCTGTTTTGTTCAGCTACCATGTTGTGCTGCTGGCATGCTGTGTTGTCGCCATGTTATCTTCTTAGGTCTCTATTTATATAATGTTGTCTCTCTTGTCCTATATTTCTATTTAACTTATTTTTAATTCTAGCCCCCATCCCCGGGCAGGAGGCCTTTTTGGGAGGCCGTCATTGTAAACAATAATTTGTTCTTAACTGACTTGACTTGTTAAATAAATGTATTTAGGCTCCTAGAAAGTGATGAATCTTTTGCCTGTAGCGTGGTCTGAGGATGAGCTGTCATCTCCACGGGACGTGCGCGTTGACTCTGCTGTGCGTTGGAGCCCCGCCGCAGACAGGCCAGGGATAAAGTACACGGTCCAGTACAGGACGTGAGTATGTCTAGTAGCTGTGGTACATGGCTTAAATCAAATCAAAGTTTATTTGTCTACAACAGGTGTAGTAGACCTTACAGTGAAATGTTTACTTACAGGCTCTAACCAACAGTGCCATTTTTAAGTTAAAAAAAAGGTTATTAAGTGAACATTAAGTAAAGAAATAAAAACAACAGTTAAAAAGACAGTGAAAAATAACAGTAGAGAGGCTATATACAGTAGAGGGGCTATATACAGTAGAGGGGCTATATACAGTAGAGGGGCTATATACAGTAGAGGGGCTATATACAGTAGAGGGGCTATATACAGTATATACAGTAGAGGGGCTATATACGGTAGAGGGGCTATATACAGTAGAGGGGCTATATACAGTAGAGGGGCTATATACAGTAGAGGGGCTATATACAGTAGAGGGGCTATATACAGTAGAGGGGCTATATACGGGAGAGGGGCTATATACGGGAGAGAGGCTATATACGGGAGAGGCTATATACGGGAGAGAGGCTATATACGGGAGAGGGGCTATATACGGGAGAGGGGCTATATACGGGAGAGGGGCTATATACGGGAGAGGGGCTATATACGGGAGAGGGGCTATATACGGGAGAGGGGCTATATACGGTAGAGGGGTTATATACGGTAGAGGGGCTGTATACGGTAGAGGGGCTGTATACGGTAGAGGGGCTGTATACGGTAGAGGGGCTGTATACGGTAGAGGGGCTATATACGGTAGAGGGGCTAACCAATAGGAGCCCTTCTTTGCAAACTATTGAACAACCTCCCTGGTCTTTGTGGTTGAAATATGTGCTTTGAAATTCACTGCTCGACTGAGGGACCTTACAGATAAATGTATGTGTGGGATACAGAGGTGGTGCAGTCATTTAAAAAAATTATGTTTAACAGCATTATTGCACACAGTTAGTCGATGCAACTTAATAAATGACATGTTAAGCACATCTTTACTCCTGTTATTTAGGCTTCCCATAACACAGGTTGAATACTTATTGACTCAAGACATGTGAGCTTTTTATTTTCTAATCATTTAAATCAAATTCCACTTTAACATTATGGTGTATTTTATGTGGATCAGTGACATAAAAACCTAAATCGTATCCATTTTAAATTCAAGCTGTAACACAACAGAATGTGGGAAAAAGTCAAGGGTGTGAGTACTCTCTGAAGGCAATGTTTATCGGTGTCCCAGGTCAGTTGACCAGCAAAAACTCCTGACCCCCTAAGGACAGATGTTTTGCTCGGTTATGACACAGTTATTTCCTCGTCTGAGCCTTCTTTTTAATCCACAGCAGTGATCGCGAGAAGTGGCACAACATTTCGGGCTGTGTTCAGACCGAGCTCACCACCTGTAATATACAGTCTGGATGTGTGATGGTGCGAGTCCTGGCTCAGGAAGGGAACCGCACATCCAGATTCGTCGAAGCCTGTCGACATGGTAACAGATCGTTCCACTTCAGTTATTGATAAACTGTATACAATTTGGATCTGGCCTGTTTCATGTCAAGTCCAAGGCCTAGTCTGCTTCATCAGTAGGCCAGCGCATTGGTAGCATTGTGGTTTGGTGCGAAAGCTTGAGCAACGGTATTTTAAAATCAAGTTCCCCACCCCTTCTCTTTCTGACCCACCCTCTCTTTCTGACCCACCCACCCCTCTCTTTCTGACCCACCCACCCCTCTCCTTCTGACCCACCCACCCCTCTCCTTCTGACCCACCCACCCCTCTCCTTCTGACCTACCCACCCCTCTCTTTCTGACCCACCCCTCTCCTTCTGACACACACCCAACCCTCTCCTTCTGACACACCCACCCCTCTCCTTCTGACACACCCACCCCTCTCCTTCTGACCCACCCACCCCTCTCCTTCTGAAACCACCCACCCAGCTGATTCTTGCAGCCCTGAAGTCCAGTTGACCTCCAAGGAAGGACTTCTGATGGTCCACATGGTAAAGAACAACCGTCTACTGGAGGATAATGGAGACCATTTTCAGTACCACGTTCAATACGGCCGAGACGGCGAGGAGCTCAAAGTGAGTAGCAACGTGGAAGCAAGCCAGGTTTAAAAAAAAAACTAAAACATTTAAATTAAAAATGAATGCAGGTTTTCTTTATCCAGCACTGAAACACCATATTCATCCAAGGTTTGGGAAATGAATTGGGAAGTTATCAGGCGTTTTGGAGATCCCCACTGTAGGATGTTAGTGTGATCGAAGATGTGTTGATGTGCCTCTCTCTACCCTTGTTTTAGCAGGATCTTTACACCTCCACATCCCTTAAGACCATCGAACGTCTGGATGTGGGCCGGAGGTACTGTGTACAGGTCCGGTATTTATGTTACCAAAAACCCTTTGGAACCCCCAGCGTTCAACATTGTGAGTCCATTCAAGAGTCAGGTGAGGCTCATCCAGGCTCTCTCTGTATTAGTTGACTTGCTATTACCGTTATTCTATCCTCTAATGCAGGTATTCCCAAACTGGGGTACCCCCAAAATATATATATATATATATATATTCTTCACATTTTCAAACAGTTCATTTTATATTTTACTACAACAGGGTTATACATTTGGGTGAGTTTTTTTCTCTCGCCTGGGTAGCCTTGTTTCACTGCCAAAAATAAAATTAAACCATCTAGTTTTCAGCGAAATGACAACACGATGTCAAATACAGGTAGCCTTGTCAAATAATTAACATCCAATCACATTAACCAGGTAGCCTTGTCAAATAATTAACATCCAATCACATTAACCAGGTAGCCTAGTCAAATAATTAACATCCAATCACATTAACCAGGTAGCCTTGTCAAATAATTAACATCCAATCACATTAACCAGGTAGCCTAGTCAAATAATTAACATCCAATCACATTAACCAGGTAGCCTAGTCAAATAATTAACATCCAATCACATTAACCAGGTAGCCTAGTCAAATAATTAACATCCAATCACATTAACCAGGTAGCCTAGTCAAATAATTAACATCCAATCACATTAACCAGGTAGCCTAGTCAAATAATTAACATCCAATCACATTAACCGTTACCCTCTCGCGGGAATTCCACTAACGTTCCGTAGGTAGCTAAACGTAGCTGCTGATCATGTTGGTATCTGTACTGATGGCGAGAAAGCCATGACAGGGAGACAGTGGAGTGCAAGCAGTTGCTCCCGACGCCACTTGGGTACACTGCAGCATCCACCGAGAGGCTCTTGCTGCCAAGGGAATGCCTGACAGCTTGAAAGACATTATGGACACTATAGTGAAAATGGTTAACTTTGTTAAAGCAAGGCCCCTGAACTCTCGTGTATTTTCTGCCCTATGCAATGATATGGGCAGCGACCCATGTAACGCTTTTACAACATACAGAAGTGCGCTGGTTATCAAGGGGCAAAATATTGACACATATTTTTTTTTATTTTATTGAGAGAAGAGCTTAAAGTTTTCTTTACTGACCATAATTTTCACTTGTCTGATGACGAGTTTCTCACACGACTGGCCTATCTGGGTGAAGTTTTTTTCTCGCCTGAATGATCTGAATCTAGGATTACAGGGACTCTCCGCAACTATTATCAATGTGCGGGACAAAATTGAGGCTGTGATTAAGAAGTTGGAGCTCTTCTCCAGGTCTTTCCATCATTGTATGATTTTTTGTTGTTGTTGTGTGCAAATGAACTCAAGCTTACGGACAATGTCAAATGTGATATAGCGACGCACCTGAGTGAGTTGGGTGCGCAATTACGCTGTTACTTTCCCGAAACGGATGACACAAATAACTAGATTCGTTATCATGCCTTGCCTCCAGTCCACTTACCGATATCTGAACAATTGCAACAAGCAGTTCTGTGAAAATTGTATTTAATCAGAAGCCACTGCCAGATTTCTGGATAGGGCTGCGCTCAGAGTATCCTGCCTTGGCAAATCACGCTGTTAAGACACTGATGCCCTTTGCAACCACGTACCTATGTGAGAATGGATTCTCGGCCCTCACTAGCATAAAAAAATACAGGCACAGACTGTGTGGAAATGTATTTAAGACTGAGCCTCTCTCCAATACAACTCAACATTGCAGAGTTGGGTGCATCCTTTCAAGCACACCCTTCTCATTAACCTGTGGTGAGTTATTCACCATTTTTGATGAACAAATAAGGTTTTACATGTAAGATGGTTAAATAAAGAGCAAAATGATTGATTATTATTATATTATTTGTGCCCTGGTCCTATAAGAGCTCTTTGTCACTTGCCACGAGCCAGGCTGTGACAATAACTCACACTCATTCTTGTGTTTAATAAATGTATGTGTGTGTGTGTGTGTGTGTGTGTGTGTGTGTGTGTGTGTGTGTGTGTGTGTGTGTGTGTGTGTGTGTGTGTGTGTGTGTGTGTGTGTGTGTGTGTGTGTGTGTGTGTGTGTGTGTGTGTGTGTGTGTGTGTGTGTGTGTGTGTGTGTGTGTGTGGCAGGCTTACAATGATCGCAAAAAAAACAAAAACATTTGAGTGCGCTGACCCTGGTTCTAGAGGGGGTACAGCTGACCCTGGTTCTAGAGGGGGTGCGCAGCTGGAGGTTGAATGTTTGAAGGGGTACGGGATGATAAGAAGTTTGGGAACCACTATTCTAATGATAACAGTTCGCCTAGTAACTCCTCATTCTCTCTCTCAAAACACTCAAAGGCCAGTTTTAAGTACACCACCTCGTTCGCGAAAATGGTTCGCTACCTACAGACAGTGAGTCACGTGGCCGTGCATTCGGATAGTATTCAGACCCCTTGACTATTTCCACATTTTGTTACGTTACAGCCTTATTCTAAAATTGATTACATACTTTTTTCCCCCCTCGTCAATCTAAATGAAATACTCCATAATACATCCTTAACAGCCTGACTTCTTCGGGCACGGAAACATTTCCAAATTGGTATCAATTGACCTAATGTGTGCCATGAAAAAAAAATCCCCCACACCATTACACCACTGCCACCAACCTTGGCTTTTTCCTCATTTTGGTACATTACAGCCTTTTATTAAAAAAAATATATATATTGTAAAAAAGTTTGGACACCTACTCATTCAAGGGTGTTTCTTTACTTTGACTATTTTCTACATTGTAGAATAATAATGAAGACATCAAAACTATGAAATAACACACATGGAATCATGTAGTAACCAAGAAAGTGTTGAACAGATATTTATATTTGAGATTCTTCAAAGTAGTCACCCTTTGCCTTGATTACAGCTTTGCACACTCTTGGCATTCTCTCAACCAGCTTCACCTGGAATGCTTTTCCAACAGTCTTAAAGAAGTTCCCACATATGCTAAGCACTTGTTGGTGGCTTTTCCTTCACTCTGCGGTCCAACTCATCCCAAACCATCTCAATTGGGTTGAGGTTGGGTGATTGTGGAGGCCAGGTCGTCTGATACAGCACTCCATCACCCTTCTTCTTGGTCAAGTAGCCCCATACACAGCCTGGAGGTGTGTTCTGGGTCATTGTCCTGTAGAAAAACAAATGATAGTCCCACTAAACGCAAACCAGATGGGATGGCGTATCACTGCAGAATGCTGTTTAAGTGTACCTTGAATTCTATATACACCAGCAAAGCACTCCCACACCACCTCCTCCATGCTTCAAGTACTGAGTAAAGAGACTGATATTTCAGGCAAGCTGCACTGCTTCTTGACACAATGCCCACATAACCCGGAAGCCAGCCAATGTGTCGAAGGAAACGCCTGGCAACCGTATCAGCATGCACTGTGCCCGGCCCGCCACAGCGTGATGGGACAAGGACATCCCCTAACCTGGACGACGCTGGGCCAATGGTGTTCTTCAGCTTGCAAGCCTCCCCCTTTTTCCTCCAAACATAACGATGGTCATTATGGCCAAACATTTCTATTTTTGTTTCATCAGACCAGAGGACATTTCTCCAAAAAGTACGATCTTTGTCCCCATGTGCAGTTGCAAACCATAGTCTGGCTTTTTTATGGCGGTTTTGGAGCAGTGGCTTCTTCCTTGCAGAGCGGCCTTTCAGGTTATATTGATGTAGGACTTGTTTTACTGTGGATACAGATACTCTTGTACCTGTTTCCTCCAACATCTTCACAAGGTCCTTTGCTGTTGTTTTGGGATTGATTCGCACTTTTCGCACCAAAGTACGTTCATCTCTAGGAGACAGAACGCGGTTCCTCCACATTCAACTTAGTGTATGTAAACTTCTGACCCACTGGAATTGTGATACAGTGAATTACAAGTTAAATAATCTGTCTGTAAACAATTGTTGGAAAGATTATTTGTGTCATGCACAAAGTAGACGTCCTAACCGACTTGCCAAAACTATAGTTTGTTAATAAGAAATTTGTGAAGTGGTTGAATAACGATAATGACTCCAACCGAAGTGTATGTAAACTTCCGACTTCAACTGTATCTATATGAATCTATATTGATAGATGGATATATCTATATCGCTCCCTATTTCTCTGTGTGAGATGTGTGTTATCTTCTTTTACAGAAAAGACACAGAAAAAGAAGATTGTGGCGATCGGTGTGACCTCTACCATCCTGTTGGGTGTCTTGGTAGTGGGTCTTACGCTCTTCATCTATAGGCACCATACGAAAATCAAACAGTTCCTTCAGCCCCCACTACGGTTACCAGACCACTATTGTGAGGTACGTCTTTCCACGGATACAGTGATCATAGATGTGTTGTTTCATGTGATAACAGCGTCTGTTCATATGGGTGCCTGTCAACTAAATACCTAGGCGGCAGGGTAGCCAAGTGGTTAGAGCGTTGGACTAGTAACCGAAAGGTTGCAAGTTCAAATCCCCGAGCTGACAAGGTAAAAAATCTGTCGTTCTGCCCCTGAACAGGCAGTTAACCCACTGTTCCTAGGCCGTCATTGAAAATAAGAATTTGTTCTTCTTAACTGACTTGCCTAGTAAAATAAAGGTAAAAATTTAGTCAAATTTTAGTCTCATCACAGTTTGTAATACCTCCTTTACCTATAGTAAACACAGTGTCCCTGAAATTATTCTTACCCCTTGACCTATTCCACGTTTTGATGTTGTTACAGCCTAAATTCCAAATGGATTTCATTTATTTTTCACCCATCTACATACGATACCCCATAATGACAAAGTGAAAACATGTTTCTAGAAATGTTGGCAAATTTATTGACAATGAATTACAGATATAATTTTCTTTAACTATTAAGTATTCACAATCCTTTGGTATGAAACTCCAAACTGAGTTCAGGCGCATCCAATTTACTTTTATGGTCCTTGAGATGCATGGAAGAATTGGAGAAAAATCTCCACATCCAGATGTGCAAAGCTGATACAGACATACCCAAGACGAATGTGTCGAGGGGTTTGAATACTTTCCGACGCCATTGTATGTGACCTATAGGTTAATGAGGCATTACAAATGTGATGTGACAAAAACAGAGGGCATTTAGTTAACTAAAATGATAATAAATAAATAAATAAAACCAATATGTCCCTGTTTTCATGATTTTGATAATGACTAGACTAAATCATTGTTCAAATAATAAAAATGACAATGCTATTTAATCTATTTATTTTAGTCTAAATTATTCAGATTAGATTAAATCTATTCAAAAAAAAGTGCCAAAATGAACAGGCATCTGTTAATGGGACTCCCTTGCATAAATAAAATGCATCAGTTGCCTTGTGCGAGCCAGAATGGCCCATAGGGCAGGAGGTGCATCAGTTGCCTTGTGCGAGCCAGAATGGCCCATAGGGCAGGAGGTGCATCAGTTGCCTTGTGCGAGCCAGAATGGCCCATAGGGCAGGAGGTGCATCAGTTGCCTTGTGCGAGCCAGAATGGCCCATAGGGCAGGAGGTGCATCAGTTGCCTTGTGCGAGCCAGAATGGCCCATAGGGCAGGAGGTGCATCAGTTGCCTTGTGCGAGCCAGAATGGCCCATAGGGCAGGAGGTGCATCAGTTGCCTTGTGCGAGCCAGAATGGCCCATAGGGCAGGAGGTGCATCAGTTGCCTTGTGCGAGCCAGAATGGCCCATAGGGCAGGAGGTGCATCAGTTGCCTTGTGCGAGCAGAATGGCCCATAGGGCAGGAGAATGGCCCATAGGGCAGGAGGTGCATCAGTTGCCTTGTGCGAGCCAGAATGGCCCATAGGGCAGGAGGTGCATCAGTTGCCTTGTGCGAGCCAGAATGGCCCATAGGGCAGGAGGTGCATCAGTTGCCTTGTGCGAGCCAGAATGGCCCATAGGGCAGGAGGTGCATCAGTTGCCTTGTGCGAGCCAGAATGGCCCATAGGGCAGGAGGTGCATCAGTTGCCTTGTGCGAGCCAGAATGGCCCATAGGGCAGGAGGTGCATCAGTTGCCTTGTGCAAGCCAGAATGGCCCACAGGGCAGGAGGTGCATCAGTTGCCTTGTGCGAGCCAGAATGGCCCATAGGGCAGGGGCCTGTTTTTGTGGCGTTAGGCCCCTTGATGTACAAGTAGCTTACAACCACTGGACAAAGCACTAACAACTTTCACGATGGGGTTTATTTTCCAGTACCTGTCAGGGGTGTTCCCCAGCAGGACCTGTCCCTCACAACCAGTCCCTGTGAAGAACGGCATGATCTCATCTCCATCGTCTGCCTTGAAGAGGACCTGATTCCTGAGTCTGACAGAGAACAGGATTATGACTCACCTAATGGACTGGATTTCTTAGATCATTATGAATGATCCTGTGACTTCAGACATGAGACTTTTGCACTCCATTAGGATTTGAGATGAACTTGATAGCGTCAGAACATTAACTAGGGGCGGCAGGTAGCCTATTGGTTAGAGCAGGTAGCCTATTGGTTAGAGCAGGTAGCCTATTGGTTAGAGCAGGTAGCCTATTGGTTAGAGCAGGTAGCCTATTGGTTAGAGCAGGTAGCCTATTGGTTAGAGCAGGTAGCCTATTGGTTAGAGCAGGTAGCTATTGGTTAGAGCAGGTAGCCTATTGGTTAGAGCAGGTAGCCTAGTGGTTAGCGTGTTGGGTCAGTAACCGAAAGGTTGCTGGATCGAATCCCTGAGCTGACAAGGTAAACATATGTCGTTCTGCCCCTGAGCAAGGCAGTTAACCCACTGTTCCCGGTAGGCCGTCATTGTAAATAAGAATTTGTTGAACTGATTTGCTTAGTGAAATAGTTTTATAGTAGGCCTGGCTATTGCACTGTTTCCACTCAGCTACCACCATTATTGTTGATCAAAAGAAAACTATTTTACAATAAAGTAAACTTCTGTGGGTATTTTAGTTTGCTCTGCAACTGGGGCCAGAGAAAGGTGCTTGTGTTTCAGTAATTACACCTACCCAGTAGCTGGATTTTCATTGGATAATAATAGGTGCAATCAGGTAATCCAGCTAAAAATAGAACCGCTATACATTTCTAAATCATTTTAGGAACGTGCTGAGGTTTTCTGGAAAAGTAAGAAAGTGTCCTTGGGCCAGGACTTAAATTGGGGATTTTTGTTTTTTTACATTACTGCTGTATATTACAAATCTGTACATGTTACACTATTTCTAAGTATTAAAAAATCATTCAAATGTTTAATGGGGTACTTTGGGATTTAAGCAATGCTAACTATCGTTAGTGCTAACCACCGTTAGTGCTAACCACCGTTAGTGCTAACTACCGTTAGTGCTAACCACCGTTAGTGCTAACCACCGTTAGTGCTAACCACCGTTAGTGCTAACCACCGTTAGTGCTAACCACCGTTAGTGCTAACCATCGTTAGTGCTAACCACCGTTAGTGCTAACTACCGTTAGTGCTAACCACCGTTAGTGCTAACCACCGTTAGTGCAATGACTGGGAAGTTCATGGGTATCTGCTAGCAGGTAATTTTACGAACCAATTAAATGACATTTTCCCTGAGGTGTACTGTATGTATGTTCAAAGTTGGTTATGTCTTAAGTGTAAAAGTGTGTTGAGACCTATATGCTGTCACTTTATACGTTCTCCTCGTACTAATTGAATTTATTTTTATATCGATTGTATTTATTCTGTCAAATCCTTTCATTAGGACGGCGGCAGGGTAGCCTAGTGGTTAGAGCGTTGGACTAGTAACCGGAAGGTTGCAAGTTCAAACCCCTGAGCTGACAGAGCTGTCGTTCTGCAGTTAACCCACTGTTCCTAGGCCATCATTGAAAATAAGAATTTGTTCTTAACTGACTATGCCTAGTTAAATAAAGGTAAAAAAAAAAAATTACTTCATGCTGTTTAATAAATGTTTAGACACAGTCAAGGGTGTTTCTTCATTCTGACGATAGTGAAGACCAAAAAACACTGAAATACCACAGAATCATGTAGTAGCCAAAAAAAGTGTGAACAAATCAAAATATATTTTATATATTACATTCTTTAAAGTGATGTTCGGAGAATATGAAATATACTTATTCATGTCACTGAGGGAGAGAGGGTAATGTAACGTTTACATTATGTCAGGATATGTCACTGAGGGAGAGAGGGTAATGTAACATTTACATTATGTCAGGATATGTCACTGAGGGAGAGAGGGTAATGT
>NC_060181.1:91167568-91225068 GCF_021184085.1 Oncorhynchus gorbuscha | reverse complement strand
GTGGGGAATCTTTGATGTTATGGGACTATTTTGCTTCCGCTGGTCGTAGGGGCCTTGTTAAAAATCAACAGCATCAAATGAGAATCATGAACTATACCAAGTACCGGAGAATTTTAGCTAAGAAATTTAACCGCAAGTGGATCTTCCAGCAAGACAACAACCCCAAGCACACATCAAACCACAAAGAAAAGGTTAAAGGTTAATTGACCACAACATCAACCGTTTGCAATGGCCATCTCTGTCTCCGGGAAAACAAGAGGTTTGAATTGAAGAGGGCAGTTCATGCAATGGCCATCTCTGTCTCCGGGAAAACATGAGGTTTGAATTGAAGAGGGCAGTCCATGCAATGGCCATCTCTGTCTCCGGGAAACATGTGGTTTGAATTGAAGAGGGCAGTCCATTAGCTCAGACGAAGGATATCAAGGATCTGGAAAGATTCTGTATGGCGGAATGGTCTAAGATCCCTCCCAATGTGTTCTCCAATCTCATAAATCTTTTGAGATAAAAGCTCGGTGTCGTTATCCTCGCAAGGGGAGGGTCTTAGATGGGATGGAATCATTTGGACCCTTAGATTTTGTAGAATGTTTTTAAATATCCTGGACCTCAATACCAGGCAGTGTCAGAGGAAGGCACGAGAAATGGTCAAAGACTCCAGCCACCCTAGTCCATAGACTGTTCTCTCTGCTACCGCACGACAAGCAGTACCGGAGTGTCAAGTCGAGGTCCAAGAGGCTTCTACTTCTACTTCTAACCACAACTGGACCCCACTGTATCTCAACCACACCTGGACCCTACTGTATCTCAACCACAACTGGACCCCACTGTATTTCAACCACAACTGGACCCTACTGTATCTCAACCACACCTGGACCCCACTGTATCTCAACCACAACTGGACCCCACTGTATCTCAACCACAACTGGACCCCACTGTATCTCAACCACAACTGGACCCCACTGTATCTCAACCACACCTGGACCCCACTGTATCTGTATCTCAACCACAACTGGACCCCACTGTATCTCAACCACAACTGGACCCCACTGTATCTGTATCTCAACCACAAATGGACCCCACTGTATCTGTATCTCAACCACAACTGGACCCCACTGTATCTCAACCACAACTGGACCCCACTGTATCTCAACCACACCTGGACCCTACTGTATCTCAACCACACCTGGACCCTACTGTATCTCAACCACAACTGGATCCCACTGTATCTCAACCACAACTGAAACACCAATCATTTCTGTATTACTTCAAACTGTTTTTCTAAACCATGTTGCACCAACATGGATGAACTCACTGTTTTAAATAAAGGTTCATATATTAATCTTGTTGCACCAATTTTCTAAACATTGTTTTAAATGAATCCTAGTGAAATTAAACGATTCCTCTAATCTAAATTTAGTTTTCACTTTAAATCTAGATTAATTTTAAGCCTGTTGTTGCAACCCACCATAACAGTTCAGAAAGTCACCGCCAAACCCCTATTTGAACCCTTTATTCTAACTTTTCTACTCTTCACCACGCTCTGCATGTAATATTTTTATAACAACTGTGAGAAAGTCAGTTCTGGTAACTTAAAAAAAACAACAACAACAAGTATGTGAAAACAATGATGCTGATACTATCTGAAATATAATTTCCCCTCCATAAACGAGCCAACATATTGGGTCATATTATCAGGCTGCTGGGCCATTTAGAAATAAGCATTATTAATTACAACATCGCCTGCAGGCCAACCGATGCAGCATAGTGGCTGTAAATAGGGACGGAACGGTTCACCAAAATCCACAGTTCTGTACATATTGATGTTTTGGGGTCACGGTTCGGTTTCGGTACAGTGGGAAAATTAAATGTCATTCACAATGTTCCTGCCATTTTCTGTTGTGACAGGATTGTTATGTTGTGTTTCAACTCTAATGCTGCGTTTGTTACCATGTTGGAATTCACCAGTTCTGAAGATATAAATACCAGTTGGATGCATTTATTTGATTTGAACTTGTTGAGAAACACCAATTGGCTAATAGCCAACAAGCTGTGTCAAACATAAACCAAAAGTACAGCTATCATGCTTGTAAACAAACAAGTGTTAAACAGATTCACTTTTTTAAAATAATGTTTTGGCCCGTCAGGAAGTCCAGGATCTTGAATTTAATCCCAGGGTCCTTAGCTTAGTGATGAGCTTCGTGGGCTCTGTGGTGTTGAACGCTGAGCTGTAGTCAATGAACAGCATTCTCACATAGGTGTTCCTTTCATCCAGGTGGGAAAGGGCAGTGTGGAGTGCGATTGAGATTGCGTCATCTGTGGATCTATTGGGACGTCATGTGAATTGTAGTAGGTCTAGGGTTTCCGGGATGACTGTGTTGGTGTGAGCCATTACCAGCCTTTCAAAGCACTTCATGGCTACCGACGTGAGTGCTACGGGGTGGTAGTCACTTAGGCTGGTTACCTTGGCGTTCTTGGGCATAGGGACTATGGTGGTCTGCTTGAAACATGTAGGTATTACAAACTGTCAGGGAGAGGTTGAAAATGTCAGTGAAGACACTTGCCAGTTGGTCCATGCATGCTCTGGGTACACCCTGGTAATCTGTCTTGCCCTGCGGCCTTGTGAATGTTGACCTGTTTGAGATCTTGCTCACATCGGCTACGGACAGCGTGATCACACAGTTGTTTGGAACAGCTGGTGCTCTCATGCATGCTTCTGTGTTGCTTGCCTCAAAGCGAGCATAAAAGGCATTTAGCTCATCTTGCGTCACTGGGCAGCTCGCAGCTGTGTTTCCCTTTTGAGAATGAGACATGTAGTCTGTAATAGTTTGCAATCCCCATTCGACAAGCATCAGAGCCGGTGTAGCAGTGGAAAAAGTACCCAATTGTCATACTTGAGTAAAAGTAAAGATACCTGAATAGAAATGTACTCAAGTAAAAGTCACCCAGTAAAATTACTAGTCTAAAATTATTTGGTTTGAAATATACGTAAGTATAAAAGTATAAATCATTTCAAATTCCTTATATAAAGCAAACCAGACATGACCATTCTGTTGTTTTTTAAATGTATGGATAGAGTCAGAGTCGCACTCCAACACTCAGACATTATTTACAAAAGTTGCATTTGTGTTTAGTGAATTCGGCAGAACATAGGCAGTAGGGATTACCACGTGTTCTCTTGATAAGTGTGTGAATTTCACAATTTCCTGTTCTGCTAAGCATTCAAAATGTAACAAGTACTTTTTTGGTGTCAGGGAAAAATGAAGTAAAAAGTACAATATTTTCTTTAGGAATGTAGAGAAGTAAAAGTAGTCAAAAAATATAAATAGTAAAGTACAGACGCCCCCCAAAAAAAACAACTTAAGCAGTACTTTAAAGTATTTTTACTTAAGTACTTCACACTACTGCGGTGTAGTAGAATTCAATCTTAGTCCTGACACTTTGCCTGTTCGATCGTTAGTCTGAGGACGTAGCGGGATTTCTTATAAGTGTCCGGATTAGTGTCCTGCTCCTTCAAAGCGGCAGCAGATAGAAATCAATAAGGAATCCTTATAATCATATAATGTGTCCCATACCCATTGCAGTGTTTTAGATATCAAAGAATGAGACATGTAGCTGTAACGGCTTTCTTCCTGGGAAGGAGAGGCGGACCAAAACGCAGGGGGGTTAGGGTTAAACATCTTTAATAAAGACAAAATACCGAGAAACACTACAAATATTCAAAACAATACATGTGAAAACCGAAACAGTCCTGTGTGGTGAAACAGACCCGGAAATCATCACCCACAAAAACCCAACCCAACACAAAACAGGCTACCTAAATATGGTTCCCAATCAGAGACAATGACTAACACCTGCCTCTGATTGAGAACCATATCAAGCCAAACACAGAAACAGACAAACTAGACACACAACATAGAATGCCCACCCAGCTCACGTCCTGACCAACACTAAAACAAGGAAAACACACAAGAACTATGGTCAGAACGTGACAGCTATATTGTAATTACTTTGCCACCATGGCCTATTTTGAAGACATCAAAACTATGAAATAAAACATATGGAATCATGTAGTAACCCAGAGATGTAGTAGTCGTTTATGAAAAGTCATTGTAAACATTAGTATTGCACACGGAGCGAGTCCATGCACATGTTCACTTCCAAACTTATTTAGGCTTGCCATAACAAAACAGTTGAAAACGTATTGACTCAAGACATTTGAGCTTTTCACTTTTAATTGATTTATAAACATTTCTAAAAACATAATTCCACTTTGACATTATGGGCTATTGTGTGTAGTAGAGCAGTGACACAAAATCCTAATTTCATCCATTTTAAATTCAGGCTGCAACAACAATATCTGGAAACAGTCAAGGGGTGTTAATACTTTCTGAAGGCATTGTAGTTAATTACTCATCAAGAAACAGTAAAAACACCTGGATCCATATTGAAACCAAGAAGACTGAATAAGAAAGGAGAAATAAACCAGCTGTGCAATGTCACATTGCAATGAAGTCAATTACTATTCTCAAATTGAAATAAAAACTAAACGTTGGTTCTGGAAGTTCCAAGTTAACTCACAGATTTTAGGGTTTGTCATTAAGAAGAGAGAGGAAAGAGAGGGGATATTGTGCATCTCAGTTCTCCTTACAAGCCTTGCTCAACCTTTTTCCCCTCTGCAAACCACAGCTACTGAGGACTGGGCCAAACCAAAAGCATAATTAGCGGCGGGGGGGATCCAATCATAAAAGGAGGAAATTAGTAGCACTGTGTGATGCAAAGACACAGAAAGCCAGTAGCAGCCTGGTGCTTTAGAGTGAGTGAGTGGGTGGGTGGGTGGGTGGGTGGGTGGGTGGAGGGGGGGAATTAATCACGGTATATTGTTGAGGGGGGCAAATTGAGTCGTCAACTTTCAACTTTCTGAAAAGGCAACTGCTCACGAATGCGGGTGTGCGCATTTTTCGACCACTTTGTGGAGCCTTCAGCGACGATGCTAATGTAATGACAACCATCTTCTGGTAGATGGAAAGGCTCCCAAAAACCTTTTTGATTAAATAATAACTACAAAGTAGCCTATAGGCGTTTCATTTTGCTCACCTCAATGGTAAAGTTATCAGTTTCCATTTAGCAACGCTACAACAACGTCGCTACATTGTACCAAGGAGGCGTGCTTACCAATCACAGCAAGGCAATCAATCATTCTTTGCTTATAGAAAAGTGACTATAGATATCAAGTAATGTACAGTGGCCTGTCAAAAAAGAAAATAACACCATGTCTCAAATGACATGTAAACTAAGTGGAGGATTTGATTTGCTTTCAAAATCAGACTCTCCAATAGCTGCTCTTTGTTGTATAAATAGACATGTTACTACCAATACAAATCACATTTTTACAGTGAAATGATTACTTACGAGCCTCTAACCAGAAATACAGTTTCCCCAAAAATATAGATAAGAATAACGGGATGGGGGGGGGTCTGTAGTTTCTGCAGCTGAACAGTTGGGACATGAACCGGTGTTGTGTTTTCTTATCTTATCTCTTGCTGTCCCCAGTCCACCTGGCCGTGCTGCTGCTCCAGTTTCAACTGTTCAGCCTGCGGCTATGGAACCCTGACCTGTTCACCGGACGTGCTCCCTGTCCCAGACCTGCTGTTTTCAACTCTCTAGAGACAGCATGAGCTGTAGAGATACTCTGAATGATCAGCTATGAAAAGCCAACTGACATTTACTCCTGAGGTGCTGACTTGTTGCACTCTCGACAACTACTGTGATTATTATTTGACCATGCTGGTCATCTATGAACATTTGAACATCTTGGCCATGTTCTGTTATAATCTCCACCCGGCACAACCAGAAGAGGACTGGCCACCCCACATAGCCTGGTTCCTCTCTAGGTTTCTTCCTAGGTTCTGGACTTTCTAGGGAGTTTTTCCTAGCCACCGTGCTTCTACATCTGCATTGCTTGCTGTTTGCGGTTTTAGGCTGGGTTTCTGTACAGCACTTTGAGATATCAGCTGATGTACGAAGGGCTTTATAAATACATTTGATTTGATTAATTGAGGCCTTTGTGTCCTTTGCAGTGACACCACTCCTCCCCATGAGGAGTCATCATGACATTGGGGGATGTGTCAGGGGAGGGGTTAAAAAAAAGTTTTGACAGAGAGAAGCCACAATAGTTCACAGTGCAGGAGAGAGACCAGGAGGGACACTATAAATGCCCACTGGGCACACACTGGTTGAGAATCAACGTTGTTTCCACGTCATTTCCATTAAGTTACGTTGAACCAGGGCATTTCTAGGACAGTGAGATGTTTCAAACATAATTGCCCAAGAGGAAGGCAGGTCTGGACTTCACGCGCTGAATGATACACCCTATGACGGCTTCCGGTGGGGGCGGTCCTGCTTTGTAGCATTTCGTCAGAAGGCTTTGCGTTATACTGATTGCACTGTAGGTGTTTGTAAGTGTAGATATGGTTGTCCTTGTTCCGTCTGATGTCTTTCAGCAATGTTCCTATTGGCGGATTCACTACAAAAAAAAGAATCCGGTCTCTGAAAGACTACAACTTGTGTTCGGTGATGCTTCGTGTTCTGGCCCCGTTCTGGCCCCCGTCTGTCCCCCAAGGCGGCTTTTTTTTTAAAGGAGGCAGACACTAACAACACAAACCTTCGGGCAAAATTGAAAGTACTGACCAGAAGCAATGGCTTCAAGTGATCCTCTCATGAACACGAATTTGACGATGGAGAATTTGTTTTTACTGTTCTATTAGCTACATGGTGACATTGCCAGCAGCATACCACCCTGCATACCAGCCAGCATACCAGCCAGCATACCAGCCAGCATCCCACCCAGCATCCCACCCAGCATACCACGCTGCATACCAGCCAGCATACCAGCCAGCATACCACTGCTGGCTTGCTTCTGAAGCTAAGCAGGGTTGGTCCTGGTCAGTTCCTGGATGGGAGACCAGATACTGCTGGAAGTGGTGTTGGAGGGCCAGTAGGAGGCACTCTTTCCTCTGATCTAAAAAAAAATATCCCAATCTCTCAGGGCAGTGATTGGGGACACAACTTTACCTACATGTACATACTACCTCAACTAACCGGTACCCCCCCTGTATATATTGTTATTTTTAAATTCTGCTCTTTAATTACTTGTTACTTTTATCTCTTATTCTTATCCATGTTTTTTTTTAAACTGCACTGTTGGTTAGGGGCTCGTAAGTAAGCATTTCACTCTAAGGTCTGTTGTATTCATTGCATGTGACTAATAAAATTGGATTTGAATTTTGATTTGATGTCCAAGTAGATTTAAGTCGGAACATCGACTGTCTTCTCTGGACATCGACTGTCTTCTCGGGATATCGACTGTCTTCTCGGAACATCGACTGTCTTCTCGGGACATCGACTGTCTTCTCGGAACATCGACTGTCTTCTTGGGACATCGACTGTCTTCTCGGAAAACATCGACTGTCTTCTCGGAAAACATCGACCGTCTTCTCGGAAAACATCGACTGTCTTCTCGGAAAACATCGACTGTCTTCTCGGAAAACATCGACTGTCTTCTCGGAAAACATCGACTGTTCCCTCGGAAAACATCGACTGTCTTCTCGGAAAACATTGACTGTTCCCTCGGAAAACATTGACTGTCTTCTCGGAAAACATCGACTGTCTTCTCGGAAAACATCGACTGTTCCCTCGGAACATCGACTGACTTCTTGGAACGTTGACTGTCTTCTTGGAACATCGGTAAGCAACTCCAGCGTAGATTTGGCCTTGTGTTGTAGGTTATTGTCCTGCTGAAAGGTGTATATTTTTTATTGCAGTCACTGCAATGTTCATCCATTCACAGTTTTCTTCTATCACAGCCATTGAACTCTGTAGCCGTTTTAAGACCCCCAATGGCCTCATGCTAACATCCCTGAGCAGTTTCCTTCTATCACAGCCATTGAACTCTGTAGCTGTTTTAAAATCCCCAATGGCCTCATGGTGACATCCCTGAGCAGTTTCCTTCTATCACAGCCATTGAACTCTGTAGCCGTTTTAAAATCCCCAATGGCCTCATGCTAACATCCCTGAGCAGTTTCCTTCTATCACAGCCATTGAACTCTGTAGCTGTTTTAAAATCCCCAATGGCCTCATGGTAACATCCCTGAGCAGTTTCCTTCTATCACAGCCATTGAACTCTGTAGCCGTTTTAAAATCCCCAATGGCCTCATGGTAACATCCCTGAACAGTTTCCTTCTATCACAGCCATTGAACTCTGTAGCCGTTTTAAAATCCCCAATGGCCTCATGCTAACATCCCTGAGCAGTTTCCTTCTATCACAGCCATTGAACTCTGTAGCCGTTTTAAAATCCCCAATGGCCTCATGCTAACATCCCTGAGCAGTTTCCTTCCTGTCCTGCAACTCAGTTCTGAAGGATGACTGTATCTTTGATGTGTCTGAGCGGTTTAATACATAATGATTAACTTGACCATGCTTAAAGATATATTCAATGTCTGATTTGTTATTGTTGCCCATCTACCAATCCCTGCCCTTCATTATGAGGCTTTCGAAAAGCTCCCTTGTCTTTGTGGTTGAACCTGTGCTTGAAATTCAATACTTGACTGAGGAACCTTACAGATGGTGTATGTATGACAGACAGAAGAAGGGGTAGTCATTACAAAAATAATTTCAACCCCTATTATTTCATACAGAGTGAGGTCAGAAAAGTATTCATACCCCCTTGACTTATGTGTATGTGCATTTATTATCGATCTCCATTGGTTTCTGCCCAGACAGCAGCTATTCTTCCTGGGGTCCAGCAAAAAAATAAAGCAGCTACAGGGCATTCAGAAAGCATTCAGATCCCTTCCTGATAGTAATTATTATTATTTATACATTTGCAAACATTTCTAAAAACCTGTTTTTGCTTTGTCATTGTGTGCTATTGTGTGTAGATTGATGAGGATTAAAGAAAAAAAAATCCATTTTAGAATAAGGCTGTAATGTAACAAAATGTGGAAAAAGTCAAGGGGTTTGAGTACTTTCCGAATGCGCTGTATATACCATTTCATAAACCTTGTTTTGGTTGTAATAGTGTTATATTGGAGTAGGTTTGGTTGTTGGTGCAATTATATATATATTTTTTATCCCTTTTTAATTTTTGTATCACAAATGTAATGTGATTGAACACGCACTAACGCTGCGACGCGCACAAACAACATGTGCGAACGTCATAATACCAAGGAAGAAGAAGAGATCCAATCCCATGACAGGTCCATGGACTCCACCCAGGGCCTGGTAGATATTTCACTGATATGTTGAAAGAATCCGGGCAACACCCTATTACCAAATCCACGCATCCTGTACAGACTTGCCACTCATTCTTCCTGCTCCTGCGTCGAAACAAAATGGCGACGGGTGGTTTATCTCGGGAGCATTTTATCTGCTCTGTCTGTCTCGATGTCTTCTCCAACCCCGTCACGATTCCCTGTGGACACAACTTCTGCCAGAGATGCATACAGTCCTACTGGAACAAAGGGGAGTGCAGCTGCCCTCTGTGTATGAGAAAGTTCGCTGAGAGACCTGAGCTGGCCATGAACCATGTTCTAGACGCCCTGTCCAACACTCTCAGATTGGCGGAGCCACATCGTGAACCAGCGAAAATCTCCATTCCTCCCAGGAAAATGGCAGGGAAGTGTACAGCTATAGTTGAAGACCTGGCCCAGCCAAGGGAACACAGTATGTGGTGAACATGGTCAACCTCTGTCTCTGTTCTGCCTGGATGATAAGGCTCTGATCTGCGCTCAATGTGACTCTCTGGGTCATAAGACCCACAAAACCACACCTGCAGAGGAACAGATTCCCCAAATCAAGGCAAGGAGAGAAATCAGTATGAATAATGACCAATAATTACTCTAGAGTATAATGTCTACTGTAACTTTAAACGGCAGTATCTCTGTGCAGCTTTGTGCGTGTAAATAAAATGCCCTGCATTTACAGCAGAGACTGCTGAAAGAGCTGCTTGCCAAACAGAACAGTGTGTGCACGGTGAAGACTGATATTCACAAAGCAAAGAACACCATGGAGTCATTCAAGGTACGGTACTAACCAGGTTTCCATCCAACCTTTTGGTGAGTAAAGTACACGTTGGATAAAATGTTTTAATGACAGGCCTGATGGAAACCGTTTTTTGTTGTAAACTTTCCAAATGTCGACAAAAACTAAATGCTTCAGACAAGGTGGGATCTTTTTGTGTTGGTAAAATTAATTATGCTAGAAAATATCGGTGGAAACTTTTTTTTTTATATGCGCAAATATTGATATAATAACCTTAATATCGAAGTAAACTTGGAGTCAAGCGATGACGTGTTGTGTGGTTTTCCCACTACGACTCGTCGGCAAAGATGAGAATGTGTCGCCAATTGGATGGAAACCTAGTTACTGTTTAATGTATTTATATGAAAAACACTGTGGATGAGTTGAATACAGCCACAGTTAAATGTCATGGTTACATAGTTCTTTCCATCTACAAAGCATCTGATTCTATTCTAGAATATGATTACGAGGCCATTTCATATGTAATAGGAAGCCTTTGTAACATATAAAACTGGTTATTGGGAGGAAGATGAACTAAAACAAGAGCAAGAAAACAAACACTAGAAAACATCCACTGTGTCATGTCTTTTTGTTCCGACACCTCTTCCTGTCAGATCTCTGCCAGGCTACAGAAACAAGAACAGCAGACCAATTTCATCATGCTGATCCTAGCCATCACAGAGGAGCAGAAACAACTGATGGCCTCAATGGAGGAGAAAGAGAAAGAGATGCTGCTGAAAACAGAGAGTGAGATTCAGAAGATGGAGAAGAGATTCAAGAGCTTGGAGGATGAGGTCACTGGGATGGAGCTCACATTGCAGGGTGAAGAACCTGGGAGGTTGCTTCAGGTGAAGTTACACTTTGTTTCACCAAATATTTACCAACTCGAGCCAAAAGGTCAAAGTGGACTTTGAGCTGACGTCTGCCTTACTGGTGTTATATATATATATATATATATATATATATATATATATATATATATATATATATATATATATAAATTATTATTATTATTTTCAGGGTTGTCTGTAAAACCCTGATGAAGGCTACAACCTGAAACATGTTGGTTTTTAATGACAACACAGCAGTTCTAGGATCAACTTCCATTGTCCTCCAAGAGTGGCCAAATATCCTCCTGTTTTCAGGATTACAATGCCCTGCAGAAAGGCCCAGTTGATGCATCTCCATACCTTGTCAGTCTGGACCCAGAGGAGAGACTTGTTCAGGCAGGAGAACTCAAAGAGATGCTCCACAAGGAGGTTGACAGGATCTGGAAGGGTCAGTACATTCATTTAATAGTCTAATAAATAGTCTAATTACCGTGTAATTAGACTATTTACAGTAATTCAGGAAGAGAAACTGCAGCTGTTCATAAAAACATCATTGTGTTCCATGACTATTTCTTCTATCCACAGACCAAGGTTGTGACGCTAGGACAGCTTTACGTGTAGATCCCACAGCCTGTCGGTGTTCACTGTCAACACTGAAACAATGTAAGTATAATGAATCTGAATTGATTTTAACATGGATGTTATATTCACTTTGTGAAAGTCTCTGGTATTGAGCAATACTTCCATGTAGTCTAATGGTTCAGTACTAGACATACACATTATCTGATATCAGAGCCTATTGTGTACAGTTGACACACAACACTAATCAAACTGTTGGAGTGGGTAAACACTCCACAATAGATCTTGCACAACAGTTCTGGTTTTATGCTCTGTCATATCTGACACTGACCTCGAATTAAATCCTAATTTCTAGAACATTTGGAAATTGTGATACTCAAAATAGTAAAACAATTTTTTGTTTATTTTTTACTTAAAGGCGTTAACTAATTTCAGTGTTTATTTTTTGGGGGGCCGGGCAGGCAGACACATTTGGGAAGTTACGCCTTCATCAGAGCATCTAAAGATGTGCCAAAACGGTTGTATTTTTTTTTTTATGCAGTTGCCTAGGTGATAATTACAATTGCCTCACCTGTGTGAGGGAGGTACAAAGTGGTAATAAAAACATTAGTGAACAAATTATTGTTACAATATATATGTGTATATATATATATCTCACACATTTTAGAATTGTGGTGCATTTAGTTCATTCCTTTTGCACAGTAAAGCATAAAAAATAGATGTTTTGGGGAATAGAAAAATAAACATCTGGATAGAAAGATTGTGATTGAATGTAGGAAATGATACATATTGTATAAGCATTAAAAATACAGTGCAGACATATCATCTATAAACAAAGGTTCAGTACAGTGCAGACATATCATCTATAAACAAAGGTTCAGTACAGTGCAGACATATCATCTATAAACAAAGGTACAGTGCAGTGCAGACATATCATCTATAAACAAAGGTACAGTGCAGTGCAGACATATCATCTATAAACAAAGGTTCAGTACAGTGCAGACATATCATCTATAAACAAAGGTTCAGTACAGACATATCATCTATAAACAAAGGTACAGTGCAGTGCAGACATATCATCTATAAACAAAGGTTCAGTACAGTGCAGACATATCATCTATAAACAAAGGTTCAGTGCAGACATATCATCTATAAACAAAGGTTCGGTACAGTGCAGACATATCATCTATAAACAAAGGTTCGGTACAGTGCAGACATATCATCTATAAACAAAGGTTCAGTACAGTGCAGACATATCATCTATAAACAAAGGTTCAGTACAGTGCAGACATATCATCTATAAACAAAGGTTCAGTACAGTGCAGACATATCATCTATAAACAAAGGTTCAGTACAGTGCAGACATATCATCTATAAACAAAGGTACAGTGCAGACATATCATCTATAAACAAAAGTCTGAATGAGAAATCATCACTTGGACCTCAAGGATCCATGTTTTTTGTATTGATAGATTAAATACCATCTCTCATTGTGAGAGCAATTTTTTGGGAGGTTACCCCTCTGATAGGTGTGACCTGTTCTAGACCCACAAAAGCATAAAGAGGACGGTGGGCTGTGTTTGCCTTCTAAGTAGTGTTTTACCACAGCATATTCAATATTACCATTAACGATGACTGTTTTTAAGTATTCTTGACTGAATCAACAGATGAAAAGACCATCACCTTGGATCCCAATTCTGTCGGGAGACATATCTGGCTATCTCTGGACATGACCAGTGCTAGGAACACATACCCATACATCCAGCCCAACCCCATCCTCCACCCAGAGTGGCTCAAACAGAGTGAAATGGTGAGGGCGCACAAGGCTTCAGTAGAGGCTGTCACTACTGGCAAGTGCACTTTAAGAATCTTCCCAGTGGATCACAGGAGGACTCGTGTTGTGAGGTTGGGGTGATGTACAAGGAAAACGCTGGCGAAATGAAGGAGAGTTGGCGCATACGGTTTTCACCTCTCAGTCTAACGCCATATGCTGAGGCAAATTCGGGTGAGGCAGTTTATACCATAACCACTGGTAACAACTCTCTTCGCAGCATTCATGTGTATTTAGACTGTGACTGTGGAATCCTTGCTGTGTACGGTAATGTATCAAGTACAGTAACTATACGTCAAAGTAACTCAGCTAATGCAGTAAATCGTGTTTACTCTTTCAACACCAAATTCAGTGAACCTCTGTACCCCATGTTTGTAATCCCTAAAGGGGCAGATATTAGGTTAAATTAGGGGACCCAAATGATGAATATACCCATCGGTAGATTTATAGTCATGGAACGGTTACATAATCTAAATTGTTAATTTGGAATGCAATCTGTTTTTTTTTTTGTACACTGTTAAAAGAAAAAGTCAAACGGCACGATTGATAGTTGTGTATTTATTAAACATGATGCTTGTTGTGACGGCACAGAAGATAGGACTTTACCTCATTGATGTATTCAAAGATTAATATCTTGTTTTTGCTTTTTGTTGGTACAATTTTTTTTTTCTCTCCCGCTTATCATAGATTTTCTGTAATGTCAGATTGCTGGGTGGATGAGGGTGTAAAAAACAAAAACACCCAAAAATGTGCACTTGATGAAATTGATTGATTGAAATATCAATAAAAATGCAATGTAACAACAATTATTTTCGTTCTTTAACCCTGTTGTCTTTTACTAACACATATTCAAAGTGTTTTATACTGAGTATATTTGTTGAAATATTAAGCTACATCTCTGAAAGGTGTGTTTCAAATGTAAACCTCATCCTGAAGAGGGCTCCCGAGTGGGGCAGCGGTCTAAAGGCACTGCATCTCAGTGTTAGAGGCACAGTCCCTTATGGTGGCGCACAATTGGTCCGGGGTTGGTCAGGGTAGGACTTCTTTGTAAAAAAGGATTTGTTCTTAACTGACTTGCCTAGTTAAATGTATATTTCAAGAGTGCTCTCTTTTAAGGGGGGAGGGGGCAGGTAGCCTAGTGGTTAGAGCGTTGGGCCAGTAACCGGAAGTTTCCTGGATCGAATCCCCGATCTGACTTGCCTGGTTAAATGAGATATATATAGTGTTACAGCAGTGCCCTCTGCTGGTAGTTTAGTGTATCTATTCCTTCCTGCTTGTACAGCTCCCCTGGAGCAAACATCAACAGAATATGATTATTATTATTTTTTTACCAGTATTCAAACCAGCAACCTTTCGGCCCAACACTCTGACCTCGAGGCTACGTGCCCCCCCTCCCCTCTCTCAATGTGAACTGTTGATGTGGTGAAGTATTTTCACTTTAGAGTTCCGGGTTACCTAGGTTACATACTGCTGTGGTATTACACGTTACCAAGGTTACCATGACTTTCAAACTGGTGCATATTATTTCCTCTGTATAGAAATACAAGTCAACATAATGGAAACACTGAAGTAAATGAGGGAAACAAAAGTACTTACGAAGAAGGTGATTACATCCCATCATGCTTAGTCATGTATAAAAATACCCAGTTGACCATTATGTTTGCAAACAGACATCTGTGTCTTTGAAAGAGGGGCCTCAAAGGAGCATAGGGGGTTTAAAGTGTGTGTGTGTGTGTGTGTGAGAGAGAGACACGTGCGCACACACACACACACACAGTCACCAGATCCCAGCCCAGCTCTCGGTACATAACGCAGACAGGAATAAATATCTCCCCGGGAAGCAGAAGGGCAGGGGGGGGGGGTTCATGATTAACGACTCACGGTGTAATTCTAGGAACATACAGGAACTCAAGTCCTTTTGTTGACCCGACGTAGAATATCTCACAATTTAAATGGCGACCATATTATCTCCCAAGATAATTCTCCGTCATCTCCACGACCATTTTACATCCCACCTCAAGCTGATATCTCGACGGCACTCAAAGAACTTCACTGGACTTTATGCAAACCTGAAACCACATATCCTGAGGATGCATTTATTGTAGCCGGGGATTTTTAACAAATCAAATCTGAGAACTGCCCAAGTTCTATCAACATATTGACTGTTATACTCGCGATACGAAGACTCTCGACCATTGCTATTCAAACTTCAAGAATGCTTACAAGGCCCTCCCCCGCCCTCCTTTCGGCAAATCTGACCACGACTCCATCTTGCTCCTCCCGTCCTATAGGCAGAAACTCAAACAGGAAGTAACCGTGGTTCGTGCTATTCAACGCTGGCCTGACCAATCGGAATCCATGCTTCAGGATTGTTTTGATCATGTGGACTGGGATATGTTCCGGGTAGCGGAAAGTGTTTACGGGCATATTCAATCTCTCCCTATCCTAGTCTGCTGTCCTCACATGCTTCAAGATGGCCACCAATGTCCCTGTACCTAAGAAAGCAAAGGTAACTGAACTTAATGACTAGCACTCGCCTCTGTCATCATGAAGTACTTTGAGAGACTAGCCAAGGATCATATCACCTCTACCTTACCTGCAACCCTAGACCCACTTCAATTTGCTTACCCGCCCCCCAATAGATCCACAGACAATGCAATCGCCATCACTCTGCACACTGCCCTATCCCATCTGGACAAGAGGAATACCTACGTAAGAATGGCTTTTATTGACTATAGCTCAGCATTCAACACCATAGTACCCTCCAATCTCATTATTAAGTTCGAGGCCTTGGGTCTGGACCCCGCCCTGTGCAACTGGGTACTAGACTTCCTGATGGGCCGCCCCCAGGTGGTGAGTGTAAGAAACAACATCAACCCCCTCTGATCCTCAACAATGGGGCCCCACAAGGGTGCGTTCTCAGCCCCCTCCTGTACTCCCTGTTCACCCATGACTGCATGGCCCAAGCACGCCTCCAACTCAATCATCAAGTTTGAGTGTGGTGCCTGGAAAAAAACCTCTCACTCACCGTCAACAAAACAAAGGAGATGATCGTGGACTTCAGGAACAGCGGAGGGTGCGCCCCCCTATTCACATCAATGGGACCGCAGTCGAGAAGGTGGAAAGCTTCAAGTTCCTTGGCGTACACATCATTGACAAACTGAAATGGACCATCCAAACAGACAGTGTGGTGAAGAAGGTGCAACAGAGCCTCTTCAACTTCAGGAGGCTAAAGAAATTTGTCTTGTCACCTGAAACTCTCACAAACTTTTACAGATGCACCATTGAAAGCATCCTGTCGAGCTGTATCACCGCCTGGTACGGCAACTGCTCCGCCCTCAACCGTAAGGCTCTCCAGAGGGTGGTGCGGTCTGCCCAACGCATTACCTGGGGCAAACTACCTTCCCTCCAGGACACCTACAGCACCCAATGTCACAGGAAGGCCAAAGATATCATCAAGGACATCAACCACCCAAGCCACTGCATGTTCACCCCGTTATCATCCAGATGGCGAGGTCGATATCGGTGCATCAAAGCTGGGACCGAGAGACTGAAAAACAGCTTCTATCTCAAGGCCATCAGACTGTTAAACAGCCATCACTAGCACATTAGAGGCTTCTGCCTATAGGCATAGACTAGAAATCATTGGCCAAGTTAAGGAATGGAAACTAGTCACTTTAATAATGTTTACATACCTGGCATTACTCATCTCATATGTATATAATGTGTTCTATACTATTCTACGGTATCTCATTCACTTAATGTTTACATATCTTGCATTACTCATCTCATATATACACTACCAGTCAAACGTTTTAAAACTCAAGGGTTTTCTTTATTTTTACTATTTGCCCATGAAACATCCTGTTTTTACAGTACCAGTCAAAAGTTTGGACACAACTACTCATTCAGGGGTTTATTGTTAATTGCACTGTTTTCTACATTGTAAAATAATAGTGAAATAACACATATGGAATAATGTAGTAACCAAAAAAGTGTTAAACAAATCAAAATATATTTAAGATTCTTCAAATAGCCACCCTTTGCCTTGATGACAGCTTTGCACACTCTTGGCATTCTCTTAAACAGCTTCACCTGGAATGATTTCCCAACAGTCTTGAATGAGTTCCCACATATGCTGAGCACTTGCTGACTGCTTTTCCTTCACTCTGCGGTTCAACTCATCCCAAACCATCTCAATTTGGTTGAGGTCAGGGGTTTGTAGAGGCCAGGTCATCTGATGCAACACTCCATCACTCTCCTTATTGATAAAATAGTCCTTACACAGCCTGGAGGTGTGTTGGGTCATTGTCAATTTGAAAAACAAATGATAGTCCCATAAAGCCCAAATCAGATGGGATGGCGTATCGCTGCAGAATGCTGTGGTAGCCATGCTGTTTAAGTGTGCCTTGAATTCTAAATAAATCACAGACAGTGTCAACAGAAAAGCACCCCCACAGCATCACACCTCCTCCTCCATGCTTTACGGTGTGAAATACACATACGGAGATCATCCGTTCACCCACACAGCATCACACCTCCTCCTCCATGCTTTACGGTGTGAAATACACATACGGAGATCATCCGTTCACCCACACAGCATCACACCTCCTCCTCCATGCTTTACGGTGTGAAATACACATACGGAGATCATCCGTTCACCCACACAGCATCACACCTCCTCCTCCATGCTTTACGGTGTGAAATACACATACGGAGATCATCCGTTCACCCACACAGCATCACACCTCCTCCTCCATGCTTTACGGTGTGAAATACACATACGGAGATCATCCGTTCACCCACACAGCATCACACCTCCTCCTCCATGCTTTACGGTGTGAAATACACATACGGAGATCATCCGTTCACCCACACAGCATCACACCTCCTCCTCCATGCTTTACGGTGTGAAATACACATACGGAGATCATCCGTTCACCCACACAACGTCTCACGAAGACACGGCGGTTGGAACAAAAATCTCCAATTTGGACTCCAGACCAAAGAACAAATTTCCACCGGTCTAATGTCAATTGCTCGTGTTTTTTGGCCCAAGCAAGTCTCTTATTATTATTAGTTTCCTTTAGTAGTGGTTTCTTCTGTAGCAATTCGACCATGAAGGCCTGATTCACGCAGTCTCCTCTGAACAGTTGATGTTGAGATGTGCCTGTTACTTGAACTCTGTGAAGCAATTTCTAAGGCTGGTAAATCTAATGATCTTATCCTCTACTGCAGCAGAGGTAACTCTTAGTCTTACTTTCCTGTGGTGGTCCTCCTGAGAGACAGTTAACTCTAATGATCGTATCCTCTACTGCAGCAGAGGTAACTCTTAGTCTTCCCATCCTGTGGTGGTCCTCCTGAGAGACAGTTAACTCTAATGATCTTATCCTCTACTGCAGCAGAGGTAACTCTGGGTCTTCTATTCCTGTGGTGGTCATTATGAGAGCCAGTTAACTCTAATGATCTTATCCTCTACTGCAGCAGAGGTAACTCTTAGTCTTCCCATCCTGTGGCGGTCCTCATGAGAGCCAGTTAACTCTAATGATCTTATCCTCTACTGCAGCAGAGGTCACTCTTAGTCTTCCCATCCTGTGGTGGTCCTCATGAGAGACAGTTAACTCTAATGATCTTATCCTCTACTGCAGCAGAGGTAACTCTTAGTCTTCCCATCCTGTTGTGGTCCTCCTGAGAGACAGTTAACTCTAATGATCTTATCCTCTACTGCAGCAGAGGTAACTCTGGGTCTTCCCATCCTGTGGTGGTCCTCCTGAGAGACAGTTAACTCTAATGATCTTATCCTCTACTGCAGCAGAGGTAACTCTTAGTCTTCCCATCCTGTGGTGGTCCTCCTGAGAGCCAGTTAACTCTAATGATCTTATCCTTTACTGCAGCAGAGGTAACTCTGGGTTTTCCTTTCCTGTGGCGGTCCTCATGAGAGACCGGTAACTCTAATGAACTTATCCTCTCTTCCTTATATAATGTTACTTACCCTACATCAGGGGTGTCAAACATACGGCCCGCGGGCCGGAACCGGCCCCCAAGGAGGTTCGATCAGGCCCGCAGGATAATTTGAAAGTGGAAAAAATGCATAAAAGACATGGAATTAATATTTTTAATTCGCTGCAATTCATGGATTATCCGCTAAGGGGCGCACTCTTTCCATCAGAGTAGAAGACAAGCCGCATCACTGAGACAGACTGAAAACAGCAGACGGTATCAATGCGCCATCTGCTGCTTGTTACGACGTTGTTAATACCTTGGTCTCTACCTCTCCGCTACACCATCATTAGCCAAAATGTCGTTATCCAAACGGAGAAAAGTAGATAAGGAGTGTAGAATTTTCAAAGAAAAATGGACCACGTCCTATTTATTTACAGAGATGCACGGAAAACCTTTGTGCTTGGTGTGTTTACAACAAGTTTTGGTATTGAAGGAATATAATATTCGACGCCACTACGAGACTCATCACAGCGAAAAATATGACGGCTTGCAAGGACAACTGAGAAGAGATAAGATTAACGAATTGCTGGCGGGTCTGAGGAAACAGCAGTCAACTTTCATCCAGAGCCGAGAAGTCAGTGAAGCAGCGGTAAAAGCCAGCTACCTAATTGCTAGCGAAATAGCATTAGCATCGAAGCCGTATTCCGACGGTGACTTTGTTAAACGATGCATGATGAAGGCGGCTGAACTTGTATGTCCCGAGAAGCGACAAGCTTTTGCCAATATTAGCCTGACGAGGAATACTATAGCAGAGAGGATTTCGGAACTATCGGCAGATTTAGACAGTCAATTGAAACAGAGAGTCAAGTCATTTATTGCATTTTCCGTGGCAATTGACGAGAGCACTGACATCACAGACGTGGCCCAACTGGCCATATTTATTCGAGGAGTTGATGAGACATTGACTGTTACTGAAGAGTTTCTTGAGTTGGTGCCAATGATCGACACCACAACAGCCGAGGACATTTTCGGCTCTGTCGTTGCTGCATTGGACAGAGTTGGAGTGGACTGGTCCCGCGCTGTCAGCCTGGCTACAGACGGCGCGCCATCCATGGTCGGAAAGAAAGCAGGTGCCGCGACAAAGTTCAAAGACAAAGTACAAGCCCTTAATGGAGGAGATCGTTTCTGGACATTTCACTGTATTTTGCACCAGGAGGCATTGTGTTGCAAGTCGCTGAAAATGGACCACGTCATGGAGGTGGTTGTTCGCACTGTAAATTTAATCCGGTCCAGAGGTCTGAACCATCGTCAGTTTGATAAACTTCTCAGCGACAGCAACATTACCCACAGCCTGCCATACCACACTGAAGTGAGATGGTTAAGCCGAGGCGCTGTGCTGAGGCATTTCTTTGATCTACGAGAGGAAATCGGACAGTTTATGGAGAAAAAAGGAAAACCGGTGTTGGAATTACAATCTCAGGAATGGCTACGGGACCTTGCATTCTTGGTTGATATTACTGAACACTTGAACAATCTGAACAAAATGTTGCAAGGCCGCAAAAAGTTGTCACACAGTTTTCTGACAACATACATGCATTTAAGTTGAAGCTGACTTTGTGGGAGATGCAACTGGCAAATGGCAACCCTGCGCATTTCCCTGTCTGAGAGATGTGTGTGTGACCAGACCTGATGCGGACATGAAACGGTACAAAGACAAAATTGCAGGACTACTGCGGGAGTTTGAGAAACGTTTTCAGGTATTTGGTGAACTTGAGACAGAATTTTCAGTTTTCGCTCACCTTTCACAGTTAAAGCTTCTGATCTGCCGGTCGAAATTCAGCTAGAGATAATTGATTTGCAGTGTGATGCAGATTTGAAGGGCAAATTTGCCTCTGTAGGTCTGGACAGATTTTATCAGTATCTACTACCAGGTTACTCCAAATTAACAGCCCTGGCTGCTAAAATTTTGTGCATGTTTGGGACAACCTACCTTTGTGAACAAATTTTCTCAGTGATGAATATCAATAAAACAAAAATGCGTTCAAGGCTCACAAACAAGCACTTAAATGACATTCTGAAAGTGACAGCTAGTCAGGACATGACACATGGTGTTGATGCACTTGTACAGGCCAAAAGATGCCAAGTTTCAGGTACAAATACAAGTCCAGACTAGACTAACACCTTTAAAATGCTGCCTTAGATACTGTTTGCATTGAAAGAATACAGCTCTGTGAAGATGAATCCTTACTGTGGTGATTTAAAAATGTGCACTTTAATGTTAGTCAGCAGCTTCAAAACAAAAGTTGTGTGATGGAATTCTACTGTTCATACAACTCCATAAATTTTCAGTATGTATTGTATGTGTATGTATGTTTCATGTATGAAGTTTACAGATTTACAGGACAGGCGAACACTTTCTTCATTACACATTTAAAATCACTCTCCTTAGTTTGTAAGGTGTACGCAGGGATTACATTTAGATTTTATATGCGTATGTGTAAGTGGTTTAAAAATTCCTTTCTTTAAAAGTCTCATTTAATCTTAAAGTGCATTACTATATTTTTCAGTACCAATTAAAGTTTTGTGCCTTTGTACAATCAGTGGGATCAGTTGCAATGCATATTTGTGAATGATAAAAGTAAATTGCACATTTGTCTAAGGAAATATGAGGTGTTTCATGAAATGTTTTGTAAAAGGATAGTTCATTAAATTTCAATATTTTCCTAATGTTCTTGTGCTTCTTTACACCAAAACAAAGGAAAGACATGTTATTTTGGTTATTTATAGCAGAGTATGGTATAATTTTAATGGTCCGGCCCACTTGACATCTCCCTAGGCCGTATGTGGCCCACGATGCGAAATGAGTTTGACACCCCTGCCCTACATTATTCATCTCATATGCATATGTATATATGTATATATAACCCCTACAACTCATCCAGAACGCCGCAGCCCGTCTGGTGTTCAACCTTCCCAAGTTCTCTCACGTCACCCCGCTCCTCCGCTCTCTCCACTGGCTTCCAGTTGAAGCTCGCATCCGCTACAAGACCATGGTGCTTGCCTACGGAGCTGTGAGGGGAACGGCGCCTCAGTACCTCCAGGCTCTGATCAGGCCCTACACCCAAATAAGGGCACTGCGTTCATCCACCTCTGGCCTGCTCGCCTCCCTACCATTGAGGAAGTACAGTTCCCGCTCAGCCCAGTCAAAACTGTTCGCTGCTCTGGCTCCCCAATGGTGGAACAAACTCCCTCACGACGCCAGGACAGCGGAGTCAATCACCACCTTCCGGAGACACCTGAAACCCCACCTCTTTAAGGAATACCTAGGATAGGATAAAGTAATCCTTCTCACCCCCCCCCTTAAAATATGTAGATGCACTATTGTAAAGTGGCTGTTCCACTGGATGTCATAAGGTGAATGCACCAATTTGTAAGTCGCTCTGGATAAGAGCGTCTGCTAAATGACTTAAATGTAATGTAAATATACTGTACTCTACATCATCGACTGCATCCTTATGTAATACATGTATCACTAGCCACTTTAACTATGCCACTTTGTTTACTTTGTCTACACACTCATCTCATATGTATATACTGTACTCGATACCATCTACTGTATGCTGCTCTGTACCATCACTCATTCATATATCCTTATGTACATATTCCTTATCCCCTTACACTGTGTATAAGACAGTAGTTTTGGAATTGTTAGTTAGATTACTTGTTGGTTATCACTGCATTGTCGGAACTAGAAGCACAAGCATTTCGCTACACTCGCATTAACATCTGCTAACCATGTGTATGTGACAAATAAAATTTGATTTGATTTGATTTGAACCAGGGGGCAGACAAACTCTTGAAAATACAGTTTGGTACAGATATTCCTCCTATGTCTGTGTTTATCAAGATTTCAATGATTTATTTAATGGGAATAAAATACACAACATGGCATGTTTTCATCGTAACCTCAGCAGGTTAAAAGACAAGCATGCAACAGTATTTACAGTGAGATATTGTCAGGGACATCGTGCCTGAACCTGACTGGTTAACTTTCTATTCGGCTCCTATCACCTGACCCAGATGAGTCATGATGCGTATGGTGTGGTAGCTTGACTAGAAATTAAATGTAGGATCATGATCCTTTTGTTGCACATGATGTATAATTATATATTGTTTTATATGTTTTCTACTAAAGTGTGTTTTCTCTTCATAAACTATTACATTTGTTAAGTTATATACTATGTTAATTCATGGCATCTTCAAGTACTCCTCTATGATGGTACTGCAGTAACTAAACCGGTTCTACAACGTCAGCGTACACAAACACAGGAAGTAAGCCATTTCATCCACATATCTGATTTAGGTTCAGGGTTGTTGCTACTTAGCCTCACTGTTTCACTTGTGGAGGGGAGAGAGAGAGATCTTATATTTGTCATTAGTCAGTTGAAATTGACCTTAGGTAATCACCTGTTATTTGAGGGGATGAGGAGGTTCCATAAGGGGGTTCCAGCATCAGGTGACCCAGAGAGGGAGCTGTTTGAGATGAGGAGGGGAGGAGGGGAGGGAGCTGTTTGAGATGAGGAGGGGAGGAGGGGAGGGAGCTGTTTGCGATGAGGAGGGGAGGAGGGGAGGGAGCTGTTTGAGATGAGGAGGGGGGGAGGGGAGGGAGCTGTTTGAGATGAGGAGAGGAGGAGGGGAGGGGAGGGGAGGGAGCTGTTTGAGATGAGGAGGGGAGGGGAGGGAGCTGTTTGAGATGAGGAGGGAGCTTTTTATTTATTTAAATGTTTTACCCCCTTTTTTATGGTATCCAATTGTTAGTAGTCGGGAGAGGCGGACTCGGGAGAGGCGAAGGTCGAGAGCCATGCGTCCTCCGAAACACCACCAAGCCAAGCCGCTCTGCTTCTTGACACACTGCACAGCCAAACCAGAAGCACCAATTTGTCAGAGGAAACACCGTACACCTGGCGACCTGGTCAGAGTGCACTGCGCCCGGCCCGCCACAGGAGTCACTAGTGCGCAATAAGACAAGGATATCCCTGTCTGCCAAATCCTCCCTAACCCGGATGACGCTGGGCCAATTGTGCGCCGCCCCATGGGCCTCCTCCTTGAGATGAGGAGGGGAGGGAGCTGTGATTTGTTTGTGAGCAGTGAACATATGGCTGACAAGCATTTCTCATAGGACATCACAGACAGGACATGGGGTCAAACATGCCTATTATCAAGAGGAGGGAGAGACATGTCTGGTAAGGTCAACCTTTATGCTCCCTTTGATCAGTGTGTTGATGAGCATGATACTGATCCTCCTGACAGGAATGGGTTTTATGAAGCAAGTATGCAAGCAGATGGTAATGACCTGTTGACAAAGCAAAACCTGCCATGTACTGCATCCTCGTAGCTTGTTTTATGTAGTGTGACCTGACTAGCTCCTTCGTGGTGGTAATAGACTGTATTAGAAACAGAAAGCTTTGACACCGCAGACACACGACACAGTGAGTCATGCATTTCAGACAGTGGCTGACGAAGACGATGACCAACAGGTTATGGTGAAATACTGATACTAGCGTTGTGTTGAACATGTTTGTTAGGATTTTGTAAATACGGATGTGACGGAATGACCCCGGAACCGGATATAATACTGTTATAAGGAAAACTGTTTCTTTTGTCGGACACCTCATTTACTTTTTCTCTTCGCTCAGGAGCATTTTACACAGTGTACAGTCAACTACAAGCTACTTTGTTGTTTCATTTTCCATCTTGTTTTCCATTCCGTTTTCCACCCTGTTTTCCATCAGTATCCTGCAGAGTCCAATGGCCATCCTGATATTAATCAGTATTTTGTTGTTGCCTGGTAAGTTTTATATTCTATATCGTGTCACTGTGGTTTGTGTCCCTCGTGGCTTCCTCATCTGTACCTGGGCATTTTATCCACATGCCTTTACTCACAGATACAACATACAACCAAAGGAACATTTTATGATTTATTTATTTAGATCACGATGTGCGGCAAGTAATGGCTATTTGGATAGGGCGTGGTTGATCGCTTGTCTAAACAGGAAATTGTCTCCTCGCGGTCACCTCGAGGCCATCAAATCATTCTTTCAGTCTCCCGGCTTGTACACACACATTCCACACATACTTTCACACAGAAACTCATGGCTCTGATAAATTAATAAATTAATCCTATATATCAGATAAAGAATGTAGTTGTGATTTTACATGTGGTTGTAGCATTGTTAGCATGTGGTTGTGATTTACATGCGGTTGTGATTTATATGCGGTTGTGATTTACATGCGGTTGTAGCATTGTTAGCATGTGGTTGTGATTTACATGTGGTTGTGATTTACATGCGGTTGTAGCATTGTTAGCATGTGGTTGTGATTTACATGTGGTTGTGATATTAATGCGGTTGTAGCATTGTTAGCATGTGGTTGTGATTTACATGTGGTTGTATCATTGTTAGCATGTGGTTGTGATTTACATGTGGTTGTGATTTACATGTGGTTGTGATTTACATGCGGTTGAAGCATTGTTAGCATGTGGTTGTGATTTACATGTGGTTGTAGCATTGTTAGCATGTGGTTGTGATTTACATGTGGTTGTATCATTGAATTCTGAGCTTAGTTTGTAACTTTGACATATTGGTACGTTTCAGCACCAGCTGCATCTGAGAATGAAGTCACTGGGATTATAGGAGAGTCTGTTCTCCTGTCCTGTGACCTGAAATCATCCACGGCCATCGACACAGCAAGACTCCGGTTCCATTGGCAAGACGAGTCCGAAAGAGTGTTGTACTCGTTCAACAAAGGAGAAGAGAATCAACATCAGGATAGCTTTTACACAAACAGAACTAAAGCCTTTCGGTCTGAGATGAGTTCTGGGAATATCTCTATCAAACTCAGCCAAGTAACACTTGAAGACAAGCAGAACGTCTACAGTGCTTTCGCTACACTGTTTGGCGAGAATGATAAGCATATCCACACGTGTCCCACTACCCTACTTGTGGCAGGTATGGTTGAGTTAATAACACAGGAGGCTTCTGAGGGGAGGCTAGCTTATAATAATGTCTGGAATGGAATAGCATCAACCACATGGGAACCATGTATTGGATGTGTTTGATACCATGTCCACCTGTGTGAATCATTCACAGCATTAATACGGTCATTGTAGGAAATCATCAAACATTACTATGGCACCTTTCTAACATCTTGTTCTATTTATTTTGTTCACTTTCAGCACGGTTCCCGACACCCAGTGTGACTGTGAACAAGACAAATATGAATGCCACGTGTTCAACCCAGAGGGGATACCCACAACCAGTGGTCACATGGACCATCCAGGACCGGGGAACCTCACTCTGGACCCGTGGGAAGTACAGACCAATATTACTCTGGATTCTGAAAGTGGACTGTACAGCGTCTGGAGCCAAGTGAATATAACAGAACATCAGACGGTGACCTGCCATATCTTCAACCCCGTTCTGAGAGAGACTGTGAGCAACACAACCATCGTCAGCCCCAGCATTAACACAGACCCTGCAGGTGCATGTGACAGGACGTAACACCACCACTCACTGACTAATATTCATCAACTGAAAACTGAATCACTCATCTTGTCTTTTCCTCACAGGTGTGGTTCAGGAAGACTTTACTCCCATCATTATCACAATAGTACTGATCATTCTAGTATTGATTCTGTTTTCCATCGGGGGTTATTTTGTGTACAAAAAACGTAAGTTACAATTTCCGATGTTTTACTTCTTGTAATGAAATGAGATTCAGTACTGTATAAAGTTGTCTCAGTCTGTAATTACTCTGTCAGTGCCACATCTAAAGATTTTATTTCCATGTACATTTAAACACTATATTATTTCACATTTGAGGAGTGACCAGTATGTGAAAATCAGCTGGCCCTACATACTTTTTATTCTGTAGCTAGATGTGCATTGTTAATTATGACTAAAACACTGAACTATGTGTTTAAATATGAATATAACACTGATCCATGTTGATCTAGGTTGTGGAGCCAGCGGTGGAACCATAAAAGTTGAAGGAAATAACCAACAAAGAAATGGTCATGTTGAGACGGAGCTTTTGGACAGGTGTAGCCGGGAACCAGACAATCTAGGGGCAGACTGATGGGACATTTCTTTATATACAGGTCCATAAATTGGACATATCGGTGTACTGTATCCCAACGAAATCTACCTCTTCTAATTGGAAGTATTTGCATGTTTTTTCAAATATTTTCTTATTAATAGCCAGCTATTAGAAAAGCGTTAGAACGTCTACAGTAGAATAATGATAAATAATGTGTCTGGAAATGTTCTACTGTAGAAGTTCTAAATCATGGGAGTATTTAAAAAATACATTACAATTTTAAAGTACTTCTTTATTCAAATAAAAAAAATCCTAATATTTTCTCACAAATGTTTTGGAAAGTACTTGAAAGGCCCTACAGTAAATAGTTTACCGTGAATGCAGGAACGATGCATTTAATTTCCACTAATGCGGATCTTCAGTGGTCCAGATTGAATCCAGGCCTAAAACCATGTAAACCTCAACACACTGGTACAGTTGTGAACTCTCAGACTGACTTAGGAGGAGACTCTGCTAAACAGACCTCACTGTGTTCAACATTAGGGACAGCTGCTACAGATCTGTAACCAGATTTAGATTACATTTAGATTTAGATTACATTTAGATTTAGATTACATTTACATTTAGATTACATTTACATTTAGATTACATTTAAATGTTGTCTTTAATAAATATTGTTGTGAATATTCAAAAAGGTTAATGTATTATATTTATTTAAATGTCAAACTTTTTATTCTGGTGTTTTCCTATACTGTAGGTGTATTGAAATTTGGCCTTATTTGGGGAAATTGTCTTTGAAACTCGTTTGAAGAAATATCCTAATTGTGGCCTAGATGTGTCCTAGATGTGGCCTAGATGTGGCCTAGATGTGTCCTAGATGTGGCCTAGATGTGTCCTAGATGTGTCCTAGATGTGGCCTAGATGTGTCCTAGATGTGGCCTAGATGTGGCCTAGATGTGGCCTAGATGTGTCCTAGATGTGGCCTAGATGTGTCCTAGATGTGGCCTAGATGTGGCCTAGATGTGGCCTAGATGTGCCCTAGATGTGGCCTAGATGTGGCCTAGATGTGGCCTAGATGTGGCCTAGATGTGGCCTAGATGTGCCCTAGATGTGTCCTAGATGTGGCCTAGATGTGTCCTAGATGTGGCCTAGATGTGGCCTAGATGTGGCCTAGATGTGTCCTAGATGTGGCCTAGATGTGGCCTAGATGTGGCCTAGATGTGGCCTAGATGTGTCCTAGATGTGGCCTAGATGTGTCCTAGATGTGGCCTAGATGTGGCCTAGATGTGGCCTAGATGTGGCCTAGATGTGTCCTAGATGTGGCCTAGATGTGTCCTAGATGTGGCCTAGATGTGGCCTAGATGTGTCCTAGATGTGGCCTAGATGTGTCCTAGATGTGTCCTAGATGGGGTTACATTTGGTAGAGACCCTTCTGCTGGATTGATGTAGCTAAACACATGTACAGTCGTGTGAAAAGTTTGGACACCCCTGACAATTTTCAGGATTTCCATGTATAAATAATTATGTGTTTGGATCAGCAATTTAATTTTGATCTATCAAATAACTGATGGACACAGTAATATTTCAGTAGTGAAATGAGGTTTATTGGATTAACAGAACATGTGCAATATGCATCAAAACAAAATTAGCCAGGTGCATAAATTTGGGCACCCCAATAGAAAAATCACATCGATATTTAGTAGAGCCTCCTTTTGCTAAAATAACAGCCTCTAGATGCTTCCCATAGCCTCTAATGAGTGTCTGGATTCTGGATGAAGGTATTTTGGACCATTTCTCCTTACAAAACTTCTCCAGTTCAGTTAGGTTTGATGGTTGCCGAGCATGGACAGCCCGCTTCAAATCATCCCACAGATTCTGAATGATATTCAGGTCTGGGGACTGGGATGGCCATTCCAGAACATTGTACTTGTTCCTCTGTATAAATGCCTGGGTAGATTTTGAGCAGTGTTTTGGGTCATTGTCTTGTTGAAATATCCAGCCCCGGCATAACTTCAACTTTGTGACTGATTCTTCAACATTATTCCCAAGAATCTGCTGATATTGAGTGGAATCCATGCGACCCTCAACTTTAACAAGATTCCCAGTACCGGCACTGGCCACACAGCCACACAGCATGATGGAACCTCCGCCAAATTTTACTGTGGGAAGCAAGTGTTTTCTTGGAATGCTGTGTTCTTTTGCCACCATGCATAACGTCCCTTGTTATGACCAAATAACTCAATCTTTGTTTCATCAGTCCACAGCACCTTATTCCAAAATGAAGCTGGCTTGTCCAAATGTGCGTTTGCACACCTCAAGCGACTCTGTTTGTGGCATGTGTGCAGAAAAGGCTTCTTCCCCATCACTCTCCCATACAGCTTCTCCTTGTGCAAAGTGCGCTGAATTGTTGAACGATGCACAGTGACACCATCTGCAGTAAGATGATGTTGTAGGTCTTTGGAGGTGGTCTGTGGGCTGTTTTTGGACCGTTCTCACCATCATTCGCCTTTGCCTCTCTGATATTTTACTTGGCCTGCCACTTCTGGCCTCAACAAGAGCTGTGCCTGTGGTCTTCCATTTCCTCACTATGTTCCTCACAGTGGACACTGACAGATTAAATCGCTGCAATAGCTTTTTGTAGCCTTCCTCTAAACCATAATGTTGAACAATCTTTGTTTTCAGAGTTGTTTTGAGGCCCCCATGTTGCCACTCTTCAGAGGAGTGTCAAAGAGAACAACAACTTGCATTTGGCCTTAAATACCTTTTCTCATGATTGGATGCACTTGATGATTGGATGTCTATGAAGTTCAAGGCTTAATGAGCTCACAAAAACCAATTAATCAGTGCTAAGTAGTTACAGGTATTCAAATCAACAGAATGACAAGGGTGCCCACATTTTTGCATATTTTTCACATCTGATTTAATTTCATACAACTTAATATTGCTACACTAAAAATCTTTGTCTGGACAATACCCCAGTACTCAGCTTTTATTAGAAAATGAATAGCATGCCACTGTGATCATTTTCTGTGACGACAGAGTAAATTATTATGCAGGGGTGCCCAAAGTTTTTCATACGACTGTATGTGACCAATAAAATTTGATTTGATTTGATGATACTGCTTATTGCATTCAGTGGCTCATGGATAGATGCAATGGCCCAAAGACACAAACACCAAGTTTATATCAACTTCAAGATTAAAAATAGGTTCACCTTGAACTTTAACAGAACTGTCAGTAAATGTTTTTATGAATGGTTAAAGGTTAAGAGATCCAATCCCTTAAAGTTGTGTGTGTCAGCTGTAGGGGTGTCCGTGTTTCTGGGGATCGGAAGTGTCCGGTGAGAGAGATGCAGGTTGAAGTGGCCAGAGTCTGAGCAGTGCAGAAGGTGTCGTATGCTGAGGCAGTGAAGAAAGTAGAGGAGGATGGGTCAAGGGGAAAGGAGCCTGAGAGGATCCCAGTGAGTAGTAGATCTGTGTGTGTTGTGCGTGCATCTGTCTCAGTCACCAGATCCCAACCTAGTAGAACATTTATGGGAGATTGTATTGCCTGGGTGGTGCCCGAGACAGTGTTTTTCCACCACCATCAAAAAACACTAAATTATGGAATTGCTCCCTCCAATAGAGTTTCAGACACTTGTAGAATAGATGTCAAGGTGCATTGAATCTGTTCTGGTGTCTCGTGGTGCACAACGCCCTATTAACACACCATGTTGGTGTTTCCTTTACTTTGGCAGTTACATGTAGTCATTATAGAATGAGATGTGATAGAATGTAAACTAGTTACCTGTAGTCATTATAGAATGAGATGTGATAGAATGTAAACTAGTTACCTGTAGTCGTTATAGAATGAAATGTGATAGAATGTAAACTAGTTACCTGTAGTCGTTATAGAATGAGATGTGATAGAATGTAAACTAGTTACCTGTAGTTGTTATAGAATGAGATGTGATAGAATGTAAACAAGTTACAAGTTACCACCCCCAGCATTATGCCTCGAGTCTTATTGGGTATGACTCTACAAGCTTGGCACACCCAGTCCCTGCCATTGAAAAACATCCCCACAGCATGATGCTGCCACCACCATGCTTCACCGTAGGGATGGTGCCAGGTTTCCTCCAGACGTGACGCTTGGCATTCAGGCCAAAGAGTTCAATCTTGGCCACTCACTGACCAATGCCCTTCTCCCCCGATTGCACAGTTTGGGCAGGCGGTCAGCTCTAGGAAGAGTCATGTTGGTTCCAAACTTCCATTTAAGAATGAAGTGTGTTCCTAGAGACCTTCAACGCTGCAGACATTTTTTGTCTAGGTTTCTGCTCTGACATGCACTGTCAACTGTGGGACCTTATATAGACAGGTGTGTGCCTTTCTAAATCATGTCCAATCAATTGAATTTACCACAGGTGGACTCCAATCAAGTTGTAGAAACATCTCAATAATGTGTAGTGCTACTCGATACCCAGAGGCTATTCCTCTCTGGACTATAACGGTGAAGGCACTAGTGAAGTTCTTCTCTACGTTTGGACTCCCTAAAGTAATCCAAACTGATCAGGGATCCAACTTCATGTCTAAACTGTTTTCAAATGTGTTAAAGACATTGTGTATTTCCCATCAGGTCTCCAGTCCGTATCATCCAGAGAGTCAAGGGGCTCTCGAACGCTGGCATCAGACGCTGAAGGCAATGCTATGCAAGTATTGTATGGATACCGGTATTGATTGGGATGAGGGAGTGCCCTTTGTCCTATTTGCTATAAGGGAAACAATACAAGAGTCCTTAGGGTTCAGACCTGCTGACCTTGTGTTTGGACACACCCCACGGGGTCCGCTGAAAGTTTTGAAGGAGCATATCTTATCTCCTACATCCAGTAGCGCCCTAAAAATGTGTTGGATTATGTCAGTAAGATGCGGGAGAGACTGCACGCCGCGTGTGCGTTAGCCCAAAAGTCTCTCTCCTCGTCTCAAAAACGCATTAAGTTGCATTATGACAAAAAGGCTGTTGGCCGTTCATTTGCACCAGGGGATCAAGTTTTAGTTTTGTTGCCAATCCCTGGCTCATCTCTGTCAGCACGTTTTTCTGAACCATATCTGGTGGAAAAGAAACTCAATGACACCAATTATGTGATAAAGACACCAGATCGAAGGCGTTCTTCCCGTGTGTGTCATGTTAACATGCTGAAAACATATTATGTGCGTGATTCTCCCGACAGCTCCTCAAGTAAGCCGGTCCAGCCCGCCGTCTCCAGTGTGGCTGCGGTGGTGCTGAAGCCTGGCTGGGACCTAGAAGAGGATAAGGAGGACGGGTTGGAGTTACGCCACACGTTACAGCAAGGTGAACGCCTATGTAATTCAGAGATGCTGAAGAAGTTACCCTCTCAAATGGAACATTTGGATAACGATCAAACTAAGGATCTTATCCTATTGATAAACAGTTTTCTCAGTGTGTTTCAGGACATTTCAAGTCGCACATCCATCTTGGGACATCTTGGGGAACGCTGTTCCTATACGTCAACATCCGTACTGGGTTAATGCTAAGAAAAGGGAGGTAATGAAATGTGAGGTAGCAGAATGACATGGCAAAACCCAGTTACAGCTCCTGGAGTTCCCCATGTATTCTTGTTCCTAAGCCTGACGTTACGTCCCGCTTATGTACGGACTTTCATCGCGTAAATGCAGTTACAAAGTCTGATTATTTTCTTCTACCTCGCTTAGATGACTGTATTGATAGAATTGGCTCTGCTGCTTACGTTAGTAAGTTAGATTTGCTAAAAGGTTATTGGCAGGTGCCTCTGACCTCTCGAGCTTCTGACATATCGGCTTTTGTTACGCCAGATAACTTCGTACAATACACTGTGATGCCCTTTGGCATGTGTAATGCACCTGCTACTTTTCAGCGGCTAGTTAACATTGTGTTTGCAGATGTGCCAAATTGTACTGCTTACCTTGACGATGTGGTGATTAATTCGTCTACTTTGTCTGATCATTTCTCCACTTTCAGAAGTGTGTTTCAGCGGTTGGAGAATGCTTCTTTAACCCTCAATTTGGCCAAGTGTGAGTTTGGGAAGGCAACAGTGACTTACTTAGGGAAACAAGTGGGACGAGGTCAAGTGCGCCCAGTAACTGGCAAAGTGGAAGCAATTGTTGCTTTTTCTGCTCCCACGACTCGCCGCCAGTTGCACAGATTCCTAGGGATGGTAGGGTACCATCGTACATTCTGTAAGAATTTCTCGACGGTAGTAGCTCCCCTTTCATCTCTGCTTGAATTGTCCCAAGGTACAATTCAAGTGGTCCAAGGACTGTAACTACGCTTTTGAGTCCGCTAAAGTGCGACTTTGTAGTGTCCCAGTGCTTGCCGCCCCCAACTTTGACAAACCTTTTAAGTTAGTATAGTAGGGGTGGGTGCGGTTCTTTACAGGAAGATGAAGACGGGGTGGATCGGCCCGTCAGTTTCTGCAAATTCATTGAAAATGAAATATTAAATTGATGTAAGTGTTCACACCCCTGAGTCAGTACTTTGTAGAAGCACCTTCGGCAGTGATTACAGATGTGAGTCTTTTGGGTAAGACTCAAGAGCTTTCCACACCTGGATTGTGCAAAATTTGACCCGGATTGTGCAAAATTATTTTTAAATTCTTCATACTCTGTCAAATTGGTTGTTGATCAAGCATACTGTCACGTTCTGACCTTTATTTACTTTGTTATGTATTTATTTAGTATGGTCAGGGCGTGAGTTGGGGTGGGCAGTCTATGTTTGTTTTTCTATGATTTGGGGATTTCTATGTTTCGGCCTAGTATGGTTCTCAATCAGAGGCAGGTGTCATTAGTTGTCTCTGATTGAGAATCATACTTAGGTAGCCTGGGTTTCACTGTGTGTTGGTGGGTGTTTGTTTCCGTGTCTGTGTTTTTCACCACACGGTACTGTTTTGGGTTTCGTTCAATCCACGTTTTTTGTATTCAGTTGTTCATGTGTACTATTTCTCATTAAAAGAAACATGGACACTTACCACGCCGCATATTGGTCCTCCGATCCTTCTCGCCTCTCCTCGTCGGAAGAAGAGGAGGAAATCCCTTACACATACCCATAACATGATGCAGCCACCTCTATGCTTGAAAACATGGAGAGTGGTACTCGGTAATATGTTGTATTGGATTTGCCCCAAACAAAGCAATTTGTATTCCGTGCAAAAAGTTAATTGCTTTGCCACATTTTTTGCAGCATTACTTTAGTCCCTTGTTGCAAGAAATATGCATGTTTTGGAATATTTTGTATTCTGTACAGGCTTCCTTCTTTTCACTCTGTCAATTAGGTTAGTATTGTGGAGTAACTACAATGTTGTTGATCCATCCTTAGTTTTCTCCTATGACAGCCATGAAACTCAGTAACTGTTTTAAAGTCACCATAGGCCTCATGGTGAAATCCCTATGCAGTTTTCTTCCTCTCCGGCAACTGAGTTAGGAAGGGCGCCTGTTTCTTTGTAGTGACTGGGTGTATTGATACACCATCCAAAGTGTAATTAATAAATTCACTATGCTCAAAAGGATATTCAATGTCAGCTTTTTTAAATTATACCCTACCAATAGGAGCCCTTCTTTGCGAAGCATTGGAAAACCTCCTGGTCTTTGTGGCTGATATGTGTTTGAAATTCACTGTCTGACTGAGGGACGTTACAGACAATTGTATGTGTGGGGTACAGAGATGAGGTAGTCATTCAAAAATCATGTTAGTGACTATTATTGCACACAGAGTGAGTCCATGCAACTTAATATCTGACTTGTTAAGCACATTATTACTACTGAACGTATTTAGGCTTGCAATAACAAAGGGTTGAATATTTATTGACTCAAGACATTTCAGCTTTTCATTAAAAATTAATTAGTAAAACATTTAAAAACATAATTCCACTTTCACATTATGGGGTATTGTGATGTCATTATGGGGTATTGTGATGTCATTATGGGGTATTGTCATTATGGGGTATTGTGATGTCATTATGGGTGTATTGTCAGTGACAAAACTTCTCAATGTAATCCATTTTAAATTCAGGCTGTGACACAACAAAACGTGGAAAAAGACAAAAGGGGTGTGAATACTTTAATATAATATAATAATATATTCCATTTAGCAGACGCTTTTATCCAAAGCGACTTACAGTCATGTGTGCATACATTCTACTTATGGGTGGTCCCGGGGATCGAACCCACTACCCTGGCATTACAAGCGCCATGCTCTACCAACTGAGCTACAGAAGACTTCTGGAACGGGATTCTTCCTGGGAAGGAGAGGAGGACCAAAATGCAGCGTGGTTGAAATTCATGTTTCTTTTTAATAAGAAAACTATACATGAATAAACTACAAAAACAACAAATGTGTGAACCCCAAACAGTCCCGTGTTGGAACTGACACAGGAGAAAATCACCCACAAAACCCAACACCAAACAGGCTACCTAAATATGGTTGCCAATCAGAGACAATGACTAACACCTGCCTCTGATTGAGAATCATATCAGGCCAAACACAGAAATAGACAAACTAGACATGTAACATAGAATTCCCACTCAGATCACACCGTGACCAAACAAAACATAGAAACATACAAAGCAAACTATGGTCAGGGTGTGACACTTTCTGAAGGCACTGTAACTTATTATGTCATTAAGCCACATTTTACTCCTGAACTACGTTAGGCTTGCCGAAAACAAAGGGGCTGAATATTTACTGTATGCAGTGACTATTTTAGCTTTAAAATATATATATCATTTTCCTTCCACATTGACATTACAGAGTGACAACTAAATCCATTTTAATCCATTCTTTGTAACACAAATAAAATGTGAAAAATCCAAGGGGTCTGAGTACTTTTGCAAGGCTTTAGGGCCGGGATGATACCAGCATCATGATATTCATTAGTATCGTGGCAAGGAAACAAAACACAAAGCGGATTTAACCTTAATTAGGAAAACCTCCCTAATGTTGGAAACAGACATCATTATGTTGTCATCCAGAGTCACATGTATTCATTTTCCAAGCTACAGCACACAATATTTGACATCAGTTTTTTTAAGGACCAAAGAATTTAGGTCTGCTTGGTGTTTTCATTTTTGCCATTAAAAAAAAAAAAAAAATCGCCATAATGGTATTGTCACATCCCTACTCGAGCCCGGAACTTAGAGGGAGATAAAATGGGCTTAGCTCACTCAGATCAAACTCCAGCCCCACCAGTATTCGTTGTATATTTCTATATGAAAATAGCAAACAAATTCAAATCTGTATATCCTCTGCACTGTGTCAGCACCATGGACAGAGCAGGGCGTGCTGTGGTGGTGTGTAAACAGCCTGGTCTCATAAACTAGACGTAACATAGTACATGTAAATCCATGACAATCAAATTAGTATGATATGTTACATTTGGGTATGGTTACATAAGACAGAAGGTTACTTAAAGGTGCAATATGCGGAAATCGCTCCTCCATTTCCTGGTTGCTAAGACTAATTTTAGTTTGTGTAACAAAACAAGCAGTCATTGTGTAGAGAATCATTGTACGGTCTAAACCGCTGTGAAATTGTCACGACCGTCAGAAGACGAAGTGGACCAAAGCGCAGCGTTGTGAGCGTACATTTTCTTTATTTGTAAAAATGTCGCCAACAAAACAAGCAATAACAAAACACGACCATGATGCTTACAACGGCAATAGTGCCCCTAACAAAGACAACTTCCCACACTGACAAAGGTGGAAAAAGGCTGCCTAAGTATGATTCCCAATCAGAGACAACGATAGACAGCTGTCCCTGATTGAGAACCATTCCCGGCCAAAACATAGAAATACAAAACTATAGAAATCAGAACATAGAATGCCCACCCAAATCACACCCTGACCAAACCAAAATAGAGGCATAAAAAGGTTCTCTAAGGTCAGGATGTGACAGAAATATATTTTCCATAACCAAAAGTATTGTATTTTCAGCTGTTTGAAGCTGGTTTACAAAAACAACAACTCATAGAAATAGAACAGATCTACTGCCTCTTACACTTGCTTTTCACTGAGAATGACAGATCTATAACTCAACATTTCTATTTGGTCCGCTCGCCTAAAAAGTTACTTTTGGATCATGCGCATTTTCGCAGCTTTTTGTTAAAAATCGCGCAACATTTCAAAGTCCTGCTACTCATGCCAGGAATATAGTATATGGAAATGATAAGTATGTGAAAGATTAGTGGAATCTGTGTGGGTTGCTGGACAGGTAGGATGACTGACAGTGTCGGTGAACAGGTGGTCACGTGTCAGGTGACAGAGGAATGTATGAGACTGAGGCAGGAATTCCTTTATCCATAAAGTGGTATATTTACTGGTAGTCTGTGCTGCATCACAAAGGAAACAAATAACATGTATACAATCAAATTCATAATCAAAGATCAAATCATAGCAGTCATTATTAACAATTCACATTACACAATATGTTTGAAGCGTGCGCTCCAAGCCGCGCTCCGCGGTGATAACTATAAACAATAACTGAATGGCCCACTCTCCCAATCACCACAGATCATTCAGATGAAAGGTAAGAGTCGGTGGACTTGCGTGGATTCATGGACGCACAGAACTTCTGGATCAGATGGATTTAGGGAAGAGAAAGCAGCGAGATCAAGCGATGGCAATTTCCTCCTTTTATAGAGTTGAGATCTGTAGGACATTTCCACCTGACCTAATTAAAGCGCCCCTGGCCCAGCTGAGTAAATGGCAATTAATTAAAGGAGTATTCCACCAACTCCATGGGCCTTTTCTACAGCCACCCCGGAAATTTGTTAATTTCCACATTCCTCAAAAAGGCTCATTGCTCCCCATCCTCTGTCATCTCAGGGAGAGGAATCAGTCGGGCAACTGGCCGCATATATGTCCGGTTCTTCACCTGGATTTCCACTGATCTAACACGACCATCGGTCCCAGGCATGGTCTTAGTTATACGGCCCACCGGCCAGGAGGCTCGAGGCAGCTGAGGGTCCACCATCATTACTACTTGGCCAGTTTCCAGGCTGGCCATTTCTCTCCGCCATTTCCCTCTGTGCTGTAGACTTGGTAGGTAATCCCGAATGAATCGGGCCCAAAAATGGTCAGCTAAGATTTGGCTGTGTCGCCACCGGCGTCTGCCTACGAGGTTGGTATCAGCATACATGGCTTGAGGAAGTGACGCATCTCGACGTCCCATCAAGAGCATATTCGGTGTAACCGGATCGGGGTCAGCGATGTCTGCAGAGAGATATCCCAAGGGTTTGGAGTTCAGAATCCCTTCCACCTCTATCAGGACAGTCCTCAAGACCGTTTCAGTGACAGTTTGGTCCCCTAGTACGACTCGTAAGGCCGTCTTTACAGATTTGATCTCTCGCTCCCATGTTCCTCCAAAATGAGGAGCGCCTGGAGGGTTAAATTTGAATGAGATTTGTTGGTCCATCAGCTGATCCTGGAGGCTGGGTTCCATGGCTTGGAAGGCTTCCTCCAACCTGGCTTCTCCTGCCTTGAAGTTCGTACCTCTGTCAGCCAGGATCTCGTAGGGTTTCCCCCGTCGGGAGATAAACCGCCGTAGGGCCATGAGGAAGGCTTCCGTATCCAAACTCTCCAGTAGGTCCAGGTGGACACATCTGGTTGTCATACACTTGAATAGAATGCCCCAGCGCTTTTCCACACGACGACCTAACTTGATCATCAAGGGGCCGAAACAATCTACTCCTGTTGACCAGAAGGGTGGTTTAAGGAGGCGCAAGCGAGCAGGGGGTAAATCTGCCATTTTGGGCACCGTAGCTCCGGCCGGCCATCTCTGACATTCTACGCAGGCGTATTGGTGCTTACGAATGGCTCCTCGTCCTCCAATTATCCAGTACTTCCGCCTCATCTCCCCATAGACCCTCTCTGGCCCTGGGTGGAGAAGCCGCTCATCATAACTCTTGATGAGGAGCCTGGTAAGAGGGTGTCTGGAGTCGAGGATAATTGGGTGGATAGCATCTGGGTCCAAAACCTCCGCTTGGCGCAGCCTCCCTCCGACTCTGATCACTCCAAGGATTGGATCATATTCTGGGGCAAGAGAGAGACGACAGCTGCCCTTAGCCACTTTCCTACCGGCTTTCAGAGCTTTGAACTCCTCAGGGAAGCTAACTGCTTGTGCTTGCTGGAGGAGTAGTGTCTCTGCCGCGAGGGAGGTAGGTATAGAAGCCACCCCATCTGCGGTCTGGTTTGTGGCTGTGATCAGATCCGGCAGTGTTTGGGATTGTGTTAGGTCAGGGAGAGCCGTTGTTGGTTCCGTAGAAATGCTGTAGCATTGGGCAGACTTCCTTAACTCATGAGCTTCAGTCGGTCGCGGAGGGGCCGCACGCCTGGGGGCTGTCGGCCACTCGTTCTCTGGTTGGGACAAGAATGGTGGTCCCAAGCTCCAGCGATGGGGTTTAGCCAATTCCTTAAGGGTTTTACCTCTAGTAATGTCATCAGCAGGATTGTTTATGCTATCAACATACCTCCAGTCCTGGACTTCTGTTAGGTCTTGGATTTCCGCAATGCGAGTCCCGACAAACACCTTATACCTGCAGGACTCAGACTTGAGCCATGTCAATACAGTGGTCGAATCACCCCAGTAGATGATCCTTTGGATTGGCAAGGTGAGCTCGGCTCGCAAGGTAGAGGCCAACTGGGCTCCGGAAAGGGCAGCACTGAGTTCCAGCCTAGGCATTGACAACTGCTTCTTGGGTGCGACCCTGGACCTGGCCATGACAAAGGAGACATGGGTGTGGCCTGCCTTATCCTCCACTCTAAGATAGGAAACCGCCCCATAAGCTCGCTCCGAAGCGTCACAGAACACATGCAGTTCCAGGCATGATCCCAGTTGGTCAACACAGGATGGTACATAACATCTTGGCATTTGGACATCAGAGAGCTCCGTTAACTCAGTTTCCCAACAGATCCATCGTTCCACTAGGTCAGCTGGGTGGATTGGTTCATCCCAGTCCCTCTTGGTCTGCCACAGGTCCTGGACTAAGACTTTGGCCCGTGTTGTGTATGGCAGGATATACCCAAGGGGATCGTATTGACTGGCCAGGGTCCGATAGATGGTGCGCAGAGTGGGGGTTTCGGTACTCGGGGATGAGCGGTGCTTATACCCCAGGGTATCCGGTAGGCAGCTCCACCTCAGTCCTAGAGTGGGCTCTTCTGGGTTAGCACCAGACTGCGTTAGCCATAGTTCACTGCTACTGGACCTAGCTTGTGGCGGGAGGTGCTGGATAACCTCCGCTCTGTTACTAGCCCACTGTCGGACCTCAAATCCCCCTTTGGACAGGAGATTCCGCACTTTATCAAGGAGTGATTTCGCTTCAGCCGTGGATGGGATGCTTTGTAAGCAGTTATCCACATAGAAGGCATTTTCCACTGAATCCAATACTTCTGGGTCACTGTCTGGATGCTCCCGTGCGTGTCTCTGCAGAGCGTATATGGCACAGCAAGGACTGCAGGTGGTGCCGAACGGGAGTACCTGCCATTCATAGATTGTGGGCTCTGCATCTCATTCCATATTTCGCCATATGAACCGGAGCAGTGTGGTGTCGGAAGGCAGTAAACGAATCTGATGAAACATGGCTTTGATGTCTCCACTGATGGCTGTAGAGTGCTGCCGGAACCGGAGAAGGACACCGAGCAAGGAAGGACCTAAGGTTGGTCCGGGGAGTAGACAGTCATTCAGGCTTTGACCAGCTGCTTGGAATGAACAGTTGAAGACAAGTCTATACTTCCCACCATGTTGCTGGATAACATGGTGAGGGAGATACCAGGATTCACGGAGTGCGTTTCCCTCTTCATGAGCTGTCACTTCAGTGACGTAGCCTGCCTTCACAAGGTTATGAATCTCTCGGTTATGAACTTCTGCAAGCTCAGGATTCTTCACCAGGCGTCGCTCTGTTCCACGCAGTAGTGGGAGTACAGCCCGTGTCGTGGTTGCCAGAGGAGGATGGTTGGGCACCCGTAGCAGTGGGGTTGCATACCTGCGAACTCCATCCATTTCAGTGGTGGTGGTGCTCTTCTCCAGGAGGTCTAATGCATAGGAGTCATTTTTCGAGCGAGTGACCTCCTGTAGCTTCCGGTTGGAGAAGGTGTCCATCTTCCATAGCATCTCAACATTCCGAAGGAGGTCAGTGGCTGCATCTGGATTGCTTCTGGTGAAGAGGACTTGCTGTGACTGTACAGCTTGGGTGGAGAGAAGTAGAGGGGATGGACCTTGCACAGCCCAACCCAAGGATGTATGGACAGCAATGGGTCCTCCTTCTGGTCCAGCTCGTATAGGCTCAGTCGGGGTGACGAGATGTGGGTGGTCTGACCCAATCAGGATAAGTGGTGCTACTCTGGCCAGGTTAGGAAGAGGCAATCCTCGTAGATGAGGATATTGTTTCTGTAGAACACTTACCGGGCAGGAGTGCTCTGCGAGATTCAAGCCATCTGCCGTGAAGGCATTGGTGATGTTATAGGCCACGTCCCTGTTTCCTGAAGGTGAAATGCTGAAGGTTACAGCAGAGCCTTTCATTTGGATAACATCGTGTCGCACCGTTCTGAGATTAAGGGTCTCGGGGGTCCCTTCCAGGTTAAGCTGACGGGTGGCCGCTGTGAGAATGATTGTTCTTTCTGACCCATCATCTAGAATGGCGAATGTATCAATGCTTCTCCCTTCACTTTGCAGAGTGACCTTGACCACCTTCAACATGACCCTTGGAGATCGGTTCTGCTGGTCGAGATACAGCTCCTTTGCAGCTCCTACCATGAGCATACTCTGCTCCTTCTTTGCTTGGGGAAATAGATCATGCAACACGGTGAGATGGATTTCTTTACAGCGGTTGCAGGGTTTCCTCAATGTGCAGGTCTCCACCTTATGGCTACGGGCACACTTGTAGCATCGCTCGCCTGAAGTGATCCAGGCCTTCAATTGAGTTTGAGTGAGCTTTTTACTCTGGGGCATGAGCCAAGGAAGTGCCCCTTACTATTGCAATATGGGCAGTAAGGCTGGAATTTGATGTTCTTGCTCTTGAGAGGGGTCTTCTTCCCGGGTTCCTCCCCGGCCTCACTATTTAAGTACATGGTAGTGGGATTTGGTCTTTTCTGTCCCTGCTGGCGTTCAAACTCCTTCCTTCCCCCTATGGCTATGGCGGAGATTGTGGCCTGGTGAGCGATGCTCTTCGCCTTTGCCTTCACCTCCAACCATGTGGCCAGGTCTCTGAGAGCATAGGTGCTTCTCGAGCCCTCTTTCAGGATGCCCTTATTCAAACAATGTTCAATGAAACTGTCTCTGAGGTACACTGGAAGTTTGCTAAGAAGCCTGTCCACGTGGGAGCCAGATTTTAGCTCGTTCCCGTCTTCTCCTTCAACGGATTGGAGCATCGAGGTCAGGGATTGGACAGCCAGGGAGAATTCTTGGAAGGCAGCATGGTCTCCCATTTTAATTGGAGACGTGTTCAGGATGTTGTTTAGTTCATTCTGGACTAGCTGACGTGGCTCACCATATCTCGCCTTCAGGGCCTGGAGAGCTGTCGTGTATGGTGTTGCGGAGTGCATAAAGGATTGGGCCAGCCTGTATGCACTTGGAAACCGCAAATGATCCATTAGTACTTGGTATTTGTAGCGTTCTGACAGATGACCGTGAATACCCAGTAGACTCTCCAATGCCATTTCCAAAAGGACAAATTCACTCTCCTTTCCGTTTTCAAAGTATGGCAGTTTGGGTCTGGGAATTCCATAGGCTGAGGCTACTAGAAGTTTCATAATGTTGGCTCCCTCTTCTGGTTGCGTGAAGGATAAACCCGGGACTTCTGATGAGCCCACTGTGGCCTCATTGGGCCGGTCACCTACTGTCCCAGACCCACCATTTGTGGCAGCCGGAATTGGGCGAGAGCCCTCCGACCTGTTGTTTGAGGACTGGCCTGGCCCTGGATGAAAGGAACGATTTGCCTTGGTTGGTAATTGGCGGAAAGGCGAAGGAGTGATGCTTTGTCCAGATGGAGGAATGCTAACTTGTGTCACTGGCATAGAGGGCGTTGGCGGAGCGGCCCGTCTCCCGTGCTCCGTGTTGGCTGTTGACCCCGGAGCCTCCGAGGACTGTGTGCCATGCTGTACCAGAGGGGCAGATTGGGAAAGAAAGGCAGACAGTTCAGGTCCATGTGGAGGGGTGGTCAGGTCAACTCCCTGTTCGTTCCTCTCCAGGAAGGATGAGACCATCCGTGCCTCCTCTAATTCCCTTCTGGCTTGACGGTGCCGTCGCTGCTGTGCCAGGTCCTTGGCAATGAATTCCCTTTCCTGTAGAGCTCTACGGGCCTGCACATCCAATTGGTGACGTCGTTCGTCAGCCTGTCGTTCCTCCTCAATCTGACGCTCAATTTCCTCCAAAGCTAATAGTTTCATCCTCTCTTGTAGGACAGCGTTCTGTGAATTGCTGAGGGCTAGTGAATGGCGGCTGCCATGGCCACTTCCAAAGGGGTATCCACTGGTCGAACTCCCACTCCGTCTAGAGTGCTTCGACGATTTCCCATTAGTTAAGGGGTGAGCGGAGCCTGCCTCTGGAAGCTGGTTGACCTGTGCAGTGGGAGTTACCTCTTCCATAGGTTCCTCACGTAGACCACTTTCCTGATCCAAAGCAGTTTCCGGTCCTTGGCTCAGAGGGGATGGTTGATGGCTGAAACATATAGTTGATCCATCAACTCTTTGAGCTCTGGTGGGCTTGCCCTTTGATGTCGGAACCTCGACCACATAGTCCTTAAGATAACCAGGTGCTTGCCTGGTTCTTCTGGTGCTGCTGGTGGTTGAGGATGAAGCCTTTGTTACTTTAGGCTTAGCTCCTGGATATTTCCTTTGTTCCAAGACCTTTCTCTCAGCTGCTCTCTCCTCCTCTCTTCCTCCTTCCAGTGGAGACAATTCTTCCCTCTCCGCCTCCATTTCCTTTTCACCTGTCTTTGGTTCAGTCATCATCCAGCTCAAAGGACCATTGAAAGATTAGTGGAATCTGTGTGGGTTGCTGGACAGGTAGGATGACTGACAGTGTCGGTGAACAGGTGGTCACGTGTCAGGTGACAGAGGAATGTATGAGACTGAGGCAGGAATTCCTTTATCCATAAAGTGGTATATTTACTGGTAGTCTGTGCTGCATCACAAAGGAAACAAATAACATGTATACAATCAAATTCATAATCAAAGATCAAATCATAGCAGTCATTATTAACAATTCACATTACACAATATGTTTGAAGCGTGCGCTCCAAGCCGCGCTCCGCGGTGATAACTATAAACAATAACTGAATGGCCCACTCTCCCAATCACCACAGATCATTCAGATGAAAGGTAAGAGTCGGTGGACTTACGTGGATTCATGGACGCACAGAACTTCTGGATCAGATGGATTTAGGGAAGAGAAAGCAGCGAGATCAAGCGATGGCAATTTCCTCCTTTTATAGAGTTGAGATCTGTAGGACATTTCCACCTGACCTAATTAAAGCGCCCTGGCCCAGCTGAGTAAATGGCAATTAATTAAAGGAGTATTCCACCAACTCCATGGGCCTTTTCTACAGTATGTATGTATTGAAAACACTCTGAAGTCTCTAAAACTGGTTAAATCGTGTCTGTGGCTATAACACAACGTGTTAAAAACTGTTCTCCAAAAACACGAAAAATATATTAATCCGCCAGTCAATGTATTGTTTAAGGCGACTGCAAATACATGAAGCCGTAATGTAAGCGCCTACAGCTTCCACACGATGTCGCCAGTGCTGGCATTTCGAGCAGACTTAATCCTTGGTTGTATGACGTTTTGCCCTTTCCTGTTTCAGTCTCTCAACAGAATGTTATTAAAATGGAAAAGATGGCCGCTGATTTCTAGACTAGCTTCTATCGAATACAGATCGCCCCGTGATGAATTGTATAGATTATTAACGTTTATTAATACCTAAAGTTGGTTTAGAAAAGTAGTTTGAAGTGTTTTGTAAAAGTATATAGGCACCTTTTGCCATTTTAAAAAGTGACGTTGCGTCTTGTAAAAGGGAATATTCCTGGATCAGACTGGTCTTCAGAAAATTACATTTTGGCTATACAATGACGAATTTAATCGGGGAAAAGACCCAATTGTGATGTTTATGGGATATATAGGAGTGCCAACAAAGAAGCTCGTCAAAGGTAATGAATGTTTTATATTTTATTTCTGCGTTTTGGGTAACGCTGGCTACCGCAAAATCTGTCGTTTTAGATGACGTTCCAGTACTTTGGGGGTGCATGCTATCAGATAATAGCTTCTCATGCTTTCGCCGAAAAGCATTTTACAAATCTGACTCGGTGGCTAGATTCACAACGAGTGTAGCTTTAATTCAGTACCTTGTATGTGTGTTTTAATGAAAGTTTGATTTTTATCAAAAACTATACGTGGCGCTCTTGAAATTTCCGCTGATTTGATCCCCACAGAGGGAGCTAGTCCCTAACAAGATATTACAGCATTAAGGCAAAAACATATTGTGTGCTTTGCAAATTTGTAACATATTATACAAATGGTAATTCGTACCATAACATACAAAAATGGATGATGGACATTCTGAAATGAATGCGCTGAGACTAGGTTGCATTGCAGCAGGAGGGCTATGGAATGCCACTGGGCGGTATGACTCCTTATGAGTTTCCATAAAAAAATGTGGAGAAAAAAAACACTTCTCATCTGTGTGGTAAACTACGTCAATAACGTGACACGCCTCCGCCTGTAATATTTGATTTTGATTTCTGAAGGCGGAGTCAAGTTTGCAGTTGAAGCTGATTCACCTTTAGCTGTAGAAAGTGTTATTAGCCTATTTAGCTAACTCGAACCAGCTAATCAGCCACGACGGATATCAGAAACTGGCGTTTGCCAAACTATGCATACAAAGGAGGAGAGTGATGAGAAGCAGCATCAAACCACAGAGGGCGGCCACCAAAACCCAGCAGCGATGATGCTGCCGAGCTCCAGCTAGCTCAGCGTAAAGAGCCAACCCACCGTTTCACAGCCGCCACCTCCTCCTCCGACTGCTCCCGATGATCTTGGAACAGAGAAGCCAACCCAGGTTAGCCTACAATCCTAGCCTAGCCACAGATTTTCCGTAAAAAAAAAAACACTTCATCTAATAGCTGCTGGTTTATAGGAACAGAGTTGCTGGAATACTTGGTGACTGCAGATCCTGCATTTTGTTCTGTGTTGGGTGCAATGCAACAACAGACAAGGCCTTCACCCAAGCTGAGTATTCTAACTGTAAGAATGCTATTAATAGTAACACATTTAAATATATATATATAACAAGTCAGTTAAGAACAAAGTCTTATTTACAATGACAGTGGGTTAACTGCCTTGTTCAGGGGCAGAACGACAGATTTTTACCATGTCAGCTCAGGGATTTGATCAAGCAAACCTTACGATTACTGGCCCAAAGTAATATAACCACGAGGCTACCTGCCACCCCTCATGTGTCACGTAAAGGACATTTGTAATGCACTGCTCTGTGGAAAGAAAATTGTCTTCGAAGTGCTATTTGGGAACGTCGGTGTCAACACTTGTTAATGATGAGCAGCTGTATTTTGTCGGCGATTGTGGACTTAATCGAGTTCCTTATTTCAAACCACTGAGGGGGACATTGGACTCGATAGAGTCAAGAAGGGAGGGGGACAGTGGACTCGATAGAGTCAAGAAGGGAGGGGGACAGTGGACTCTGAGGGGGACAGTGGACTCGATAGAGTCAAACCACTGAGGGGGACATTGGACTCGATAGAGTCAAGAAGGGAGGGGGACAGTGGACTCGATAGAGTCAAGAAGGGAGGGGGACAGTGGACTCGATAGAGTCAAACCACTGAGGGGGACAGTGGACTCGATAGAGTCAAACCACTGAGGGGGACAGTGGACTCTGAGGGGGACAGTGGACTCAGAGTCAAACCACTGAGGGGGACAGTGGACTCTGAGGGGGACAGTGGACTCTGAGGGGGACAGTGGACTCGATAGAGTCAAACCACTGAGGGGGACAGTGGACTCAGAGTCAAACCACTGAGGGGGACAGTGGACTCTGAGGGGGACAGTGGACTCTGAGGGGGACAGTGGACTCGATAGAGTCAAACCACTGAGGGGGACAGTGGACTCGATAGAGTCAAACCACTGAGGGGGACAGTGGACTCAGAGTCAAACCACTGAGGGGGACAGTGGACTCTGAGGGGGACATAGTAGATATGTCCAGTACAGTAGATATGTCCAGTACAGTAGATATGTCCAGTACAGTAGATATGTTCAGTACAGTAGATATGTTCAGTAGAGTACAGTAGATATGTCCAGTACAGTAGATATGTCCAGTACAGTAGATATGTTCAGTAGAGTACAGTAGATATGTCCAGTACAGTAGATATGTCCAGTACAGTAGATATGTTCAGTACAGTAGATATGTCCAGTACAGTAGATAAGTCCAGTACAGTAGATATGTTCAGTAGAGTAGAGTACAGTACAGTAGATATGTTCAGTACAGTAGATATGTCCAGTACAGTAGATATGTTCAGTAGAGTAGAGTACAGTACAGTAGATATGTTCAGTACAGTAGATATGTCCAGTACAGTAGATATGTTCAGTAGAGTACAGTAGATATGTCCAGTACAGTAGATATGTCCAGTACAGTAGATATGTTCAGTACAGTAGATATGTCCAGTACAGTAGATATGTCCAGTACAGTAGATATGTTCAGTACAGTAGATATGTCCAGTACAGTAGATATGTTCAGTACAGTAGATATGTTCAGTAGAGTAGATATGTCCAGTACAGTAGATAAGTCCAGTACAGTAGATATGTTCAGTACAGTAGATAAGTCCAGTACAGTAGATATATCCAGTACAGTAGATATGTTCAGTACAGTAGATATGTTCAGTAGAGTAGAGTACAGTAGATATGTCCAGTACAGTAGATATGTCCAGTACAGTAGATATGTCCAGTACAGTAGATATGTCCAGTACAGTAGATATGTTCAGTACAGTAGAGTACAGTAGATATGTCCAGTACAGTAGATATGTCCAGTACAGTAGATATGTTCAGTACAGTAGATATGTTCAGTAGAGTAGAGTACAGTAGATATGTCCAGTACAGTAGATATGTCCAGTACAGTAGAGTAGATATATCCAGTACAGTAGATATGTCCAGTACAGTAGATATGTCCAGTAGAGTAGAGTACAGTAGATATGTCCAGTACAGTACAGTAGATATGTCCAGTACAGTAGATATGTTCAGTAGAGTAGATATGTTCAGTACAGTAGATATGTCCAGTACAGTAGATATGTCCAGTACAGTAGAGTAGATATATCCAGTACAGTAGATATGTCCAGTACAGTAGATATGTCCAGTAGAGTAGAGTACAGTAGATATGTTCAGTACAGTAGATATGTTCAGTAGAGTACAGTAGATATGTCCAGTACAGTAGATATGTCCAGTACAGTAGATATGTCCAGTACAGTAGATATGTTCAGTAGAGTAGATATGTTCAGTACAGTAGATATGTTCAGTACAGTAGATATGTTCAGTAGAGTACAGTAGATATGTCCAGTACAGTAGATATGTCCAGTACAGTAGATATGTCCAGTACAGTAGATATGTTCAGTAGAGTAGATATGTTCAGTACAGTAGATATGTTCAGTACAGTAGATATGTCCAGTAGAGTAGATATGTCCAGTACAGTAGATATGTCCAGTACAGTAGATATGTCCAGTACAGTAGATATGTTCAGTACAGTAGATATGTTCAGTACAGTAGATAAGTTCAGTAGGACAGGAGGAGACCTCGAGGAGGACAGGAGTAGGACAGGAGGAGGACAGTAGGAGGACAGGAGGAGGACAGGAGGAGACCTGGAGGAGGACAGGAGGAGACCTGGACGAGGACTGGAGGAGGCCTGGAGGAGGCCTGGAGAAGACCTGGAGGAGGCCTGGAGGAGGACAGTAGGAGGCCTGGAGGAGGACAGGAGGACAGGAGGAGGCCTGGAGGAGTGTGTGTGCATGTGTGTGTGTCTGTGTGTGTCTGTGTGCACGGTTATGAGAACATTTGTTTTCAAATGTTATTTTAATTGCGTTTGTTTGTCTAAGAAAATCCCCTCCCCTCCAAAGAAACGATCACCCGTTTATAACCTCTGTATAATGTCGGCCTTCTGGGGTTTTCCCTTCGTTCTGTGCATATAAGATCAGCGTCAACTCACCATCAGTACGACCAAGAATATGTTTTCCGCGACGCGGATCCTGTGTTCTGCCTTACAAACAGGACAACGGAATGGATCGCATGCAGCGACCCAAGGAAACGACCGAAAAAGAGGGAAACGGCGGTGTTCTGGTCAGACTCCGGAAAAGGGCACATCGTGCACCACTTCCCAGTATTCTTCTTGCCAATGTCCAGTCTCTCGACAACAAGGTTGATGAAATCCGAGCAAGGGTGGCATTCCAGAGGGACATCAGAGACTGCAACGTTCTCTGCTTTACGGAGACATGGCTTACTGGGAAAACGCTATCCAGGGCGGTGCAGCCAACGGGTTTCTCCACGCATCGCGCCGACAGAAACAAACATCTCTCTGGTAAGAAGAGTGGAGGGGGCGTATGCCTCATGACTAACGGGACATGGTGTGATGAAGAAAACATACAGGAACTCAAATCCTTCTGTTCACCTGATTTAGAATTCCTCACAATCAAATGTAGACCGCATTATCTTCCAAGAGAATTCTCTTCGATTATAATCACAGCCGTATATATCCCCCCAAGCAGACACATCGATGGCTCTGAACGAACTTTATTTAACTCTTTGCAAACTGGAAAACATTTATCCGGAGGCTGCATTCATTGTAGTTGGGGATTTTAACAAAGCCAATCTGAAAACAAGACTCCCTAAATTTTATCAGCATATCGATTGCGCAACCAGGGGTGGTAAAACCTTGGATCATTGTTACTCTAACTTCGCGACGCATATAAGGCCCTGCCCCGCCCCCTTTCGGAAAAGCTGACCACGACTCCATTTTGCTGATCCCTGCCTACAGACAGAAATTAAAACAAGAGGCTCCCACGCTGAGGTCTGTCCAACGCTGGTCAGAACAAGCTGACTCTACACTCCAAGACTGCTTCCATCACGTGGACTGGGACATGTTTCGTATTGCGTCAGATGGGAATATTGACGAATACGCTGATTCGGTGTGCGAGTTCATTAGAACGTGCGTCGAAGATGTCGTTCCCATAGCAACGATAAAAACATTCCCTAACCAGAAACCGTGGATTGATGGCAGCATTCGCGTGAAACTGAAAGCGCGAACCACTGCTTTTAATCAGGGCAAGGTGTCTGGCAACATGACTGAATACAAACAGTGCAGCTATTCCCTCCGTAAGGCTATCAAACAAGCTAAGCGTCAGTACAGAGACAAAGTGGAATCTCAATTCAATGGCTCAGACACAAGAGGCATGTGGCAGGGTCTACAGTCAATCACGGACTACAAGATGAAATCCAGCCCAGTCACGGACCAGGATGTCTTGCTCCCAGGCAGACTAAATAACTTTTTGCCCGCTTTGAGGACAATACAGTGCCACTGACACGGCCTGCAACGGAAACATGCAGTCTCTCCTTCACTGCAGCCGAGGTGAGTAAGACATTTAAACGTGTTAACCCTCGCAAGGCTGCAGGCCCAGACGGCATCCCCAGCCGCGCCCTCCGAGCATGCGCAGACCAGCTGGCCGGTGTGTTTACGGACATATTCAATCAATCCCTATACCAGTCTGCTGTTCCCACATGCTTCAAGAGGGCCACCATTGTTCCTGTTCCCAAGAAAGCTAAGGTAACTGAGCTAAACGACTACCGCCCCGTAGCACTCACTTCCGTCATCATGAAGTGCTTTGAGAGACTAGTCAAGGACCATATCACCTCCACCCTACCTGACACCCTAGACCCACTCCAATTTGCTTACTGCCCAAATAGGTCCACAGACGATGCAATCTCAACCACACTGCACACTGCCCTAACCCACCTGGACAAGAGGAATACCTATGTGAGAATGCTGTTCATCGACTACAGCTCGGCATTCAACACCATAGTACCCTCCAAGCTCGTCATCAAGCTCGAGACCCTGGGTCTCGACCCCGCCCCTGTGCAACTGGGTACTGGACTTCCTGACGGGCCGCCCCCAGGTGGTGAGGGTAGGCAACAACATCTCCTCCCCGCTGATCCTCAACACGGGGCCCCACAGGGTGCGTTCTGAGCCCTCTCCTGTACTCCCTGTTCACCACGACTGCGTGGCCATGCACGCCTCCAACTCAATCATCAAGTTTGCGGACGACACAACAGTGGTAGGCTTGATTACCAACAACGACGAGACGGCCTACAGGGAGGAGGTGAGGGCCCTTGGAGTGTGGTGTCAGGAAAATAACCTCACACTCAACGTCAACAAAACTAAGGAGATGATTGTGGACTTCAGGAAACAGCAGAGGGAACACCCCCTATCCACATCGATGGAACAGTAGTGGAGAGGGTAGCTAGTTTTAAGTTCCTCGGCATACACATCACAGACAAACTGAATTGGTCCACTCACACTGACAGCATCGTGAAGAAGGCGCAGCAGCGCCTATTCAACCTCAGGAGGCTGAAAAATTCGGCTTGTCACCAAAAGCACTCACAAACTTCTACAGATGCACAATCGAGAGCATCCTGGCGGGCTGTATCACCGCCTGGTACGGCAACTGCTCCGCCCTCAACCGTAAGGCTCTCCAGAGGGTAGTGAGGACTGCACAACGCATCACCGGGGCAAACTACCTGCCCTCCAGGACACCTACACCACCCGTTGTTACAGGAAGGCCATAAAGATCATCAAGGACATCAACCACCCGAACCACTGCCTGTTCACCCCGCTATCATCCAGAAGGCGAGGTCAGTACAGGTGCATCAAAGCTGGGACCGAGAGACTGAAAAACAGCTTCTATCTCAAGGCCATCAGACTGTTAAATAGCCACCACTAACATTGAGTGGCTGCTGCCAACACACTGTCATTGACACTGACCCAAATCCAGCCATTTTAATAATGGGAATTGATGGAAATGATGTAAATATATCACTAGCCACTTTAAACAATGCTACCTTATATAATGTTACTTACCCTACATTATTCATCTCATATGCATATGTATATACTGTACTCTACAACATCGACTGCATCCTTATGTAACACATGTATCACTAGCCACTTTAACTATGCCACTTTGTTTACTTTGTCTACACACTCATCTCATATGTATATACTGTACTCGATACCATCTACTGTATGCTGCTCTGTACCATCACTCATTCATATATCCTTATGTACATGTTCCTTATCCCCTTACACTGTGTATAAGACAGTAGTTTTGGAATTGTTAGTTAGATTACTTGTTGGTTATCACTGCATTGTCGGAACTAGAAGCACAAGCATTTCGCTACACTCGCATTAACATCTGCTAACCATGTGTATGTGACAAATAAAATTTGATTTGATTTGATTTGATTTTGAAGGAGGAGGATATGCAGAAGAACAAACCAGGCCTGAAGGTAGTGGAGTATGGCTCTGGCGGATGATGTTAGAGAGATGGCTGGATAGAGAACAGGAGAGAGTGTTGGTCTGGCGGATGATGTTAGAGAGATGGCCGGATAGAGAACAGGAGAAAAGATCTCGCTCCAGGCGCTCCTCAGGTTTTCGCCTGCTATATCAGTTCTGTGATACTCACAGACAATATTTTGACAGTTTTGGAAACTTTAGAGTGATTTCTATCCTAATCTGCCAATTATATGCATATTCTAGCTTCTGGGCCTGAGAAATAGGCAGTTTATTTTGGGAACGTTTTTCATCCAAACATCAAAATACTGCCCCCTAGCCTAAAGAGGTTATTAACTTTGCTGAAAATACACGCAGTTGACAGTGAGAGGACGTTTCTTTTTTTGCTGAGTTTATGTCAGAATGTGAATTCTCAATTTAAACAATTCAATAATAATTTGGTCGCTGCTTATGTTGGCCTATTTCACACATGTCCAAGTGTGTATTAATACACATGTGAATTGGAAATATGTTTATTGCATATCCCAACCTGAGACACCCTCTGAGATTCAGGGGTCACAGGGTCACAGCGATCCTGGAGCAATAAGGGTTAAGTGCCTTGCTCATGGGCGCATCAGCAGACGTTTCATTGGTTTTAGGATTCGAACCAGCAACCTTTTTTGATTATTGGCCCAACGCTCTAATCGCTAGGCTACCTGCTACCCTATAATCACTCTTCTCCCCAGAGTGTCTTCCATACTTTTAATCATAGAGCAACACACAGCACAGCGCAACGCAGTTTATATAATACATGAGGCTTTTTGTTTGATTGAAATGTTTTGAACTTTCAAAGATTAATCCTCTCTCATTCTCTCTCACTATCTCTCTCACACTCTCTCACTATCTCTCTATCTCTCTCACTCTCTCTCACTATCTCACTATCTCTCCCATTCTCTCTCACTATCTCTCACTATCTCTCTCACTATCTCTCTTACTATCTCGCTCTCTTTTCACGCACACCATTCTTCACCAGTTGCATAGTCAGGGGAAAGGCAGTCCTATGAATAGCATGATATGGTGTGGGTTGATAAATGATAGCATGCCCCTTCAGTTAGACAGCCTAATAGAAAGGTACCAGGGAGACGACAAAGCCTCATGTAACACATCCTCCTCTGTTTTGAGACAAAGCGCAATATTGAATTTGTGGCCTTCAGATTAATCTCAGGCAACACGGAAACCAAAAAAAAGTGCTATGTAGTCTGTCCACGAAAGAAGACCTTCAGATCGGTTGTTCTCTCCACCTGGGGATCTCTGCTGGGAGAGGACAGAACCAGTGGGGACGGATGTCGGATCTTAATTTGACCAGTATTGCCAAAGCAAAATAATTCTACAGCAACAGGATATGAGTGTTTAGTCCATATTGTTGCTTGGTCTGCGGTTAGGCTATTAGCTTTCAATAATTCAACTACATTAAAAGTGCAATACTGTTAATATAATTGTGTGTTTCTGTGAGTTTTAAATTAATTTATATAAATCGTGCTCATTTGCATTACCTGAAAATTCTCACAACAAAAAAGTGATCAAATTAAGATCCAACATGTGAACTGAAGTCCACCAGGTTGGCTCTGTGTGAGAGGACCACTGATTATGGTCTGGGTAACCTCTCAGTGGAGCCTTTCATTTGTTAAAATCTCCAAGGACCTCTGTCACATGCTTCCACTTCTTCCCCTCATCCTCCCTCATCTTCCTCTATCTCCCCATAATCCCCTCATCTTCCTCTATCTCCCCCTAATCCCCTCATCTTCCTCTATCTCCCCATAATCCCCTCATCTTCCTCCATCTCCCCATAATCCCCTCATCTTCCTCTATCTCCCCCTAATCCCCTCATCTTTCTCTATCTCCCCATAATCCCCTCATCCATCTCCCCTAATCCCCTCATCCTCCACTATCTCCCCCTAATCCCCTCATCCTCCTCTATCTCCCCATAATCCCCTCATCTTCCTCTATCTCCCCTAATCCCCTCATCTTCCTCTATCTCCCCATAATCCCCTCATCCATCTCCCCTAATCCCCTCATCCTCCACTATCTCCCCTAATCCCCTCATCCTCCTCTATCTCCCCATAATCCCCTCATCTTCCTCTATCTCCCCTAATCCCCTCATCTTCCTCTATCTCCCCATAATCCCCTCATCCATCTCCCCTAATCCCCTCATCCTCCACTATCTCCCCTAATCCCCTCATCCTCCTCTATCTCCCCATAATCCCCTCATCCTCCACTATCTCCCCATAATCCCCTCATCCTCCACTATCTCCCCTTAATCCCCTCATCCTCCTCTATCTCCCCCTAATCCCCTCATCCTCCTCAATCTCCCCATAATCCCCTCATCCTCCACTATCTCCCCTAATCCCCTCATTATCTGCTATTTCCCCTAATCCCCTCATCATCTGCTATCTTCCTCTTATCCCCTCAACCTCTGCTATCTCCCCTAATCCCCTCATCCTCCTCTATCTCCCCATAATCCCCTCATCCATCTCCCCCTAATCCCCTCATCCTCCACTATCTCCCTAATCCCCTCATCCTCCTCTATCTCGCCATAATCCCCTCATCCTCCACTATCTCCCCTAATCCCCTCATCCTCCTCTATCTCCCCCTAATCCCCTCATCCTCCTCAATCTCCCCATAATCCCCTCATCCTCCACTATCTCCCTAATCCCCTCATTATCTGCTATTTCCCCCTAATCCCCTCATCATCTGCTATCTTCCTCTTATCCCCTCAACCTCTGCTATCTCCCCCTAATCCCCTCATCCTCCTCTATCTCCCCTAATCCCCTCATCCTCCTCTATCTCCCCCTTTCCCCTCATCTTCCTATATCTCCCCCTAATTCCCCTCAATCTCCCCCTTTTTCCCTCATCTTCCTCTATCTCCCCCTTTCCCCCATCTTCCTCTATCTCCCCCTAATCCCCTCATCCTCAACTATCTCCCCTAATCCCCTCATCCTCCTCTATCTCCCCCTAATCCCCTCATCTTCCTCTATCTCCCCCTTTTCCCCTCATCTTCCTCTATCTCCCCCTTTTCCCCTCATCTTCCTCTATCTCCCTAATCCCATCATCCTCTGCTATCTTCCCCTAATTGCCTCATCCCCCTCCCCCTTTTCCCCTTATCTCCTCATCCTCCCTCATCTATCTTCCTCTGATCCTCCCTCATCCTCCCTCATCCTTCTCTCCCTCCCCCTCATCCTCCCTTATCTCTCCCTGAGATTCCCTCATCCTCCCTCATCCTTCTCTACCTCCCGATCCTCCCTCAACCACCTCTACCTTCCCCTGATCCTACCTCATCCTCCTTCATCCTCTTCTACCTCCCCGATCCTCCCTCAACTTCCTCTCCCTCCCCCTGACCCTCCCTCATCTTCCTTTATCTCCCCTGATCCTTCCTGAGCCTCCCTCATCCTCCTCTACCACCCCCTGACCCTCTTATCTTCCTCTATCTCCCCCTGATCCTTCCCGAGCCTCCTCATCCTCCTCTACCTCCCCTGATCCTACCTGATCCTCCTCTATCTGCCCTTGAATCCTCCCTGATCCTTCCTCATCCTCCTCCATCTCCCCTCCTAGCTGTGAGCACCACAGGCCCCACAGGAAACAAAATAATCCTTTAGATTGGAACGCCCGAGGCAGAAGAGATGAGGTGCTAAATCAATCTGATGAAGGAGAGGTGAAGAGGTATATCTCAAGCGGGGTTCTTGCAGATGGAGGTTGAGAGGTTGAGAGGGGAGCAGATGTGCAGGAAGGTGGAGTTGAGAGGGGAGCAGACATGCAGGAAGGTGGGGTTGAGAGGGGAGCAGACGTGCAGGAAGGTGGGGTTGAGAGGGGAGCAGATGTGCAAGAAGGTGGAGTTGAGAGGGGAGCAGACATGCAGGAAGGTGGGGTTGAGAGGTGAGCAGACATGCAGGAAGGTGGGGTTGAGAGGGGAGCAGATGTGCAAGAAGGTGGAGTTGAGAGGGAGCAGACATGCAGGAAGGTGGGGGTTGAGAGGGGAGCAGATGTGCAGGAAGGTGGGGGTTGAGAGGGGAGCAGATGTGCAGGAAGGTGGGGGTTGAGAGGGGAGCAGATGTGCAGGAAGGTGGGGGTTGAGAGGGGAGCAGATGTGCAGGAAGGTGGGGGTTGAGAGGGGAGCAGATGTGCAGGAAGGTGGGGGTTGAGAGGGGAGCAGATGTGCAGGAAGGTGGGGGTTGAGAGGGGAGCAGATGTGCAGGAAGGTGGAGTTGAGAGGGGAGCAGACATGCAGGAAGGTGGAGTTGAGAGGGGAGCAGACGTGTAGGAAGGTGGAGTTGAGAGGGGAGCAGACGTAGGAAGGTAGGAAGGTGGAGTTGAGAGGGGAGCAGACAGGAAGGTGGAGTTGAGAGGGGAGCAGACGTGTAGGAAGGTGGAGTTGAGAGGGGAGCAGACATGCAGGAAGGTGGAGTTGAGAGGGGAGCAGACGTGTAGGAAGGTGGAGTTGAGAGGGGAGCAGACGTGTAGGAAGGTGGAGTTGAGAGGGGAGCAGACATGTAGGAAGGTGGAGTTGAGAGGGGAGCAGACGTGTAGGAAGGTGGAGTTGAG
>NC_060181.1:91154026-91167468 GCF_021184085.1 Oncorhynchus gorbuscha | reverse complement strand
CAGTTGTTGACAACTAGCATTGTAGCTAAACCTAACCCTTTACTAGCCTTAACCTCATTCCCCTAACGTTGTTGCGTTAGTTATTATAACCTACTATGTAAACAAACCATCTCTGCCGACAAATAATCAGTATCACCACACCTGTTTAACTTGACCTGATTTAATCTAGGGGTATTCAATCCATTTCGCGGTAATTCAGTGTTACAGTGTGAGTGATATGCAAAAAATGCTCTGCAGTCACTGTAAACTCTGTATAAATTGTCTCAGTCGGAAATTCCCTTTACATTTCTAGCACACTGTCTCACTTTGAAAGACTGAATAGAGCCCTGTTGATTTTTCAGTGTAAACTAGACGTTGAATTTACAAATGTGCCTAGTGTGTTACACCATTACTGTTTAGCATAATTATCATATAGTCCAGTTAGTGAACATTTGGTTCAGGATTCAAATAAACCAAGTATTGGTTTTAAAAACCAGAGTTGAGTGTGATCGTGTCATTTTTAATCTGCGTAGAGTAAAACACTCCAAACCACGCTCAGCATTATCATATTTCCCAACATGCTTCATTGCAGGTTGATTTCAAGAATTGTTTGTTTCAATATCTGTGTTTTTCCATGTAAATGGACTGGTTGATTAATCTTGAACTAAATTAAGATAACAATATTTTCTAAAAATAAACCAATCTGTTAGTAGTTGGACATATTACACCCCGTTACTGAGATGTTTGTTCCAGTTTAGATGATTTAGGTAGTCTTAAGAATTCAATTTTCCCACCCTGGCAGTCATTTCGTAGAAATTCTAATTGTTGGCTATCCTCACTCTGTCTGGATTCCAATAGGAATTACACATCACTTTTACAAGCCAGCATAACCTGATTTGCAGGCATGTTGTGGCCTGTAAATCAGGAGTTTCCTAACAGCACTGTGTTAGGGTATAACTAGGCACTCACAGAAAGGCCTTAGTTATGATATAATGTATTGTCAAAAGTTTCATTTTAAAAGCTAATAAGGCTGGTGGAACCGTTCATAAAAAGTTATAGGAAGAACCTATAAAGAGAAAGGGGTTGTCAGCAGAACCCTTCAAAGAGGGTTCTAGGTAGAACCATTTAAAATGGGTTCTATGTAGAACCCTTTGCAAAGGATTCTACCGAGCACCAAAAAATGGTTCCTCTATGGGGACAAACTGAAGAACTCTGTATGGTTATACTTACCATATATTTTTTTCCTAAAGTGTCATTGGCAAAATCACATCTCTACATCAAAAGTGATCTTGCAATTGTCCAATGCAGAGAACGCCATACGAGAACAATTTTTCAATTCATATTGTTTTTAAAGATGAGCCTACACTCATTGATAATACAATTATGACTATCTGTTCTGTAATGATTTCTACACAGGAGCATAACGTTTTTACTCTGATATTTTCATAATAAATGTTGCCATTGGGTTGTTCCTTTAAATGGGCGTTTCTACTTTGCCTAAGGACGAAGCGATTGGATAGGAGAAGGGAAGTCAGTTTCACACAGATTCTGGGAATTGGATGTAGGTTTCGTTCCATGTTGTTAGTAATATAGTGATCTATAATAGTATGTTGCAATCCCATAAATGATCCTGATCTACTGAAATGTTGTGTCTGAACGGCGTTTTGTTGTTTGGAGTCTCTGTCATGTCCTCAGACAAGGTAATCCATTTATTCCCCCCCTCCACGTTGGCTATTATTCCTACTTCTTCGGTATCGATTTACAGGCTACACTTTTTTTTCATAATGTTTGTAAGTAGCTAGCTGGTCAGTAGTCTCAGATTTCCTTTTCTAACATTAGCTAGCATAAAATCATGAGCATTTTGATCTAACTGTAAATGTCTAGAGACATTCCTGATTTGTAAGTCGCTCTGGATAAGAGCGTCTGCTAAATGACTTAAATGTAAATGTAAATCATGGACACTCTTACAGACAGTTGTGTCTGCTTTGCGTGATGTATTGTTGTCTCTACCTTCTTGCCCTTTGGTGTTTTGTACCCTGTTTTGTTCAGCTACCATGTTGTGCTGCTGGCATGCTGTGTTGTCGCCATGTTATCTTCTTAGGTCTCTATTTATATAATGTTGTCTCTCTTGTCCTATATTTCTATTTAACTTATTTTTAATTCTAGCCCCATCCCCGGGCAGGAGGCCTTTTGGAGGCCGTCATTGTAAACAATAATTTGTTCTTAACTGACTTGACTTGTTAAATAAATGTATTTAGGCTCTAGAAAGTGATGAATCTTTTGCCTGTAGCGTGGTCTGAGGATGAGCTGTCATCTCCACGGGACGTGCGCGTTGACTCTGCTGTGCGTTGGAGCCCCGCCGCAGACAGGCCAGGGATAAAGTACACGGTCCAGTACAGGACGTGAGTATGTCTAGTAGCTGTGGTACATGGCTTAAATCAAATCAAAGTTTATTTGTCTACAACAGGTGTAGTAGACCTTACAGTGAAATGTTTACTTACAGGCTCTAACCAACAGTGCCATTTTTAAGTTAAAAAAGGTTATTAAGTGAACATTAAGTAAAGAAATAAAAACAACAGTTAAAAAGACAGTGAAAAATAACAGTAGAGAGGCTATATACAGTAGAGGGGCTATATACAGTAGAGGGCTATATACAGTAGAGGGGCTATATACAGTAGAGGGGCTATATACAGTAGAGGGGCTATATACAGTATATACAGTAGAGGGCTATATACAGTAGAGGGGCTATATACAGTAGAGGCTATATACAGTAGAGGGGCTATATACAGTAGAGGGGCTATATACAGTAGAGGGCTATATACAGTAGAGGGGCTATATACGGGAGAGGGGCTATATACGGGAGAGAGGCTATATACGGGAGAGGGGCTATATACGGGAGAGAGGCTATATACGGGAGAGGGGCTATATACGGGAGAGGGGCTATATACGGAGAGGGGCTATATACGGGAGAGGGGCTATACGGGAGAGGGGCTATATACGGAGAGGGGCTATATACGGTAGAGGGGTTATATACGGTAGAGGGGCTGTATACGGTAGAGGGCTGTATACGGTAGAGGGGCTGTATACGGTAGAGGGGCTGTATACGGTAGAGGGCTATATACGGTAGAGGGGCTAACCAATAGGAGCCCTTCTTTGCAAACTATTGAACAACCTCCCTGGTCTTTGTGGTTGAAATATGTGCTTTGAAATTCACTGCTCGACTGAGGGACCTTACAGATAAATGTATGTGTGGGATACAGAGGTGGTGCAGTCATTTAAAAAAATTATGTTTAACAGCATTATTGCACACAGTTAGTCGATGCAACTTAATAAATGACATGTTAAGCACATCTTTACTCCTGTTATTTAGGCTTCCCATAACACAGGTTGAATACTTATTGACTCAAGACATGTGAGCTTTTTATTTTCTAATCATTTAAATCAAATTCCACTTTAACATTATGGTGTATTTTATGTGGATCAGTGACATAAAAACCTAAATCGTATCCATTTTAAATTCAAGCTGTAACACAACAGAATGTGGGAAAAAGTCAAGGGTGTGAATACTCTCTGAAGGCAATGTTGATCGGTGTCAAGGGTGTGAGTACTCTCTGAAGGCAATGTTTATCGGTGTCCCAGGTCAGTTGACCAGCAAAAACTCCTGACCCCCTAAGGACAGATGTTTTGCTCGGTTATGACACAGTTATTTCCTCGTCTGAGCCTTCTTTTTAATCCACAGCAGTGATCGCGAGAAGTGGCACAACATTTCGGGCTGTGTTCAGACCGAGCTCACCACCTGTAATATACAGTCTGGATGTGTGATGGTGCGAGTCCTGGCTCAGGAAGGGAACCGCACATCCAGATTCGTCGAAGCCTGTCGACATGGTAACAGATCGTTCCACTTCAGTTATTGATAAACTGTATACAATTTGGATCTGGCCTGTTTCATGTCAAGTCCAAGGCCTAGTCTGCTTCATCAGTAGGCCAGCGCATTGGTAGCATTGTGGTTTGGTGCGAAAGCTTGAGCAACGGTATTTTAAAATCAAGTTCCCCACCCCTTCTCTTTCTGACCCACCCTCTCTTTCTGACCCACCCACCCCTCTCTTTCTGACCCACCCACCCCTCTCCTTCTGACCCACCCACCCCTCTCCTTCTGACCCACCCACCCCTCTCCTTCTGACCTACCCACCCCTCTCTTTCTGACCCACCCCTCTCCTTCTGACACACCCAACCCTCTCCTTCTGACACACCCACCCCTCTCCTTCTGACACACCCACCCCTCTCCTTCTGACCCACCCACCCCTCTCCTTCTGAAACCACCCACCCAGCTGATTCTTGCAGCCCTGAAGTCCAGTTGACCTCAAGGAAGGACTTCTGATGGTCCACATGGTAAAGAACAACCGTCTACTGGAGGATAATGGAGACCATTTTCAGTACCACGTTCAATACGGCCGAGACGGCGAGGAGCTCAAAGTGAGTAGCAACGTGGAAGCAAGCCAGGTTTAAAAAAAAAACTAAAACATTTAAATTAAAAATGAATGCAGGTTTTCTTTATCCAGCACTGAAACACCATATTCATCCAAGGTTTGGGAAATGAATTGGGAAGTTATCAGGCGTTTTGGAGATCCCCACTGTAGGATGTTAGTGTGATCGAAGATGTGTTGATGTGCCTCTCTCTACCCTTGTTTTAGCAGGATCTTTACACCTCCACATCCCTTAAGACCATCGAACGTCTGGATGTGGGCCGGAGGTACTGTGTACAGGTCCGGTATTTATGTTACCAAAAACCCTTTGGAACCCCCAGCGTTCAACATTGTGAGTCCATTCAAGAGTCAGGTGAGGCTCATCCAGGCTCTCTCTGTATTAGTTGACTTGCTATTACCGTTATTCTATCCTCTAATGCAGGTATTCCCAAACTGGGGTACCCCCAAAATATATATATATATATATATATTCTTCACATTTTCAAACAGTTCATTTTATATTTTACTACAACAGGGTTATACATTTGGGTGAGTTTTTTTCTCTCGCCTGGGTAGCCTTGTTTCACTGCCAAAAATAAAATTAAACCATCTAGTTTTCAGCGAAATGACAACACGATGTCAAATACAGGTAGCCTTGTCAAATAATTAACATCCAATCACATTAACCAGGTAGCCTTGTCAAATAATTAACATCCAATCACATTAACCAGGTAGCCTAGTCAAATAATTAACATCCAATCACATTAACCAGGTAGCCTTGTCAAATAATTAACATCCAATCACATTAACCAGGTAGCCTAGTCAAATAATTAACATCCAATCACATTAACCAGGTAGCCTAGTCAAATAATGAACATCCAATCACATTAACCAGGTAGCCTAGTCAAATAATTAACATCCAATCACATTAACCAGGTAGCCTAGTCAAATAATTAACATCCAATCACATTAACCAGGTAGCCTAGTCAAATAATTAACATCCAATCACATTAACCAGGTAGCCTAGTCAAATAATGAACATCCAATCACATTAACCGTTACCCTCTCGCGGGAATTCCACTAACGTTCCGTAGGTAGCTAAACGTAGCTGCTGATCATGTTGGTATCTGTACTGATGGCGAGAAAGCCATGACAGGGAGACAGTGGAGTGCAAGCAGTTGCTCCCGACGCCACTTGGGTACACTGCAGCATCCACCGAGAGGCTCTTGCTGCCAAGGGAATGCCTGACAGCTTGAAAGACATTATGGACACTATAGTGAAAATGGTTAACTTTGTTAAAGCAAGGCCCCTGAACTCTCGTGTATTTTCTGCCCTATGCAATGATATGGGCAGCGACCCATGTAACGCTTTTACAACATACAGAAGTGCGCTGGTTATCAAGGGGCAAAATATTGACACATATTTTTTTTTATTTTATTGAGAGAAGAGCTTAAAGTTTTCTTTACTGACCATAATTTTCACTTGTCTGATGACGAGTTTCTCACACGACTGGCCTATCTGGGTGAAGTTTTTCTCGCCTGAATGATCTGAATCTAGGATTACAGGGACTCTCCGCAACTATTATCAATGTGCGGGACAAAATTGAGGCTGTGATTAAGAAGTTGGAGCTCTTCTCCAGGTCTTTCCATCATTGTATGATTTTTTGTTGTTGTTGTGTGCAAATGAACTCAAGCTTACGGACAATGTCAAATGTGATATAGCGACGCACCTGAGTGAGTTGGGTGCGCAATTACGCTGTTACTTTCCCGAAACGGATGACACAAATAACTAGATTCGTTATCATGCCTTGCCTCCAGTCCACTTACCGATATCTGAACAATTGCAACAAGCAGTTCTGTGAAAATTGTATTTAATCAGAAGCCACTGCCAGATTTCTGGATAGGGCTGCGCTCAGAGTATCCTGCCTTGGCAAATCACGCTGTTAAGACACTGATGCCCTTTGCAACCACGTACCTATGTGAGAATGGATTCTCGGCCCTCACTAGCATAAAAAAATACAGGCACAGACTGTGTGGAAATGTATTTAAGACTGAGCCTCTCTCCAATACAACTCAACATTGCAGAGTTGGGTGCATCCTTTCAAGCACACCCTTCTCATTAACCTGTGGTGAGTTATTCACCATTTTTGATGAACAAATAAGGTTTTACATGTAAGATGGTTAAATAAAGAGCAAAATGATTGATTATTATTATATTATTTGTGCCCTGGTCCTATAAGAGCTCTTTGTCACTTGCCACGAGCCAGGCTGTGACAATAACTCACACTCATTCTTGTGTTTAATAAATGTATCGTTGTGTGTGTGTGTGTGTGTGTGTGTGTGTGTGTGTGTGTGTGTGTGTGTGTGTGTGTGTGTGTGTGTGTGTGTGTGTGTGTGTGTGTGTGTGTGTGTGTGTGTGTGTGTGTGTGTGTGTGTGTGTGTGTGTGTGTGTGTGTGTGTGTGTGTGTGTGGCAGGCTTACAATGATCGCAAAAAAAACAAAAACATTTGAGTGCGCTGACCCTGGTTCTAGAGGGGGTACAGCTGACCCTGGTTCTAGAGGGGGTGCGCAGCTGGAGGTTGAATGTTTGAAGGGGTACGGGATGATAAGAAGTTTGGGAACCACTATTCTAATGATAACAGTTCGCCTAGTAACTCCTCATTCTCTCTCTCAAAACACTCAAAGGCCAGTTTTAAGTACACCACCTCGTTCGCGAAAATGGTTCGCTACCTACAGACAGTGAGTCACGTGGCCGTGCATTCGGATAGTATTCAGACCCCTTGACTATTTCCACATTTTGTTACGTTACAGCCTTATTCTAAAATTGATTACATACTTTTTTCCCCCCTCGTCAATCTAAATGAAATACTCCATAATACATCCTTAACAGCCTGACTTCTTCGGGGCACGGAAACATTTCCAAATTGGTATCAATTGACCTAATGTGTGCCATGAAAAAAAAATCCCCCACACCATTACACCACTGCCACCAACCTTGGCTTTTTCCTCATTTTGGTACATTACAGCCTTTTATTAAAAAATATATATATATTGTAAAAAAGTTTGGACACCTACTCATTCAAGGGTGTTTCTTTACTTTGACTATTTTCTACATTGTAGAATAATAATGAAGACATCAAAACTATGAAATAACACACATGGAATCATGTAGTAACCAAGAAAGTGTTGAACAGATATTTATATTTGAGATTCTTCAAAGTAGTCACCCTTTGCCTTGATTACAGCTTTGCACACTCTTGGCATTCTCTCAACCAGCTTCACCTGGAATGCTTTTCCAACAGTCTTAAAGAAGTTCCCACATATGCTAAGCACTTGTTGGTGGCTTTTCCTTCACTCTGCGGTCCAACTCATCCCAAACCATCTCAATTGGGTTGAGGTTGGGTGATTGTGGAGGCCAGGTCGTCTGATACAGCACTCCATCACCCTTCTTCTTGGTCAAGTAGCCCCATACACAGCCTGGAGGTGTGTTCTGGGTCATTGTCCTGTAGAAAAACAAATGATAGTCCCACTAACGCAAACCAGATGGGATGGCGTATCACTGCAGAATGCTGTTTAAGTGTACCTTGAATTCTATATACACCAGCAAAGCACTCCCACACCACCTCCTCCATGCTTCAAGTACTGAGTAAAGAGACTGATATTTCAGGCAAGCTGCACTGCTTCTTGACACAATGCCCACATAACCCGGAAGCCAGCCAATGTGTCGAAGGAAACGCCTGGCAACCGTATCAGCATGCACTGTGCCCGGCCCGCCACAGCGTGATGGGACAAGGACATCCCCTAACCTGGACGACGCTGGGCCAATGGTGTTCTTCAGCTTGCAAGCCTCCCCCTTTTTCCTCCAAACATAACGATGGTCATTATGGCCAAACATTTCTATTTTTGTTTCATCAGACCAGAGGACATTTCTCCAAAAAGTACGATCTTTGTCCCCATGTGCAGTTGCAAACCATAGTCTGGCTTTTTTATGGCGGTTTTGGAGCAGTGGCTTCTTCCTTGCAGAGCGGCCTTTCAGGTTATATTGATGTAGGACTTGTTTTACTGTGGATACAGATACTCTTGTACCTGTTTCCTCCAACATCTTCACAAGGTCCTTTGCTGTTGTTTTGGGATTGATTCGCACTTTTCGCACCAAAGTACGTTCATCTCTAGGAGACAGAACGCGGTTCCTCCACATTCAACTTAGTGTATGTAAACTTCTGACCCACTGGAATTGTGATACAGTGAATTACAAGTTAAATAATCTGTCTGTAAACAATTGTTGGAAAGATTATTTGTGTCATGCACAAAGTAGACGTCCTAACCGACTTGCCAAAACTATAGTTTGTTAATAAGAAATTTGTGAAGTGGTTGAATAACGATAATGACTCCAACCGAAGTGTATGTAAACTTCCGACTTCAACTGTATCTATATGAATCTATATTGATAGATGGATATATCTATATCGCTCCCTATTTCTCTGTGTGAGATGTGTGTTATCTTCTTTTACAGAAAGGACACAGAAAAAGAAGATTGTGGCGATCGGTGTGACCTCTACCATCCTGTTGGGTGTCTTGGTAGTGGGTCTTACGCTCTTCATCTATAGGCACCATACGAAAATCAAACAGTTCCTTCAGCCCCCACTACGGTTACCAGACCACTATTGTGAGGTACGTCTTTCCACGGATAGAGTGATCATAGATGTGTTGTTTCATGTGATAACAGCGTCTGTTCTTATGGGTGCCTGTCAACTAAATACCTAGGCGGCAGGGTAGCCTAGTGGTTAGAGCGTTGGACTAGTAACCGAAAGGTTGCAAGTTCAAATCCCCGAGCTGACAAGGTAAAAAATCTGTCGTTCTGCCCCTGAACAGGCAGTTAACCCACTGTTCCTAGGCCGTCATTGAAAATAAGAATTTGTTCTTCTTAACTGACTTGCCTAGTAAAATAAAGGTAAAAATTTAGTCAAATTTTAGTCTCATCACAGTTTGTAATACCTCCTTTACCTATAGTAAACACACAGTGTCTCCTGAAATTATTCTTACCCCTTGACATATTCCACGTTTTGATGTTGTTACAGCCTAAATTCCAAATGGATTTCATTTATTTTTCACCCATCTACATACGATACCCCATAATGACAAAGTGAAAACATGTTTCTAGAAATGTTGGCAAATTTATTGACAATGAATTACAGATATAATTTTCTTTAACTATTAAGTATTCACAATCCTTTGGTATGAAACTCCAAACTGAGTTCAGGCGCATCCAATTTACTTTTATGGTCCTTGAGATGCATGGAAGAATTGGAGAAAAATCTCCACATCCAGATGTGCAAAGCTGATACAGACATACCCAAGACGAATGTGTCGAGGGGTTTGAATACTTTCCGACGCCATTGTATGTGACCTATAGGTTAATGAGGCATTACAAATGTGATGTGACAAAAACAGAGGGCATTTAGTTAACTAAAATGATAATAAATAAATAAATAAAACCAATATGTCCCTGTTTTCATGATTTTGATAATGACTAGACTAAATCATTGTTCAAATAATAAAAATGACAATGCTATTTAATCTATTTATTTTAGTCTAAATTATTCAGATTAGATTAAATCTATTCAAAAAAAAAGTGCCAAAATGAACAGGCATCTGTTAATGGGACTCCCTTGCATAAATAAAATGCATCAGTTGCCTTGTGCGAGCCAGAATGGCCCATAGGGCAGGAGGTGCATCAGTTGCCTTGTGCGAGCCAGAATGGCCCATAGGGCAGGAGGTGCATCAGTTGCCTTGTGCGAGCCAGAATGGCCCATAGGGCAGGAGGTGCATCAGTTGCCTTGTGCGAGCCAGAATGGCCCATAGGGCAGGAGGTGCATCAGTTGCCTTGTGCGAGCCAGAATGGCCCATAGGGCAGGAGGTGCATCAGTTGCCTTGTGCGAGCCAGAATGGCCCATAGGGCAGGAGGTGCATCAGTTGCCTTGTGCGAGCCAGAATGGCCCATAGGGCAGGAGGTGCATCAGTTGCCTTGTGCGAGCCAGAATGGCCCATAGGGCAGGAGGTGCATCAGTTGCCTTGTGCGAGCCAGAATGGCCCATAGGGCAGGAGGTGCATCAGTTGCCTTGTGCGAGCCAGAATGGCCCATAGGGCAGGAGGTGCATCAGTTGCCTTGTGCGAGCCAGAATGGCCCATAGGGCAGGAGGTGCATCAGTTGCCTTGTGCGAGCCAGAATGGCCCATAGGGCAGGAGGTGCATCAGTTGCCTTGTGCGAGCCAGAATGGCCCATAGGGCAGGAGGTGCATCAGTTGCCTTGTGCGAGCCAGAATGGCCCATAGGGCAGGAGGTGCATCAGTTGCCTTGTGCGAGCCAGAATGGCCCATAGGGCAGGAGGTGCATCAGTTGCCTTGTGCGAGCCAGAATGGCCCACAGGGCAGGAGGTGCATCAGTTGCCTTGTGCGAGCCAAAATGGCCCACAGGGCAGGAGGTGCATCAGTTGCCTTGTGCGAGCCAGAATGGCCCATAGGGCAGGGGCCTGTTTTTGTGGCGTTAGGCCCCTTGATGTACAAGTAGCTTACAACCACTGGACAAAGCACTAACAACTTTCACGATGGGGTTTATTTTCCAGTACCTGTCAGGGGTGTTCCCCCAGCAGGACCTGTCCCTCACAACCAGTCCCTGTGAAGAACGGCATGATCTCATCTCCATCGTCTGCCTTGAAGAGGACCTGATTCCTGAGTCTGACAGAGAACAGGATTATGACTCACCTAATGGACTGGATTTCTTAGATCATTATGAATGATCCTGTGACTTCAGACATGAGACTTTTGCACTCCATTAGGATTTGAGATGAACTTGATAGCGTCAGAACATTAACTAGGGGCGGCAGGTAGCCTATTGGTTAGAGCAGGTAGCCTATTGGTTAGAGCAGGTAGCCTATTGGTTAGAGCAGGTAGCCTATTGGTTAGAGCAGGTAGCCTATTGGTTAGAGCAGGTAGCCTATTGGTTAGAGCAGGTAGCCTATTGGTTAGAGCAGGTAGCCTAGTGGTTAGCGTGTTGGGTCAGTAACCGAAAGGTTGCTGGATCGAATCCCTGAGCTGACAAGGTAAACATATGTCGTTCTGCCCCTGAGCAAGGCAGTTAACCCACTGTTCCCCGGTAGGCCGTCATTGTAAATAAGAATTTGTTGAACTGATTTGCTTAGTGAAATAGTTTTATAGTAGGCCTGGCTATTGCACTGTTTCCACTCAGCTACCACCATTATTGTTGATCAAAAGAAAACTATTTTACAATAAAGTAAACTTCTGTGGGTATTTTAGTTTGCTCTGCAACTGGGGCCAGAGAAAGGTGCTTGTGTTTCAGTAATTACACCTACCCAGTAGCTGGATTTTCATTGGATAATAATAGGTGCAATCAGGTAGTCCAGCTAAAAAATAGAACCGCTATACATTTCTAAATCATTTTAGGAACGTGCTGAGGTTTTCTGGAAAAGTAAGAAAGTGTCCTTGGGCCAGGACTTAAATTGGGGATTTTTGTTTTTTTACATTACTGCTGTATATTACAAATCTGTACATGTTACACTATTTCTAAGTATTAAAAAATCATTCAAATGTTTAATGGGGTACTTTGGGATTTAAGCAATGCTAACTATCGTTAGTGCTAACCACCGTTAGTGCTAACCACCGTTAGTGCTAACTACCGTTAGTGCTAACCACCGTTAGTGCTAACCACCGTTAGTGCTAACTACCGTTAGTGCTAACCACCGTTAGTGCTAACTATCGTTAGTGCTAACCACCGTTAGTGCTAACTATCGTTAGTGCTAACTACCGTTAGTGCTAACTACCGTTAGTGCTAACTACCGTTAGTGCTAACCACCGTTAGTGCTAACCACCGTTAGTGCTAACCACCGTTAGTGCTAACTACCGTTAGTGCTAACTACCGTTAGTGCTAACCACCGTTAGTGCTAACCACCGTTAGTGCTAACCACCGTTAGTGCTAACCACCGTTAGTGCTAACTACCGTTAGTGCTAACTACCGTTAGTGCTAACCACCGTTAGTGCAATGACTGGGAAGTTCATGGGTATCTGCTAGCAGGTAATTTTACGAACCAATTAAATGACATTTTCCCTGAGGTGTACTGTATGTATGTTCAAAGTTGGTTATGTCTTAAGTGTAAAAGTGTGTTGAGACCTATATGCTGTCACTTTATACGTTCTCCTCGTACTAATTGAATTTATTTTTATATCGATTGTATTTATTCTGTCAAATCCTTTCATTAGGACGGCGGCAGGGTAGCCTAGTGGTTAGAGCGTTGGACTAGTAACCGGAAGGTTGCAAGTTCAAACCCCTGAGCTGACAGAGCTGTCGTTCTGCAGTTAACCCACTGTTCCTAGGCCATCATTGAAAATAAGAATTTGTTCTTAACTGACTATGCCTAGTTAAATAAAGGTTTAAAAAAAAAAAATTACTTCATGCTGTTTAATAAATGTTTGGACACAGTCAAGGGTGTTTCTTCATTCTGACGATAGTGAAGCCTAAAAAACACTGAAATACCACAGAATCATGTAGTAGCCAAAAAAAGTGTGAACAAATCAAAATATATTTTATATATTACATTCTTTAAAGTGATGTTCGGAGAATATGAAATATACTTATTCATGTCACTGAGGGAGAGAGGGTAATGTAACGTTTACATTATGTCAGGATATGTCACTGAGGGAGAGAGGGTAATGTAACATTTACATTATGTCAGGATATGTCACTGAGGGAGAGAGGGTAATGTAATGTTTACATTATGTCAGGATATGTCACTGAGTGAGAGAGGGTAATGTAACATTTACATTATGTCACTGAGGGAGAGAGGGTAATGTAATGTTTACATTATGTCACTGAGGGAGAGAGGGTAATGTATCGTTTACATTGTCAGGATATGTCACTGAGGGAGAGAGGGTAATGTAATGTTTACATTATGTCAGGATATGTCACTGAGGGAGAGAGGGTAATGTAA
>NC_060181.1:91094026-91149026 GCF_021184085.1 Oncorhynchus gorbuscha | reverse complement strand
TAAATATCCTGGACCTCAATACCAGGCAGTGTCAGAGGAAGGCACGAGAAATGGTCAAAGACTCCAGCCACCCTAGTCCATAGACTGTTCTCTCTGCTACCGCACGACAAGCAGTACCGGAGTGTCAAGTCGAGGTCCAAGAGGCTTCTACTTCTACTTCTAACCACAACTGGACCCCACTGTATCTCAACCACACCTGGACCCTACTGTATCTCAACCACAACTGGACCCCACTGTATTTCAACCACAACTGGACCCTACTGTATCTCAACCACACCTGGACCCCACTGTATCTCAACCACAACTGGACCCCACTGTATCTCAACCACAACTGGACCCTACTGTATCTCAACCACAACTGGACCCTACTGTATCTCAACCACAACTGGACCCTACTGTATCTCAACCACAACTGGACCCCACTGTATCTGTATCTCAACCACAAATGGACCCCACTGTATCTGTATCTCAACCACAACTGGACCCCACTGTATCTCAACCACAACTGGACCCCACTGTATCTCAACCACAACTGGACCCACTGTATCTCAACCACAACTGGACCCCACTGTATCTGTATCTCAACCACAACTGGACCCCACTGTATCTCAACCACAACTGGACCCCACTGTATCTCAACCACAACTGAAACACCAATCATTTCTGTATTACTTCAAACTGTTTTTCTAAACCATGTTGCACCAACATGGATGAACTCACTGTTTTAAATAAAGGTTCATATATTAATCTTGTTGCACCAATTTTCTAAACATTGTTTTAAATGAATCCTAGTGAAATTAAACGATTCCTCTAATCTAAATTTAGTTTTCACTTTAAATCTAGATTAATTTTAAGCCTGTTGTTGCAACCCACCATAACAGTTCAGAAAGTCACCGCCAAACCCCTATTTGAACCCTTTATTCTAACTTTTCTACTCTTCACCACGCTCTGCATGTAATATTTTTATAACAACTGTGAGAAAGTCAGTTCTGGTAACTTAAAAAAAACAACAACAACAAGTATGTGAAAACAATGATGCTGATACTATCTGAAATATAATTTCCCCCTCCATAAACGAGCCAACATATTGGGTCATATTATCAGGCTGCTGGGCCATTTAGAAATAAGCATTATTAATTACAACATCGCCTGCAGGCCAACCGATGCAGCATAGTGGCTGTAAATAGGGGCGGAACGGTTCACCAAAATCCACAGTTCTGTACATATTGATGTTTTGGGGTCACGGTTCGGTTTCGGTACAGTGGGAAAATTAAATGTCATTCACAATGTTCCTGCCATTTTCTGTTGTGACAGGATTGTTATGTTGTGTTTCAACTCTAATGCTGCGTTTGTTACCATGTTGGAATTCACCAGTTCTGAAGATATAAATACCAGTTGGATGCATTTATTTGATTTGAACTTGTTGAGAAACACCAATTGGCTAATAGCCAACAAGCTGTGTCAAACATAAACCAAAAGTACAGCTATCATGCTTGTAAACAAACAAGTGTTAAACAGATTCACTTTTTTAAAATAATGTTTTGGCCCGTCAGGAAGTCCAGGATCTTGAATTTAATCCCAGGGTCCTTAGCTTAGTGATGAGCTTCGTGGGCTCTGTGGTGTTGAACGCTGAGCTGTAGTCAATGAACAGCATTCTCACATAGGTGTTCCTTTCATCCAGGTGGGAAAGGGCAGTGTGGAGTGCGATTGAGATTGCGTCATCTGTGGATCTATTGGGACGTCATGTGAATTGTAGTAGGTCTAGGGTTTCCGGGATGACTGTGTTGGTGTGAGCCATTACCAGCCTTTCAAAGCACTTCATGGCTACCGACGTGAGTGCTACGGGGTGGTAGTCACTTAGGCTGGTTACCTTGGCGTTCTTGGGCATAGGGACTATGGTGGTCTGCTTGAAACATGTAGGTATTACAAACTGTCAGGGAGAGGTTGAAAATGTCAGTGAAGACACTTGCCAGTTGGTCCATGCATGCTCTGGGTACACCCTGGTAATCTGTCTGGCCCTGCGGCCTTGTGAATGTTGACCTGTTTAAGAGATCTTGCTCACATCGGCTACGGACAGCGTGATCACACAGTTGTTTGGAACAGCTGGTGCTCTCATGCATGCTTCTGTGTTGCTTGCCTCAAAGCGAGCATAAAAGGCATTTAGCTCATCTTGCGTCACTGGGCAGCTCACAGCTGTGTTTCCCTTTTGAGAATGAGACATGTAGTCTGTAATAGTTTGCAATCCCCATTCGACAAGCATCAGAGCCGGTGTAGCAGTGGAAAAAGTACCCAATTGTCATACTTGAGTAAAAGTAAAGATACCTGAATAGAAATGTACTCAAGTAAAAGTCACCCAGTAAAATTACTAGTCTAAAATTATTTGGTTTGAAATATACGTAAGTATCAAAAAGTATAAAAGTATAAATCATTTCAAATTCCTTATATAAAGCAAACCAGACATGACCATTCTGTTGTTTTTTAAATGTATGGATAGAGTCAGAGTCGCACTCCAACACTCAGACATTATTTACAAAAGTTGCATTTGTGTTTAGTGAGTTCGGCAGAACATAGGCAGTAGGGATTACCACGTGTTCTCTTGATAAGTGTGTGAATTTCACAATTTCCTGTTCTGCTAAGCATTCAAAATGTAACAAGTACTTTTTTGGTGTCAGGGAAAAATGAAGTAAAAAGTACAATATTTTCTTTAGGAATGTAGAGAAGTAAAAGTAGTCAAAAAATATAAATAGTAAAGTACAGACGCCCCCCCAAAAAAACAACTTAAGCAGTACTTTAAAGTATTTTTACTTAAGTACTTCACACTACTGCGGTGTAGTAGAATTCAATCTTAGTCCTGACACTTTGCCTGTTCGATCGTTCGTCTGAGGACGTAGCGGGATTTCTTATAAGTGTCCGGATTAGTGTCCTGCTCCTTCAAAGCAGCAGTAGATAGAAATCAATAAGGAATCCTTATAATCATATAATTTGTCCCATACCCATTGCAGTGTTTTAGATATCAAAGAATGAGACATGTAGCTGTAACGGCTTTCTTCCTGGGAAGCAGAGGCAGACCAAAACGCAGAGTGGTTAGGGTTAAACATCTTTAATAAAGACAAAATACCGAGAAACACTACAAATATTCAAAACAATACATGTGAAAACCGAAACAGTCCTGTGTGGTGAAACAGACCCGGAAATCATCACCCACAAAAACCCAACCCAACACAAAACAGGCTACCTAAATATGGTTCCCAATCAGAGACAATGACTAACACCTGCCTCTGATTGAGAACCATATCAAGCCAAACACAGAAACAGACAAACTAGACACACAACATAGAATGCCCACCCAGCTCACGTCCTGACCAACACTAAAACAAGGAAAACACACAAGAACTATGGTCAGAACGTGACAGCTATATTGTAATTACTTTGCCACCATGGCCTATTTTGAAGACATCAAAACTATGAAATAAAACATATGGAATCATGTAGTAACCCAGAGATGTAGTAGTCGTTTAAGAAAAGTCATTGTAAACATTAGTATTGCACACGGAGCGACTCCATGCACATGTTTACTCCCAAACTTATTTAGGCTTGCCATAACAAAACAGTTGAAAACGTATTGACTCAAGACATTTGAGCTTTTCACTTTTAATTGATTTATAAACATTTCTAAAAACATAATTCCACTTTGACATTATGGGCTATTGTGTGTAGTAGAGCAGTGACACAAAATCCTAATTTCATCCATTTTAAATTCAGGCTGCAACAACAATATCTGGAAACAGTCAAGGGGTGTTAATACTTTCTGAAGGCATTGTAGTTAATTACTCATCAAGAAACAGTAAAAACACCTGGATCCATATTGAAACCAAGAAGACTGAATAAGAAAGGAGAAATAAACCAGCTGTGCAATGTCACATTGCAATGAAGTCAATTACTATTCTCAAATTGAAATAAAAACTAAACGTTGGTTCTGGAAGTTCCAAGTTAACTCACAGATTTTAGGGTTTGTCATTAAGAAGAGAGAGGAAAGAGAGGGGATATTGTGCATCTCAGTTCTCCTTACAAGCCTTGCTCAACCTTTTTCCCCTCTGCAAACCACAGCTACTGAGGACTGGGCCAAACCAAAAGCATAATTAGCGGCGGGGGGGATCCAATCATAAAAGGAGGAAATTAGTAGCACTGTGTGATGCAAAGACACAGAAAGCCAGTAGCAGCCTGGTGCTTTAGAGTGGGTGGGTGGGTGGGTGGGTGGGTGGGGGAATTAATCACGGTATATTGTTGAGGGGGGCAAATTGAGTCGTCAACTTTCAACTTTCTGAAAAGGCAACTGCTCACGAATGCGGGTGTGCGCATTTTTCGACCACTTTGTGGAGCCTTCAGCGACGATGCTAACGTAATGACAACCATCTTCTGGTAGATGGAAAAGCTCCCAAAAACCTTTTTGATTAAATAATAACTACAAAGTAGCCTATAGGCGTTTCATTTTGCTCACCTCAATGGTAAAGTTATCAGTTTCCATTTAGCAACGCTACAACAACGTCGCTACATTGTACCAAGGAGGCGTGCTTACCAATCACAGCAAGGCAATCAATCATTCTTTGCTTATAGAAAAGTGACTATAGATATCAAGTAATGTACAGTGGCCTGTCAAAAAAGAAAATAACACCATGTCTCAAATGACATGTAAACTAAGTGGAGGATTTGATTTGCTTTCAAAATCAGACTCTCCAATAGCTGCTCTTTGTTGTATAAATAGACATGTTACTACCAATACAAATCACATTTTTACAGTGAAATGATTACTTACGAGCCTCTAACCAGAAATACAGTTTCCCCAAAAATATAGATAAGAATAACGGGATGGGGGGGGGTCTGTAGTTTCTGCAGCTGAACAGTTGGGACATGAACCGGTGTTGTGTTTTCTTATCTTATCTCTTGCTGTCCCCAGTCCACCTGGCCGTGCTGCTGCTCCAGTTTCAACTGTTCAGCCTGCGGCCTGTCCCAGACCTGCTGTTTTCAACTCTCTAGAGACAGCATGAGCTGTAGAGATACTCTGAATGATCAGCTATGAAAAGCCAACTGACATTTACTCCTGAGGTGCTGACTTGTTGCACCCTCGACAACTACTGTGATTATTATTTGACCATGCTGGTCATCTATGAACATTTGAACATCTTGGCCATGTTCTGTTATAATCTCCACCCGGCACAGCCAGAAGAGGACTGGCCACCCCTCATAGCCTGGTTCCTCTCTAGGTTTCTTCCTAGGTTTTGGCCTTTCTAGGGAGTTTTTCCTAGCCACCGTGCTTCTACACCTGCATTGCTTGCTGTTTGGGGTTTTAGGCTGGGTTTCTGTACAGCACTTTGAGATATCAGCTGATGTACGAAGGGCTTTATAAATACATTTGATTTGATTAATTGAGGCCTTTGTGTCCTTTGCAGTGACACCACTCCTCCCCATGAGGAGTCATCATGACATTGGGGGATGTGTCAAGGGAGGGGTTAAAAAAAAGTTTTGACAGAGAGAAGCCACAATAGTTCACAGTGCAGGAGAGAGACCAGAAGGACACCACTATAAATGCCCACTGGGCACACACTGGTTGAGAATCAACGTTGTTTCCACGTCATTTCCATTAAGTTACGTTGAACCAGGGCATTTCTAGGACAGTGAGATGTTTCAAACATAATTGCCCAAGAGGAAGGCAGGTCTGGACTTCACGCGCTGAATGATACACCCTATGACGGCTTCCGGTGGGGGCGGTCCTGCTTTGTAGCATTTCGTCAGAAGGCTTTGTGTTATACTGATTGCACTGTAGGTGTTTGTGAGTGTAGATATGGTTGTCCTTGTTCCGTCTGATGTCTTTCAGCAATGTTCCTATTGGCGGATTCACTACAAAAAAAAGAATCCGGTCTCTGAAAGACTACAACTTGTGTTCGGTGATGCTTCGTGTTCTGGCCCCGTTCTGGCCCCCGTCTGTCCCCCAAGGCGGCTTTTTTTTTTAAAGGAGGCAGACACTAACAACACAAACCTTCGGGCAAAATTGAAAGTACTGACCAGAAGCAATGGCTTCAAGTGATCCTCTCATGAACACGAATTTGACAATGGAGAATTTGTTTTTACTGTTCTATTAGCTACATGGTGACATTGCCAGCAGCATACCACCCTGCATACCAGCCAGCATCCCACCCAGCATACCACCCAGCATCCCACCCAGCATACCACGCTGCATACCAGCCAGCATCCCACCCAGCATACCAGCCAGCATACCAGCCAGCATACCAGCCAGCATACCACCCAGCATACCACCCAGCATACCACTGCTGGCTTGCTTCTGAAGCCAAGCAGGGTTGGTCCTGGTCAGTTCCTGGATGGGAGACCAGATACTGCTGGAAGTGGTGTTGGAGGGCCAGTAGGAGGCACTCTTTCCTCTGATCTAAAAAAAAATATCCCAATCTCTCAGGGCAGTGATTGGGGACACAACTTTACCTACATGTACATACTACCTCAACTAACCGGTACCCCCCCTGTATATATTGTTATTTTTAAATTCTGCTCTTTAATTACTTGTTACTTTTATCTCTTATTCTTATCCATGTTTTTTTTTAAACTGCACTGTTGGTTAGGGGCTCGTAAGTAAGCATTTCACTCTAAGGTCTGTTGTATTCATTGCATGTGACTAATAAAATTGGATTTGAATTTTGATTTGATGTCCAAGTAGATTTAAGTCGGAACATCGACTGTCTTCTCGGGACATCGACTGTCTTCTCGGGATATCGACTGTCTTCTCGGAACATCGACTGTCTTCTCGGGACATCGACTGTCTTCTCGGAACATCGACTGTCTTCTTGGGACATCGACTGTCTTCTCGGAAAACATCGACTGTCTTCTCGGAAAACATCGACCGTCTTCTCGGAAAACATCGACTGTCTTCTCGGAAAACATCGACTGTCTTCTCGGAAAACATCGACTGTCTTCTCGGAAAACATCGACTGTTCCCTCGGAAAACATCGACTGTCTTCTCGGAAAACATTGACTGTTCCCTCGGAAAACATCGACTGTCTTCTCGGAAAACATCGACTGTCTTCTCGGAAAACATCGACTGTTCCCTCGGAACATCGACTGACTTCTTGGAACGTTGACTGTCTTCTTGGAACATCGACTGTCTTCTTGGAACATCGGTAAGCAACTCCAGCGTAGATTTGGCCTTGTGTTGTAGGTTATTGTCCTGCTGAAAGGTGTATATTTTTTATTGCAGTCACTGCAATGTTCATCCATTCACAGTTTTCTTCTATCACAGCCATTGAACTCTGTAGCCGTTTTAAGACCCCCAATGGCCTCATGCTAACATCCCTGAGCAGTTTCCTTCTATCACAGCCATTGAACTCTGTAGCTGTTTTAAAATCCCCAATGGCCTCATGGTGACATCCCTGAGCAGTTTCCTTCTATCACAGCCATTGAACTCTGTAGCCGTTTTAAAATCCCCAATGGCCTCATGCTAACATCCCTGAGCAGTTTCCTTCTATCACAGCCATTGAACTCTGTAGCTGTTTTAAAATCCCCAATGGCCTCATGGTAACATCCCTGAGCAGTTTCCTTCTATCACAGCAATTGAACTCTGTAGCCGTTTTAAAATCCCCAATGGCCTCATGGTAACATCCCTGAACAGTTTCCTTCTATCACAGCCATTGAACTCTGTAGCCGTTTTAAAATCCCCAATGGCCTCATGCTAACATCCCTGAGCAGTTTCCTTCTATCACAGCCATTGAACTCTGTAGCCGTTTTAAAATCCCCAATGGCCTCATGCTAACATCCCTGAGCAGTTTCCTTCCTGTCCTGCAACTCAGTTCTGAAGGATGACTGTATCTTTGATGTGTCTGAGCGGTTTAATACATAATGATTAACTTGACCATGCTTAAAGATATATTCAATGTCTGATTTGTTATTGTTGCCCATCTACCAATCCCTGCCCTTCATTATGAGGCTTTCGAAAAGCTCCCTTGTCTTTGTGGTTGAACCTGTGCTTGAAATTCAATACTTGACTGAGGAACCTTACAGATGGTGTATGTATGACAGACAGAAGAAGGGGTAGTCATTACAAAAATAATTTCAACCCCTATTATTTCATACAGAGTGAGGTCAGAAAAGTATTCATACCCCCTTGACTTATGTGTATGTGCATTTATTATCGATCTCCATTGGTTTCTGCCCAGACAGCAGCTATTCTTCCTGGGGTCCAGCAAAAAATAAAGCAGCTACAGGGCATTCAGAAAGCATTCAGACCCCTTCCTGATAGTAATTATTATTATTTATACATTTGCAAACATTTCTAAAAACCTGTTTTTGCTTTGTCATTATGTGCTATTGTGTGTAGATTGATGAGGATTAAAGAAAAAAAATCCGTTATAGAATAAGGCTGTAATGTAACAAAATGTGGAAAAAGTCAAGGGGTTTGAGTACTTTCCGAATGCGCTGTATATACCATTTCATAAACCTTGTTTTGGTTGTAATAGTGTTATATTGGAGTAGGTTTGGTTGTTGGTGCAATTATATATATTTTTTTTATCCCTTTTTAATTTTTGTATCACAAATGTAATGTGATTGAACACGCACTAACGCTGCGACGCGCACAAACAACATGTGCGAACGTCATAATACCAAGGAAGAAGAAGAGATCCAATCCCATGACAGGTCCATGGACTCCACCCAGGGCCTGGTAGATATTTCACTGATATGTTGAAAGAATCCGGGCAACACCCTATTACCAAATCCACGCATCCTGTACAGACTTGCCACTCATTCTTCCTGCTCCTGCGTCGAAACAAAATGGCGACGGGTGGTTTATCTCGGGAGCATTTTATCTGCTCTGTCTGTCTCGATGTCTTCTCCAACCCCGTCACGATTCCCTGTGGACACAACTTCTGCCAGAGATGCATACAGTCCTACTGGAACAAAGGGGAGTGCAGCTGCCCTCTGTGTATGAGAAAGTTCGCTGAGAGACCTGAGCTGGCCATGAACCATGTTCTAGACGCCCTGTCCAACACTCTCAGATTGGCGGAGCCACATCGTGAACCAGCGAAAATCTCCATTCCTCCCAGGAAAATGGCAGGGAAGTGTACAGCTATAGTTGAAGACCTGGCCCAGCCAAGGGAACACAGTATGTGGTGAACATGGTCAACCTCTGTCTCTGTTCTGCCTGGATGATAAGGCTCTGATCTGCGCTCAATGTGACTCTCTGGGTCATAAGACCCACAAAACCACACCTGCAGAGGAACAGATTCCCCAAATCAAGGCAAGGAGAGAAATCAGTATGAATAATGACCAATAATTACTCTAGAGTATAATGTCTACTGTAACTTTAAACGGCAGTATCTCTGTGCAGCTTTGTGCGTGTAAATAAAATGCCCTGCATTTACAGCAGAGACTGCTGAAAGAGCTGCTTGCCAAACAGAACAGTGTGTGCACGGTGAAGACTGATATTCACAAAGCAAAGAACACCATGGAGTCATTCAAGGTACGGTACTAACCAGGTTTCCATCCAACCTTTTGGTGAGTAAAGTACACGTTGGATAAAATGTTTTAATGACAGGCCTGATGGAAACCGTTTTTGTTGTAAACTTTCCAAATGTTGACAAAACTAAATGCTTCAGACAAGGTGGGATCTTTTTGTGTCGGTAAAATTAATTATGCTAGAAAATATCGGTGGAAACTTTTTTTTTTATATGCGCAAATATTGATATAATAACCTTAATATCGAAGTAAACTTGGAGTCAAGCGATGACGTGTTGTGTGGTTTTCCCACTACGACTCGTCGGCAAAGATGAGAATGTGTCGCCAATTGGATGGAAACCTAGTTACTGTTTAATGTATTTATATGAAAAACACTGTGGATGAGTTGAATACAGCCACAGTTAAATGTCATGGTTACATAGTTCTTTCCATCTACAAAGCATCTGATTCTATTCTAGAATATGATTACGAGGCCATTTCATATGTAATAGGAAGCCTTTGTAACATATAAAACTGGTTATTGGGAGGAAGATGAACTAAAACAAGAGCAAGAAAACAAACACTAGAAAACATCCACTGTGTCATGTCTTTTTGTTCCGACACCTCTTCCTGTCAGATCTCTGCCAGGCTACAGAAACAAGAACAGCAGACCAATTTCATCATGCTGATCTCAGCCATCACAGAGGAGCAGAAACAACTGATGGCCTCAATGGAGGAGAAAGAGAAAGAGATGCTGCTGAAAACAGAGAGTGAGATTCAGAAGATGGAGAAGAGATTCAAGAGCTTGGAGGATGAGGTCACTGGGATGGAGCTCACATTGCAGGGTGAAGAACCTGGGAGGTTGCTTCAGGTGAATTTACACTTTGTTTCAACAAATATTTACCAACTCGAGCCCAAAAGGTCAAAGTGGACTTTGAGCTGACGTCTGCCTTACTGGTGTTATATATATATATATATATATATATATATATATAAAATTATTATTATTATTATTATTTTCAGGGTTGTCTGTAAAACCCTGATGAAGGCTACAACCTGAAACATGTTGGTTTTTAATGACAACACAGCAGTTCTAGGATCAACTTCCATTGTCCTCCAAGAGTGGCCAAATATCCTCCTGTTTTCAGGATTACAATGCCCTGCAGAAAGGCCCAGTTGATGCATCTCCATACCTTGTCAGTCTGGACCCAGAGGAGAGACTTGTTCAGGCAGGAGAACTCAAAGAGATGCTCCACAAGGAGGTTGACAGGATCTGGAAGGGTCAGTACATTCATTTAATAGTCTAATAAATAGTCTAATTACCGTGTAATTAGACTATTTACAGTAATTCAGGAAGAGAAACTGCAGCTGTTCATAAAAACATCATTGTGTTCCATGACTATTTCTTCTATCCACAGACCAAGGTTGTGACGCTAGGACAGCTTTACGTGTAGATCCCACAGCCTGTCGGTGTTCACTGTCAACACTGAAACAATGTAAGTATAATGAATCTGAATTGATTTTAACATGGATGTTATATTCACTTTGTGAAAGTCTCTGGTATTGAGCAATACTTCCATGTAGTCTAATGGTTCAGTACTAGACATACACATTATCTGATATCAGAGCCTATTGTGTACAGTTGACACACAACACTAATCAAACTGTTGGAGTGGGTAAACACTCCACAATAGATCTTGCACAACAGTTCTGGTTTTATGCTCTGTCATATCTGACACTGACCTCGAATTAAATCCTAATTTCTAGAACATTTGGAAATTGTGATACTCAAAATAGTAAAACAATTTTTTGTTTATTTTTTACTTAAAGGCGTTAACTAATTTCAGTGTTTATTTTTTGGGGGCCGGGCAGGCAGACACATTTGGGAAGTTACGCCTTCATCAGAGCATCTAAAGATGTGCCAAAACGGTTGTATTTTTTTTTTTTTATGCAGTTGCCTAGGTGATAATTACAATTGCCTCACCTGTGTGAGGGAGGTACAAAGTGGTAATAAAAACATTAGTGAACAAATTATTGTTACAATATATATGTGTATATATATATATCTCACACATTTTAGAATTGTGGTGCATTTAGTTCATTCCTTTTGCACAGTAAAGCATAAAAAATAGATGTTTTGGGGAATAGAAAAATAAACATCTGGATAGAAAGATTGTGATTGAATGTAGGAAATGATACATATTGTATAAGCATTAAAAATACAGTGCAGACATATCATCTATAAACAAAGGTTCAGTACAGTGCAGACATATCATCTATAAACAAAGGTACAGTGCAGTGCAGACATATCATCTATAAACAAAGGTACAGTGCAGTGCAGACATATCATCTATAAACAAAGGTTCAGTACAGTGCAGACATATCATCTATAAACAAAGGTTCAGTACAGACATATCATCTATAAACAAAGGTACAGTGCAGTGCAGACATATCATCTATAAACAAAGGTTCAGTACAGTGCAGACATATCATCTATAAACAAAGGTTCAGTGCAGACATATCATCTATAAACAAAGGTTCGGTACAGTGCAGACATATCATCTATAAACAAAGGTTCGGTACAGTGCAGACATATCATCTATAAACAAAGGTTCAGTACAGTGCAGACATATCATCTATAAACAAAGGTTCAGTACAGTGCAGACATATCATCTATAAACAAAGGTTCAGTACAGTGCAGACATATCATCTATAAACAAAGGTTCAGTACAGTGCAGACATATCATCTATAAACAAAGGTACAGTGCAGACATATCATCTATAAACAAAAGTCTGAATGAGAAATCATCACTTGGACCTCAAGGATCCATGTTTTTTGTATTGATAGATTAAATACCATCTCTCATTGTGAGAGCAATTTTTTGGGAGGTTACCCCCTCTGATAGGTGTGACCTGTTCTAGACCCACAAAAGCATAAAGAGGACGGTGGGCTGTGTTTGCCTTCTAAGTAGTGTTTTACCACAGCATATTCAATATTACCATTAACGATGACTGTTTTTAAGTATTCTTGACTGAATCAACAGATGAAAAGACCATCACCTTGGATCCCAATTCTGTCGGGAGACATATCTGGCTATCTCTGGACATGACCAGTGCTAGGAACACATACCCATACATCCAGCCCAACCCCATCCTCCACCCAGAGTGGCTCAAACAGAGTGAAATGGTGAGGGGCGCACAAGGCTTCAGTAGAGGCTGTCACTACTGGCAAGTGCACTTTAAGAATCTTCCCAGTGGATCACAGGAGGACTCGTGTTGTGAGGTTGGGGTGATGTACAAGGAAAACGCTGGCGAAATGAAGGAGAGTTGGCGCATACGGTTTTTCACCTCTCAGTCTAACGCCATATGCTGAGGCAAATTCGGGTGAGGCAGTTTATACCATAACCACTGGTAACAACTCTCTTCGCAGCATTCATGTGTATTTAGACTGTGACTGTGGAATCCTTGCTGTGTACGGTAATGTATCAAGTACAGTAACTATACGTCAAAGTAACTCAGCTAATGCAGTAAATCGTGTTTACTCTTTCAACACCAAATTCAGTGAACCTCTGTACCCCATGTTTGTAATCCCTAAAGGGGCAGATATTAGGTTAAATTAGGGGACCCAAATGATGAATATACCCATCGGTAGATTTATAGTCATGGAACGGTTACATAATCTAAATTGTTAATTTGGAATGCAATCTGTTTTTTTTTGTTGTACACTGTTAAAAGAAAAAGTCAAACGGCACGATTGATAGTTGTGTATTTATTAAACATGATGCTTGTTGTGACGGCACAGAAGATAGGACTTTACCTCATTGATGTATTCAAAGATTCATATCTTGTTTTTGCTTTTTGTTGGTACAATTTTTTTTTTCTCTCCCGCTTATCATAGATTTTCTGTAATGTCAGATTGCTGGGTGGATGAGGGTGTAAAAAACAAAAACACCCAAAAATGTGCACTTGATGAAATTGATTGATTGAAATATCAATAAAAATGCAATGTAACAACAATTATTTTCGTTCTTTAACCCTGTTGTCTTTTACTAACACATATTCAAAGTGTTTTATACTGAGTATATTTGTTGAAATATTAAGCTACATCTCTGAAAGGTGTGTTTCAAATGTAAACCTCATCCTGAAGAGGGCTCCCGAGTGGGGCAGCGGTCTAAAGGCACTGCATCTCAGTGTTAAGAGGCACAGTCCATTATGGTGGCGCACAATTGGTCCGGGGTTGGTCGGGGTAGGACTTCTTTGTAAAAAAGGATTTGTTCTTAACTGACTTGCCTAGTTAAATGTATATTTCAAGAGTGCTCTCTTTTAAGGGGGGAGGGGGCAGGTAGCCTAGTGGTTAGAGCGTTGGGCCAGTAACCGGAAGTTTCCTGGATCGAATCTCCGATCTGACTTGCCTGGTTAAATGAGATATATATAGTGTTACAGCAGTGCCCTCTGCTGGTAGTTTAGTGTATCTATTCCTTCCTGCTTGTACAGCTCCCCTGGAGCAAACATCAACAGAATATGATTATTATTATTTTTTTACCAGTATTCAAACCAGCAACCTTTCGGCCCAACACTCTGACCTCGAGGCTACGTGCCCCCCCTCCCCTCTCTCAATGTGAACTGTTGATGTGGTGAAGTATTTTCACTTTAGAGTTCCGGGTTACCTAGGTTACATACTGCTGTGGTATTACACGTTACCAAGGTTACCATGACTTTCAAACTGGTGCATATTATTTCCTCTGTATAGAAATACAAGTCAACATAATGGAAACACTGAAGTAAATGAGGGAAACAAAAGTACTTACGAAGAAGGTGATTACATCCCATCATGCTTAGTCATGTATAAAAATACCCAGTTGACCATTATGTTTGCAAACAGACATCTGTGTCTTTGAAAGAGGGGCCTCAAAGGAGCATAGGGGGTTTAAAGTGTGTGTGTGTGTGTGTGTGTGTGTGTGTGTGTGTGTGAGAGAGAGACACGTGCGCACACACACACACACAGTCACCAGATCCCAGCCCAGCTCTCGGTACATAACGCAGACAGGAATAAATATCTCCCCGGGAAGCAGAAGGGCGGGGGAGGGGTTCATGATTAACGACTCACGGTGTAATTCTAGGAACATACAGGAACTCAAGTCCTTTTGTTGACCCGACGTAGAATATCTCACAATTTAAATGGCGACCATATTATCTCCCAAGATAATTCTCCGTCATCTCCACGACCATTTTACATCCCACCTCAAGCTGATATCTCGACGGCACTCAAAGAACTTCACTGGACTTTATGCAAACCTGAAACCACATATCCTGAGGATGCATTTATTGTAGCCGGGGATTTTTAACAAATCAAATCTGAGAACTGCCCAAGTTCTATCAACATATTGACTGTTATACTCGCGATACGAAGACTCTCGACCATTGCTATTCAAACTTCAAGAATGCTTACAAGGCCCTCCCCCGCCCTCCTTTCGGCAAATCTGACCACGACTCCATCTTGCTCCTCCCGTCCTATAGGCAGAAACTCAAACAGGAACTAACCGTGGTTCGTGCTATTCAACGCTGGCCTGACCAATCGGAATCCATGCTTCAGGATTGTTTTGATCATGTGGACTGGGATATGTTCCGGGTAGCGGAACGTGTTTACGGGCATATTCAATCTCTCCCTATCCTAGTCTGCTGTCCTCACATGCTTCAAGATGGCCACCAATGTCCCTGTACCTAAGAAAGCAAAGGTAACTGAACTTAATGACTAGCACTCGCCTCTGTCATCATGAAGTACTTTGAGAGACTAGCCAAGGATCATATCACCTCTACCTTACCTGCAACCCTAGACCCACTTCAATTTGCTTACCCGCCCCCCAATAGATCCACAGACAATGCAATCGCCATCACTCTGCACACTGCCCTATCCCATCTGGACAAGAGGAATACCTACGTAAGAATGGCTTTTATTGACTATAGCTCAGCATTCAACACCATAGTACCCTCCAATCTCATTATTAAGTTCGAGGCCTTGGGTCTGGACCCCGCCCTGTGCAACTGGGTACTAGACTTCCTGATGGGCCGCCCCCAGGTGGTGAGTGTAAGAAACAACATCAACCCCTCTGATCCTCAACAATGGGGCCCCACAAGGGTGCGTTCTCAGCCCCCTCCTGTACTCCCTGTTCACCCATGACTGCATGGCCCAAGCACGCCTCCAACTCAATCATCAAGTTTGAGTGTGGTGCCTGGAAAAAACCTCTCACTCACCGTCAACAAAACAAAGGAGATGATCGTGGACTTCAGGAACAGCGGAGGGTGCGCCCCCCTATTCACATCAATGAGACCGCAGTCGAGAAGGTGGAAAGCTTCAAGTTCCTTGGCGTACACATCATTGACAAACTGAAATGGACCATCCAAACAGACAGTGTGGTGAAGAAGGTGCAACAGAGCCTCTTCAACTTCAGGAGGCTAAAGAAATTTGGCTTGTCACCTGAAACTCTCACAAACTTTTACAGATGCACCATTGAAAGCATCCTGTCGAGCTGTATCACCGCCTGGTACGGCAACTGCTCCGCCCTCAACCGTAAGGCTCTCCAGAGGGTGGTGCGGTCTGCCCAACGCATTACCTGGGGCAAACTACCTTCCCTCCAGGACACCTACAGCACCCAATGTCACAGGAAGGCCAAATATATCATCAAGGACATCAACCACCCAAGCCACTGCATGTTCACCCCGTTATCATCCAGATGGCGAGGTCGATATCGGTGCATCAAAGCTGGGACCGAGAGACTGAAAAACAGCTTCTATCTCAAGGCCATCAGACTGTTAAACAGCCATCACTAGCACATTAGAGGCTTCTGCCTATAGGCATAGACTAGAAATCACTGGCCAAGTTAAGGAATGGAAACTAGTCACTTTAATAATGTTTACATACCTGGCATTACTCATCTCATATGTATATAATGTGTTCTATACTATTCTACGGTATCTCATTCACTTAATGTTTACATATCTTGCATTACTCATCTCATATATACACTACCAGTCAAACGTTTTAAAACTCAAGGGTTTTTCTTTATTTTTACTATTTGCCCATGAAACATCCTGTTTTTACAGTACCAGTCAAAAGTTTGGACACAACTACTCATTCAGGGGTTTATTGTTAATTGCACTGTTTTCTACATTGTAAAATAATAGTGAAATAACACATATGGAATCATGTAGTAACCAAAAAAGTGTTAAACAAATCAAAATATATTTAAGATTCTTCAAATAGCCACCCTTTGCCTTGATGACAGCTTTGCACACTCTTGGCATTCTCTTAAACAGCTTCACCTGGAATGATTTCCCAACAGTCTTGAATGAGTTCCCACATATGCTGAGCACTTGCTGACTGCTTTTCCTTCACTCTGCGGTTCAACTCATCCCAAACCATCTCAATTTGGTTGAGGTCAGGGGTTTGTGGAGGCCAGGTCATCTGATGCAACACTCCATCACTCTCCTTATTGATAAAATAGTCCTTACACAGCCTGGAGGTGTGTTGGGTCATTGTCAATTTGAAAAACAAATGATAGTCCCATAAAGCCCAAATCAGATGGGATGGCGTATCGCTGCAGAATGCTGTGGTAGCCATGCTGTTTAAGTGTGCCTTGAATTCTAAATAAATCACAGACAGTGTCAACAGAAAAGCACCCCCACAGCATCACACCTCCTCCTCCATGCTTTACGGTGTGAAATACACATACGGAGATCATCCGTTCACCCACACAGCATCACACCTCCTCCTCCATGCTTTACGGTGTGAAATACACATACGGAGATCATCCGTTCACCCACACAGCATCACACCTCCTCCTCCATGCTTTACGGTGTGAAATACACATACGGAGATCATCCGTTCACCCCACACAGCATCACACCTCCTCCTCCATGCTTTACGGTGTGAAATACACATACGGAGATCATCCGTTCACCCACACAGCATCACACCTCCTCCTCCATGCTTTACGGTGTGAAATACACATACGGAGATCATCCGTTCACCCACACAGCATCACACCTCCTCCTCCATGCTTTACGGTGTGAAATACACATACGGAGATCATCCGTTCACCCACACAACGTCTCACGAAGACACGGCGGTTGGAACAAAAATCTCCAATTTGGACTCCAGACCAAAGAACAAATTTCCACCGGTCTAATGTCAATTGCTCGTGTTTTTTGGTCCAAGCAAGTCTCTTATTATTATTAGTTTCCTTTAGTAGTGGTTTCTTCTGTAGCAATTCGACCATGAAGGCCTGATTCACGCAGTCTCCTCTGAACAGTTGATGTTGAGATGTGCCTGTTACTTGAACTCTGTGAAGCAATTTCTAAGGCTGGTAAATCTAATGATCTTATCCTCTACTGCAGCAGAGGTAACTCTTAGTCTTCCTTTCCTGTGGCGGTCCTCCTGAGAGACAGTTAACTCTAATGATCTTATCCTCTACTGCAGCAGAGGTAACTCTTAGTCTTCCCATCCTGTGGCGGTCCTCATGAGAGCCAGTTAACTCTAATGATCTTATCCTCTACTGCAGCAGAGGTCACTCTTAGTCTTCCCATCCTGTGGTGGTCCTCATGAGAGACAGTTAACTCTAATGATCTTATCCTCTACTGCAGCAGAGGTAACTCTTAGTCTTCCCATCCTGTTGTGGTCCTCCTGAGAGACAGTTAACTCTAATGATCTTATCCTCTACTGCAGCAGAGGTCACTCTTAGTCTTCCCATCCTGTGGTGGTCCTCATGAGAGACAGTTAACTCTAATGATCTTATCCTCTACTGCAGCAGAGGTAACTCTGGGTCTTCCCATCCTGTGGTGGTCCTCCTGAGAGACAGTTAACTCTAATGATCTTATCCTCTACTGCAGCAGAGGTAACTCTTAGTCTTCCCATCCTGTGGCGGTCCTCATGAGAGCCAGTTAACTCTAATGATCTTATCCTCTACTGCAGCAGAGGTAACTCTGGGTTTTCCTTTCCTGTGGCGGTCCTCATGAGAGACAGGTAACTCTAATGAACTTATCCTCTCTTCCTTATATAATGTTACTTACCCTACATTATTCATCTCATATGCATATGTATATACTGTACTCTACATCATCGACTGCATCCTTATGTAATACATGTATCACTAGCCACTTTAACTATGCCACTTTGTTTACTTTGTCTACACACTCATCTCATATGTATATACTGTACTCGATACCATCTACTGTATGCTGCTCTGTACCATCACTCATTCATATATCCTTATGTACATATTCCTTATCCCCTTACACTGTGTATAAGACAGTAGTTTTGGAATTGTTAGTTAGATTACTTGTTGGTTATCACTGCATTGTTGGAACTAGAAGCACAAGCATTTCGCTACACTCGCATTAACATCTGCTAACCATGTGTATGTGACAAATAAAATTTGATTTGATTTGATTTGAACCAGGGGGCAGACAAACTCTTGAAAATACAGTTTGGTACAGATATTCCTCCTATGTCTGTGTTTATCAAGATTTCAATGATTTATTTAATGGGAATAAAATACACAACATGGAATGTTTTCATCGTAACCTCAGCAGGTTAAAAGACAAGCATGCAACAGTATTTACAGTGAGATATTGTCAGGGACATCGTGCCTGAACCTGACTGGTTAACTTTCTATTCGGCTCCTATCACCTGACCCAGATGAGTCATGGTGCGTATGGTGTGGTAGCTTGACTAGAAATTAAATGTAGGATCATGATCCTTTTGTTGCACATGATGTATAATTATAATTTTGTTTTATATGTTTTCTACTAAAGTGTGTTTTCTCTTCATAAACTATTACATTTGTTAAGTTATATACTATGTTAATTCATGGCATCTTCAAGTACTCCTCTATGATGGTACTGCAGTAACTAAACCGGTTCTACAACGTCAGCGTACACAAACACAGGAAGTAAGCCATTTCATCCACATATCTGATTTAGGTTCAGGGTTGTTGCTACTTAGCCTCACTGTTTCACTTGTGGAGGGGAGAGAGAGAGATCTTATATTTGTCATTAGTCAGTTGAAATTGACCTTAGGTAATCACCTGTTATTTGAGGGGATGAGGAGGTTCCATAAGGGGGTTCCAGCATCAGGTGACCCAGAGAGGGAGCTGTTTGAGATGAGGAGGGGAGGAGGGGAGGGAGCTGTTTGAGATGAGGAGGGGAGGAGGGGAGGGAGCTGTTTGAGATGAGGAGGGGAGGAGGGGAGGGAGCTGTTTGAGATGAGGAGAGGAGGAGGGGAGGGGAGGGAGGGAGCTGTTTGAGATGAGGAGGGGAGGGGAGGGAGCTGTTTGAGATGAGGAGGGGAGGGAGCTGTTTGAGATGAGGAGGGAGCTTTTTATTTATTTAAATGTTTTACCCCCTTTTTTATGGTATCCAATTGTTAGTAGTCGGGAGAGGCGGACTCGGGAGAGGCGAAGGTCGAGAGCCATGCGTCCTCCGAAACACCACCAAGCCAAGCCGCTCTGCTTCTTGACACACTGCACAGCCAAACCAGAAGCACCAATTTGTCAGAGGAAACACCGTACACCTGGCGACCTGGTCAGAGTGCACTGCGCCCGGCCCGCCACAGGAGTCACTAGTGCGCAATAAGACAAGGATATCCCTGTCTGCCAAATCCTCCCTAACCCGGATGACGCTGGGCCAATTGTGCGCCGCCCCATGGGCCTCCTCCTTGAGATGAGGAGGGGAGGGAGCTGTGATTTGTTTGTGAGCAGTGAACATATGGCTGACAAGCATTTCTCATAGGACATCACAGACAGGACATGGGGTCAAACATGCCTATTATCAAGAGGAGGGAGAGACATGTCTGGTAAGGTCAACCTTTATGCTCCCTTTGATCAGTGTGTTGATGAGCATGATACTGATCCTCCTGACAGGAATGGGTTTTTATGAAGCAAGTATGCAAGCAGATGGTAATGACCTGTTGACAAAGCAAAACCTGCCATGTACTGCATCCTCGTAGCTTGTTTTATGTAGTGTGACCTGACTAGCTCCTTCGTGGTGGTAATAGACTGTATTAGAAACAGAAAGCTTTGACACCGCAGACACACGACACAGTGAGTCATGCATTTCAGACAGTGGCTGACGAAGACGATGACCAACAGGTTATGGTGAAATACTGATACTAGCGTTGTGTTGAACGTGTTTGTTAGGATTTTGTAAATACGGATGTGACGGAATGACCCCGGAACCGGATATAATACTGTTATAAGGAAAACTGTTTCTTTTGTCGGACACCTCATTTACTTTTTCTCTTCGCTCAGGAGCATTTTACACAGTGTACAGTCAACTACAAGCTACTTTGTTGTTTCATTTTCCATCTTGTTTTCCATTCCGTTTTCCACCCTGTTTTCCATCAGTATCCTGCAGAGTCCAATGGCCATCCTGATATTAATCAGTATTTTGTTGTTGCCTGGTAAGTTTTATATTCTATATCGTGTCACTGTGGTTTGTGTCCCTCGTGGCTTCCTCATCTGTACCTGGGCATTTTATCCACATGCCTTTACTCACAGATACAACATACAACCAAAGGAACATTTTATGATTTATTTATTTAGATCACGATGTGCGGCAAGTAATGGCTATTTGGATAGGGCGTGGTTGATCGCTTGTCTAAACAGGAAATTGTCTCCTCGCGGTCACCTCGAGGCCATCAAATCATTCTTTCAGTCTCCCGGCTTGTACACACACATTCCACACATACTTTCACACAGAAACTCATGGCTCTGATAAATTAATAAATTAATCCTATATATCAGATAAAGAATGTAGTTGTGATTTTACATGTGGTTGTAGCATTGTTAGCATGTGGTTGTGATTTACATGTGGTTGTGATATTCATGCGGTTGTAGCATTGTTAGCATGTGGTTGTGATTTACATGTGGTTGTGATTTACATGCGGTTGAAGCATTGTTAGCATGTGGTTGTGATTTACATGTGGTTGTAGCATTGTTAGCATGTGGTTGTGATTTACATGTGGTTGTATCATTGAATTCTGAGCTTAGTTTGTAACTTTGACATATTGGTACGTTTCAGCACCAGCTGCATCTGAGAATGAAGTCACTGGGATTATAGGAGAGTCTGTTCTCCTGTCCTGTGACCTGAAATCATCCACGGCCATCAACACAGCAAGACTCCGGTTCCATTGGCAAGACGAGTCCGAAAGAGTGTTGTACTCGTTCAACAAAGGAGAAGAGAATCAACATCAGGATAGCTTTTACACAAACAGAACTAAAGCCTTTCGGTCTGAGATGAGTTCTGGGAATATCTCTATCAAACTCAGCCAAGTAACACTTGAAGACAAGCAGAACGTCTACAGTGCTTTCGCTACACTGTTTGGCGAGAATGATAAGCATATCCACACGTGTCCCACTACCCTACTTGTGGCAGGTATGGTTGAGTTAATAACACAGGAGGCTTCTGAGGGGAGGCTAGCTTATAATAATGTCTGGAATGGAATAGCATCAACCACATGGGAACCATGTATTGGATGTGTTTGATACCATGTCCACCTGTGTGAATCATTCACAGCATTAATACGGTCATTGTAGGAAATCATCAAACATTACTATGGCACCTTTCTAACATCTTGTTCTATTTATTTTGTTCACTTTCAGCACGGTTCCCGACACCCAGTGTGACTGTGAACAAGACAAATATGAATGCCACGTGTTCAACCCAGAGGGGATACCCACAACCAGTGGTCACATGGACCATCCAGGACCGGGGGAACCTCACTCTGGACCCGTGGGAAGTACAGACCAATATTACTCTGGATTCTGAAAGTGGACTGTACAGCGTCTGGAGCCAAGTGAATATAACAGAACATCAGACGGTGACCTGCCATATCTTCAACCCCGTTCTGAGAGAGACTGTGAGCAACACAACCATCGTCAGCCCCAGCATTAACACAGACCCTGCAGGTGCATGTGACAGGACGTAACACCACCACTCACTGACTAATATTCATCAACTGAAAACTGAATCACTCATCTTGTCTTTTCCTCACAGGTGTGGTTCAGGAAGACTTTACTCCCATCATTATCACAATAGTACTGATCATTCTAGTATTGATTCTGTTTTCCATCGGGGGTTATTTTGTGTACAAAAAACGTAAGTTACAATTTCCGATGTTTTACTTCTTGTAATGAAATGAGATTCAGTACTGTATAAAGTTGTCTCAGTCTGTAATTACTCTGTCAGTGCCACATCTAAAGATTTTATTTCCATGTACATTTAAACACTATATTATTTCACATTTGAGGAGTGACCAGTATGTGAAAATCAGCTGGCCCTACATACTTTTTATTCTGTAGCTAGATGTGCATTGTTAATTATGACTAAAACACTGAACTATGTGTTTAAATATGAATATAACACTGATCCATGTTGATCTAGGTTGTGGAGCCAGCGGTGGAACCATAAAAGTTGAAGGAAATAACCAACAAAGAAATGGTCATGTTGAGACGGAGCTTTTGGACAGGTGTAGCCGGGAACCAGACAATCTAGGGGCAGACTGATGGGACATTTCTTTATATACAGGTCCATAAATTGGACATATCGGTGTACTGTATCCCAACGAAATCTACCTCTTCTAATTGGAAGTATTTGCATGTTTTTTCAAATATTTTCTTATTAATAGCCAGCTATTAGAAAAGCGTTAGAACGTCTACAGTAGAATAATGATAAATAATGTGTCTGGAAATGTTCTACTGTAGAAGTTCTAAATCATGGGAGTATTTAAAAAATACATTACAATTTTAAAGTACTTCTTTATTCAAATAAAAAAAATCCTAATATTTTCTCACAAATGTTTTGGAAAGTACTTGAAAGGCCCTACAGTAAATAGTTTACCGTGAATGCAGGAACGATGCATTTGATTTCCACTAATGCGGATCTTCAGTGGTCCAGATTGAATCCAGGCCTAAAACCATGTAAACCTCAACACACTGGTACAGTTGTGAACTCTCAGACTGACTTAGGAGGAGACTCTGCTAAACAGACCTCACTGTGTTCAACATTAGGGACAGCTGCTACAGATCTGTAACCAGATTTAGATTACATTTAGATTTAGATTACATTTAGATTTAGATTACATTTACATTTAGATTACATTTACATTTAGATTACATTTAAATGTTGTCTTTAATATATATTGTTGTGAATATTCAAAAAGGTTAATGTATTATATTTATTTAAATGTCAAACTTTTTATTCTGGTGTTTTCCTATACTGTAGGTGTATTGAAATTTGGCCTTATTTGGGGAAATTGTCTTTGAAACTCGTTTGAAGAAATATCCTAATTGTGGCCTAGATGTGTCCTAGATGTGGCCTAGATGTGGCCTAGATGTGTCCTAGATGTGGCCTAGATGTGTCCTAGATGTGTCCTAGATGTGGCCTAGATGTGTCCTAGATGTGGCCTAGATGTGGCCTAGATGTGGCCTAGATGTGTCCTAGATGTGGCCTAGATGTGTCCTAGATGTGGCCTAGATGTGGCCTAGATGTGGCCTAGATGTGCCCTAGATGTGGCCTAGATGTGGCCTAGATGTGGCCTAGATGTGGCCTAGATGTGGCCTAGATGTGCCCTAGATGTGTCCTAGATGTGGCCTAGATGTGTCCTAGATGTGGCCTAGATGTGGCCTAGATGTGGCCTAGATGTGTCCTAGATGTGGCCTAGATGTGGCCTAGATGTGGCCTAGATGTGGCCTAGATGTGTCCTAGATGTGGCCTAGATGTGTCCTAGATGTGGCCTAGATGTGGCCTAGATGTGGCCTAGATGTGGCCTAGATGTGTCCTAGATGTGGCCTAGATGTGTCCTAGATGTGGCCTAGATGTGGCCTAGATGTGTCCTAGATGTGGCCTAGATGTGTCCTAGATGTGTCCTAGATGGGGTTACATTTGGTAGAGACCCTTCTGCTGGATTGATGTAGCTAAACACATGTACAGTCGTGTGAAAAAGTTTGGACACCCCTGACAATTTTCAGGATTTCCATGTATAAATAATTATGTGTTTGGATCAGCAATTTAATTTTGATCTATCAAATAACTGATGGACACAGTAATATTTCAGTAGTGAAATGAGGTTTATTGGATTAACAGAACATGTGCAATATGCATCAAAACAAAATTAGCCAGGTGCATAAATTTGGGCACCCCAATAGAAAAATCACATCGATATTTAGTAGAGCCTCCTTTTGCTAAAATAACAGCCTCTAGATGCTTCCCATAGCCTCTAATGAGTGTCTGGATTCTGGATGAAGGTATTTTGGACCATTTCTCCTTACAAAACTTCTCCAGTTCAGTTAGGTTTGATGGTTGCCGAGCATGGACAGCCCGCTTCAAATCATCCCACAGATTCTGAATGATATTCAGGTCTGGGGACTGGGATGGCCATTCCAGAACATTGTACTTGTTCCTCTGTATAAATGCCTGGGTAGATTTTGAGCAGTGTTTTGGGTCATTGTCTTGTTGAAATATCCAGCCCCGGCATAACTTCAACTTTGTGACTGATTCTTCAACATTATTCCCAAGAATCTGCTGATATTGAGTGGAATCCATGCGACCCTCAACTTTAACAAGATTCCCAGTACCGGCACTGGCCACACAGCCACACAGCATGATGGAACCTCCGCCAAATTTTACTGTGGGAAGCAAGTGTTTTTCTTGGAATGCTGTGTTCTTTTGCCACCATGCATAACGTCCCTTGTTATGACCAAATAACTCAATCTTTGTTTCATCAGTCCACAGCACCTTATTCCAAAATGAAGCTGGCTTGTCCAAATGTGCGTTTGCACACCTCAAGCGACTCTGTTTGTGGCATGTGTGCAGAAAAGGCTTCTTCCCCATCACTCTCCCATACAGCTTCTCCTTGTGCAAAGTGCGCTGAATTGTTGAACGATGCACAGTGACACCATCTGCAGTAAGATGATGTTGTAGGTCTTTGGAGGTGGTCTGTGGGCTGTTTTTGGACCGTTCTCACCATCATTCGCCTTTGCCTCTCTGATATTTTACTTGGCCTGCCACTTCTGGCCTCAACAAGAGCTGTGCCTGTGGTCTTCCATTTCCTCACTATGTTCCTCACAGTGGACACTGACAGATTAAATCGCTGCAATAGCTTTTTGTAGCCTTCCTCTAAACCATAATGTTGAACAATCTTTGTTTTCAGAGTTGTTTTGAGGCCCCCATGTTGCCACTCTTCAGAGGAGTGTCAAAGAGAACAACAACTTGCATTTGGCCTTAAATACCTTTTCTCATGATTGGATGCACTTGATGATTGGATGTCTATGAAGTTCAAGGCTTAATGAGCTCACAAAAACCAATTAATCAGTGCTAAGTAGTTACAGGTATTCAAATCAACAGAATGACAAGGGTGCCCACATTTTTGCATATTTTTCACATCTGATTTAATTTCATACAACTTAATATTGCTACACTAAAAATCTTTGTCTGGACAATACCCCAGTACTCAGCTTTTATTAGAAAATGAATAGCATGCCACTGTGATCATTTTCTGTGACGACAGAGTAAATTATTATGCAGGGGTGCCCAAAGTTTTTCATACGACTGTATGTGACCAATAAAATTTGATTTGATTTGATGATACTGCTTATTGCATTCAGTGGCTCATGGATAGATGCAATGGCCCAAAGACACAAACACCAAGTTTATATCAACTTCAAGATTAAAAATAGGTTCACCTTGAACTTTAACAGAACTGTCAGTAAATGTTTTTATGAATGGTTAAAGGTTAAGAGATCCAATCCCTTAAAGTTGTGTGTGTCAGCTGTAGGGGTGTCCGTGTTTCTGGGGATCGGAAGTGTCCGGTGAGAGAGATGCAGGTTGAAGTGGCCAGAGTCTGAGCAGTGCAGAAGGTGTCGTATGCTGAGGCAGTGAAGAAAGTAGAGGAGGATGGGTCAAGGGGAAAGGAGCCTGAGAGGATCCCAGTGAGTAGTAGATCTGTGTGTGTTGTGCGTGCATCTGTCTCAGTCACCAGATCCCAACCTAGTAGAACATTTATGGGAGATTGTATTGCCTGGGTGGTGCCCGAGACAGTGTTTTTCCACCACCATCAAAAAAACACTAAATTATGGAATTGCTCCCTCCAATAGAGTTTCAGACACTTGTAGAATAGATGTCAAGGTGCATTGAATCTGTTCTGGTGTCTCGTGGTGCACAACGCCCTATTAACACACCATGTTGGTGTTTCCTTTACTTTGGCAGTTACATGTAGTCATTATAGAATGAGATGTGATAGAATGTAAACTAGTTACCTGTAGTCATTATAGAATGAGATGTGATAGAATGTAAACTAGTTACCTGTAGTCGTTATAGAATGAAATGTGATAGAATGTAAACTAGTTACCTGTAGTCGTTATAGAATGAGATGTGATAGAATGTAAACTAGTTACCTGTAGTTGTTATAGAATGAGATGTGATAGAATGTAAACAAGTTACAAGTTACCACCCCCCCAGCATTATGCCTCGAGTCTTATTGGGTATGACTCTACAAGCTTGGCACACCCAGTCCCTGCCATTGAAAAACATCCCCACAGCATGATGCTGCCACCACCATGCTTCACCGTAGGGATGGTGCCAGGTTTCCTCCAGACGTGACGCTTGGCATTCAGGCCAAAGAGTTCAATCTTGGCCACTCACTGACCAATGCCCTTCTCCCCCGATTGCACAGTTTGGGCAGGCGGTCAGCTCTAGGAAGAGTCATGTTGGTTCCAAACTTCCATTTAAGAATGAAGTGTGTTCCTAGAGACCTTCAACGCTGCAGACATTTTTTGTCTAGGTTTCTGCTCTGACATGCACTGTCAACTGTGGGACCTTATATAGACAGGTGTGTGCCTTTCTAAATCATGTCCAATCAATTGAATTTACCACAGGTGGACTCCAATCAAGTTGTAGAAACATCTCAATAATGTGTAGTGCTACTCGATACCCAGAGGCTATTCCTCTCTGGACTATAACGGTGAAGGCACTAGTGAAGTTCTTCTCTACGTTTGGACTCCCTAAAGTAATCCAAACTGATCAGGGATCCAACTTCATGTCTAAACTGTTTTCAAATGTGTTAAAGACATTGTGTATTTCCCATCAGGTCTCCAGTCCGTATCATCCAGAGAGTCAAGGGGCTCTCGAACGCTGGCATCAGACGCTGAAGGCAATGCTATGCAAGTATTGTATGGATACCGGTATTGATTGGGATGAGGGAGTGCCCTTTGTCCTATTTGCTATAAGGGAAACAATACAAGAGTCCTTAGGGTTCAGACCTGCTGACCTTGTGTTTGGACACACCCCACGGGGTCCGCTGAAAGTTTTGAAGGAGCATATCTTATCTCCTACATCCAGTAGCGCCCCTAAAAATGTGTTGGATTATGTCAGTAAGATGCGGGAGAGACTGCACGCCGCGTGTGCGTTAGCCCAAAAGTCTCTCTCCTCGTCTCAAAAACGCATTAAGTTGCATTATGACAAAAAGGCTGTTGGCCGTTCATTTGCACCAGGGGATCAAGTTTTAGTTTTGTTGCCAATCCCTGGCTCATCTCTGTCAGCACGTTTTTCTGAACCATATCTGGTGGAAAAGAAACTCAATGACACCAATTATGTGATAAAGACACCAGATCGAAGGCGTTCTTCCCGTGTGTGTCATGTTAACATGCTGAAAACATATTATGTGCGTGATTCTCCCGACAGCTCCTCAAGTAAGCCGGTCCAGCCCGCCGTCTCCAGTGTGGCTGCGGTGGTGCTGAAGCCTGGCTGGGACCTAGAAGAGGATAAGGAGGACGGGTTGGAGTTACGCCATACGTTACAGCAAGGTGAACGCCTATGTAATTCAGAGATGCTGAAGAAGTTACCCTCTCAAATGGAACATTTGGATAACGATCAAACTAAGGATCTTATCCTATTGATAAACAGTTTTCTCAGTGTGTTTCAGGACATTTCAAGTCGCACATCCATCTTGGGACATCTTGGGGAACGCTGTTCCTATACGTCAACATCCGTACTGGGTTAATGCTAAGAAAAGGGAGGTAATGAAATGTGAGGTAGCAGAATGACATGGCAAAACCCAGTTACAGCTCCTGGAGTTCCCCATGTATTCTTGTTCCTAAGCCTGACGTTACGTCCCGCTTATGTACGGACTTTCATCGCGTAAATGCAGTTACAAAGTCTGATTATTTTCTTCTACCTCGCTTAGATGACTGTATTGATAGAATTGGCTCTGCTGCTTACGTTAGTAAGTTAGATTTGCTAAAAGGTTATTGGCAGGTGCCTCTGACCTCTCGAGCTTCTGACATATCGGCTTTTGTTACGCCAGATAACTTCGTACAATACACTGTGATGCCCTTTGGCATGTGTAATGCACCTGCTACTTTTCAGCGGCTAGTTAACATTGTGTTTGCAGATGTGCCAAATTGTACTGCTTACCTTGACGATGTGGTGATTAATTCGTCTACTTTGTCTGATCATTTCTCCACTTTCAGAAGTGTGTTTCAGCGGTTGGAGAATGCTTCTTTAACCCTCAATTTGGCCAAGTGTGAGTTTGGGAAGGCAACAGTGACTTACTTAGGGAAACAAGTGGGACGAGGTCAAGTGCGCCCAGTAACTGGCAAAGTGGAAGCAATTGTTGCTTTTTCTGCTCCCACGACTCGCCGCCAGTTGCACAGATTCCTAGGGATGGTAGGGTACCATCGTACATTCTGTAAGAATTTCTCGACGGTAGTAGCTCCCCTTTCATCTCTGCTTGAATTGTCCCAAGGTACAATTCAAGTGGTCCAAGGACTGTAACTACGCTTTTGAGTCCGCTAAAGTGCGACTTTGTAGTGTCCCAGTGCTTGCCGCCCCCAACTTTGACAAACCTTTTAAGTTAGTATAGTAGGGGTGGGTGCGGTTCTTTTACAGGAAGATGAAGACGGGGTGGATCGGCCCGTCAGTTTCTGCAAATTCATTGAAAATGAAATATTAAATTGATGTAAGTGTTCACACCCCTGAGTCAGTACTTTGTAGAAGCACCTTCGGCAGTGATTACAGATGTGAGTCTTTTTGGGTAAGACTCGAAGAGCTTTCCACACCTGGATTGTGCAAAATTTGACCCGGATTGTGCAAAATTATTTTTTAAATTCTTCATACTCTGTCAAATTGGTTGTTGATCAAGCATACTGTCACGTTCTGACCTTTATTTACTTTGTTATGTATTTATTTAGTATGGTCAGGGCGTGAGTTGGGGTGGGCAGTCTATGTTTGTTTTTCTATGATTTGGGGATTTCTATGTTTCGGCCTAGTATGGTTCTCAATCAGAGGCAGGTGTCATTAGTTGTCTCTGATTGAGAATCATACTTAGGTAGCCTGGGTTTCACTGTGTGTTGGTGGGTGTTTGTTTCCGTGTCTGTGTTTTTCACCACACGGTACTGTTTTGGGTTTCGTTCAATCCACGTTTTTTGTATTCAGTTGTTCATGTGTACTATTTCTCATTAAAAGAAACATGGACACTTACCACGCCGCATATTGGTCCTCCGATCCTTCTCGCCTCTCCTCGTCGGAAGAAGAGGAGGAAATCCCTTACACATACCCATAACATGATGCAGCCACCTCTATGCTTGAAAACATGGAGAGTGGTACTCGGTAATATGTTGTATTGGATTTGCCCCAAACAAAGCAATTTGTATTCCGTGCAAAAAGTTAATTGCTTTGCCACATTTTTTGCAGCATTACTTTAGTCCCTTGTTGCAAGAAATATGCATGTTTTGGAATATTTTGTATTCTGTACAGGCTTCCTTCTTTTCACTCTGTCAATTAGGTTAGTATTGTGGAGTAACTACAATGTTGTTGATCCATCCTTAGTTTTCTCCTATGACAGCCATGAAACTCAGTAACTGTTTTAAAGTCACCATAGGCCTCATGGTGAAATCCCTATGCAGTTTTCTTCCTCTCCGGCAACTGAGTTAGGAAGGGCGCCTGTTTCTTTGTAGTGACTGGGTGTATTGATACACCATCCAAAGTGTAATTAATAAATTCACTATGCTCAAAAGGATATTCAATGTCAGCTTTTTTTAAATTATACCCTACCAATAGGAGCCCTTCTTTGCGAAGCATTGGAAAACCTCCCTGGTCTTTGTGGCTGATATGTGTTTGAAATTCACTGTCTGACTGAGGGACGTTACAGACAATTGTATGTGTGGGGTACAGAGATGAGGTAGTCATTCAAAAATCATGTTAGTGACTATTATTGCACACAGAGTGAGTCCATGCAACTTAATATCTGACTTGTTAAGCACATTATTACTACTGAACGTATTTAGGCTTGCAATAACAAAGGGTTGAATATTTATTGACTCAAGACATTTCAGCTTTTCATTAAAAATTAATTAGTAAAACATTTAAAAAACATAATTCCACTTTCACATTATGGGGTATTGTGATGTCATTATGGGGTATTGTGATGTCATTATGGGGTATTGTCATTATGGGGTATTGTGATGTCATTATGGGTGTATTGTCAGTGACAAAACTTCTCAATGTAATCCATTTTAAATTCAGGCTGTGACACAACAAAACGTGGAAAAAGACAAAAGGGGTGTGAATACTTTAATATAATATAATAATATATTCCATTTAGCAGACGCTTTTATCCAAAGCGACTTACAGTCATGTGTGCATACATTCTACTTATGGGTGGTCCCGGGGATCGAACCCACTACCCTGGCATTACAAGCGCCATGCTCTACCAACTGAGCTACAGAAGACTTCTGGAACGGGATTCTTCCTGGGAAGGAGAGGAGGACCAAAATGCAGCGTGGTTGAAATTCATGTTTCTTTTTAATAAGAAAACTATACATGAATAAACTACAAAAACAACAACCGTGTAAACCCGAAACAGTCCCGTGTTGGAACTGACACAGGAGAAAATCACCCACAAAACCCAACACCAAACAGGCTACCTAAATATGGTTGCCAATCAGAGACAATGACTAACACCTGCCTCTGATTGAGAATCATATCAGGCCAAACACAGAAATAGACAAACTAGACATGTAACATAGAATTCCCACTCAGATCACACCGTGACCAAACAAAACATAGAAACATACAAAGCAAACTATGGTCAGGGTGTGACACTTTCTGAAGGCACTGTAACTTATTATGTCATTAAGCCACATTTTACTCCTGAACTACGTTAGGCTTGCCGAAAACAAAGGGGCTGAATATTTACTGTATGCAGTGACTATTTTAGCTTTAAAATATATATATATATCATTTTTCTTCCACATTGACATTACAGAGTGACAACTAAATCCATTTTAATTCATTCTTTGTAACACAAATAAAATGTGAAAAATCTGAGTACTTTTGCAAGGCTTTAGGGCCGGGATGATACCAGCATCATGATATTCATTAGGAAACAAAACACAAAGCGGATTTAACCTTAATTAGGAAAACCTCCCTAATGTTGGAAACAGACATCATTATGTTGTCATCCAGAGTCACATGTATTCATTTTCCAAGCTACAGCACACAATATTTGACATCAGTTTTTTTAAGGACCAAAGAATTTAGGTCTGCTTGGTGTTTTCATTTTTGCCATTAAAAAAAAAAAAATCGCCATAATGGTATTGTCACATCCCTACTCGAGCCCGGAACTTAGAGGGAGATAAAATGGGCTTAGCTCACTCAGATCAAACTCCAGCCCCACCAGTATTCGTTGTATATTTCTATATGAAAATAGCAAACAAATTCAAATCTGTATATCCTCTGCACTGTGTCAGCACCATGGACAGAGCAGGGCGTGCTGTGGTGGTGTGTAAACAGCCTGGTCTCATAAACTAGACGTAACATAGTACATGTAAATCCATGACAATCAAATTAGTATGATATGTTACATTTGGGTATGGTTACATAAGACAGAAGGTTACTTAAAGGTGCAATATGCGGAAATCGCTCCTCCATTTCCTGGTTGCTAAGACTAATTTTAGTTTGTGTAACAAAACAAGCAGTCATTGTGTAGAGAATCATTGTACGGTCTAAACCGCTGTGAAATTGTCACGACCGTCAGAAGACGAAGTGGACCAAAGCGCAGCGTTGTGAGCGTACATTTTCTTTATTTGTAAAAATGTCGCCAACAAAACAAGCAATAACAAAACACGACCATGATGCTTACAACGGCAATAGTGCCCCTAACAAAGACAACTTCCCACACTGACAAAGGTGGAAAAAGGCTGCCTAAGTATGATTCCCAATCAGAGACAACGATAGACAGCTGTCCCTGATTGAGAACCATTCCCGGCCAAAACATAGAAATACAAAACTATAGAAATCAGAACATAGAATGCCCACCCAAATCACACCCTGACCAAACCAAAATAGAGGCATAAAAAGGTTCTCTAAGGTCAGGATGTGACAGAAATATATTTTCCATAACCAAAAGTATTGTATTTTCAGCTGTTTGAAGCTGGTTTACAAAAACAACAACTCATAGAAATAGAACAGATCTACTGCCTCTTACACTTGCTTTTCACTGAGAATGACAGATCTATAACTCAACATTTCTATTTGGTCCGCTCGCCTAAAAAGTTACCTTTGGATCATGCGCATTTTCGCAGCTTTTTGTTAAAAATTGCGCAACATTTCAAAGTCCTGCTACTCATGCCAGGAATATAGTATATGGAAATGATAAGTATGTATGTATTGAAAACACTCTGAAGTATCTAAAACTGGTTAAATCGTGTCTGTGGCTATAACACAACGTGTTAAAAACTGTTCTCCAAAAACACAAAAAATATATTAATCCGCCAGTCAATGTATTGTTTAAGGCGACTGCAAATACATGAAGCCGTAATGTAAGCGCCTACAGCTTCCACACGATGTCGCCAGTGCTGGCATTTCGAGCAGACTTAATCCTTGGTTGTATGACGTTTTGCCCTTTCCTGTTTCAGTCTCTCAACAGAATGTTATTAAAATGGAAAAGATGGCCGCTGATTTCTAGACTAGCTTCTATCGAATACAGATCGCCCCGTGATGAATTGTATAGATTATTAACGTTTATTAATACCTAAAGTTGGTTTAGAAAAGTAGTTTGAAGTGTTTTGTAAAAGTATATAGGCACCTTTTGCCATTTTAAAAAGTGACGTTGCGTCTTGTAAAAGGGAATATTCCTGGATCAGACTGGTCTTCAGAAAATTACATTTTGGCTATACAATGACGAATTTAATCGGGGAAAAGACCCAATTGTGATGTTTATGGGATATATAGGAGTGCCAACAAAGAAGCTCGTCAAAGGTAATGAATGTTTTATATTTTATTTCTGCGTTTTGGGTAACGCTGGCTACCGCAAAATCTGTCGTTTTAGATGACGTTCCAGTACTTTGGGGGTGCATGCTATCAGATAATAGCTTCTCATGCTTTCGCCGAAAAGCATTTTACAAATCTGACTCGGTGGCTAGATTCACAACGAGTGTAGCTTTAATTTAGTACCTTGTATGTGTGTTTTAATGAAAGTTTGATTTTTATCAAAAACTATACGTGGCGCTCTTGAAATTTCCGCTGATTTGATCCCCACAGAGGGAGCTAGTCCCTAACAAGATATTACAGCATTAAGGCAAAAACATATTGTGTGCTTTGCAAATTTGTAACATATTATACAAATGGTAATTCGTACCATAACATACAAAAATGGATGATGGACATTCTGAAATGAATGCGCTGAGACTAGGTTGCATTGCAGCAGGAGGGCTATGGAATGCCACTGGGCGGTATGACTCCTTATGAGTTTCCATAAAAAAATGTGGAGAAAAAAAACACTTCTCATCTGTGTGGTAAACTACGTCAATAACGTGACACGCCTCCGCCTGTAATATTTGATTTTGATTTCTGAAGGCGGAGTCAAGTTTGCAGTTGAAGCTGATTCACCTTTAGCTGTAGAAAGTGTTATTAGCCTATTTAGCTAACTCGAACCAGCTAATCAGCCACGACGGATATCAGAAACTGGCGTTTGCCAAACTATGCATACAAAGGAGGAGAGTGATGAGAAGCAGCATCAAACCACAGAGGGCGGCCACCAAAACCCAGCAGCGATGATGCTGCCGAGCTCCAGCTAGCTCAGCGTAAAGAGCCAACCCACCGTTTCACAGCCGCCACCTCCTCCTCCGACTGCTCCCGATGATCTTGGAACAGAGAAGCCAACCCAGGTTAGCCTACAATCCTAGCCTAGCCACAGATTTTCCGTTAAAAAAAAAACACTTCATCTAATAGCTGCTGGTTTATAGGAACAGAGTTGCTGGAATACTTGGTGACTGCAGATCCTGCATTTTGTTTCCCATGTCTAAAGTTCTGTGTTGGGTGCAATGCAACAACAGACAAGGCCTTCACCCAAGCTGAGTATTCTAACTGTAAGAATGCTATTAATAGTAACACATTTAAAAAAATATATATATAACAAGTCAGTTAAGAACAAAGTCTTATTTACAATGACAGTGGGTTAACTGCCTTGTTCAGGGGCAGAACGACAGATTTTTACCATGTCAGCTCAGGGATTTGATCAAGCAAACCTTACGATTACTGGCCCAAAGTAATATAACCACGAGGCTACCTGCCACCCCTCATGTGTCACGTAAAGGACATTTGTAATGCACTGCTCTGTGGAAAGAAAATTGTCTTCGAAGTGCTATTTGGGAACATCGGTGTCAACACTTGTTAATGATGAGCAGCTGTATTTTGTCGGCGATTGTGGACTTAATCGAGTTCCTTATTTCAAACCACTGAGGGGGACATTGGACTCGATAGAGTCAAGAAGGAGGGGGACAGTGGACTCGATAGAGTCAAGAAGGGAGGGGACAGTGGACTCTGAGGGGGACAGTGGACTCGATAGAGTCAAACCACTGAGGGGGACAGTGGACTCGATAGAGTCAAACCACTGAGGGGGACAGTGGACTCTGAGGGGGACAGTGGACTCAGAGTCAAACCACTGAGGGGGACAGTGGACTCTGAGGGGGACAGTGGACTCGATAGAGTCAAGAAGGGAGGGGGACAGTGGACTCTGAGGGGGACAGTGGACTCGATAGAGTCAAACCACTGAGGGGGACAGTGGACTCGATAGAGTCAAACCACTGAGGGGGACAGTGGACTCAGAGTCAAACCACTGAGGGGGACAGTGGACTCTGAGGGGGACATAGTAGATATGTCCAGTACAGTAGATATGTCCAGTACAGTAGATATGTTCAGTACAGTAGATATGTCCAGTACAGTAGATATGTTCAGTACAGTAGATATATCCAGTACAGTAGATATGTTCAGTAGAGTAGAGTACAGTACAGTAGATATGTTCAGTACAGTAGATATGTTCAGTACAGTAGATATGTTCAGTAGAGTACAGTAGATATGTCCAGTACAGTAGATATGTCCAGTACAGTAGATATGTCCAGTACAGTAGATATGTTCAGTAGAGTAGAGTACAGTACAGTAGATATGTCCAGTACAGTAGAGTACAGTACAGTAGATATGTTCAGTAGAGTAGAGTACAGTACAGTAGATATGTCCAGTACAGTAGATATGTTCAGTACAGTAGATATGTCCAGTACAGTAGATATGTCCAGTACAGTAGATATGTCCAGTACAGTAGATATGTTCAGTAGAGTAGAGTACAGTAGATATGTCCAGTACAGTAGATATGTCCAGTACAGTAGAGTAGATATATCCAGTACAGTAGATATGTTCAGTACAGTAGATATGTCCAGTAGAGTAGAGTACAGTAGATATGTCCAGTACAGTAGATATGTCCAGTACAGTAGATATGTTCAGTACAGTAGATATGTCCAGTACAGTAGATATGTTCAGTAGAGTAGAGTACAGTAGATATGTTCAGTACAGTAGATATGTCCAGTAGAGTAGAGTACAGTAGATATGTCCAGTACAGTAGATATGTCCAGTACAGTAGATATGTTTAGTACAGTAGATATGTTCAGTACAGTAGATAAGTTCAGTAGGACAGGAGGAGACCTCGAGGAGGACAGGAGTAGGACAGGAGGAGGACAGTAGGAGGACAGGAGGAGGACAGGAGGAGACCTGGAGGAGGACAGGAGGAGACCTGGACGAGGACTGGAGGAGGCCTGGAGGAGGCCTGGAGAAGACCTGGAGGAGGCCTGGAGGAGGACAGTAGGAGGCCTGGAGGAGGACAGGAGGACAGGAGGAGGCCTGGAGGAGTGTGTGTGCATGTGTGTGTGCGTGTGTGTGTGTCTGTGTGTGTCTGTGTGCACGGTTATGAGAACATTTGTTTTCAAATGTTATTTTAATTGCGTTTGTTTGTCTAAGAAAATCCCCTCCCCTCCAAAGAAACGATCACCCGTTTATAACCTCTGTATAATGTCGGCCTTCTGGGGTTTTCCCTTTGTTCTGTGCAGCGTGGAAGGAGGAGGATATGCAGAAGAACAAACCAGGCCTGAAGGTAGCGGAGTATGGCTCTGGCGGATGATGTTAGAGAGATGGCCGGATAGAGAACAGGAGAAAAGATCTCGCTCCAGGCGCTCCTCAGGTTTTCGCCTGCTATATCAGTTCTGTGATACTCACAGACAATATTTTGACAGTTTTGGAAACTTTAGAGTGATTTCTATCCTAATCTGCCAATTATATGCATATTCTAGCTTCTGGGCCTGAGAAATAGGCAGTTTACTTTGGGAACGTTTTTCATCCAAACATCAAAATACTGCCCCCTAGCCTAAAGAGGTTATTAACTTTGCTGAAAATACACGCAGTTGACAGTGAGAGGACGTTTCTTTTTTTGCTGAGTTTATGTCAGAATGTGAATTCTCAATTTAAACAATTCAATAATAATTTGGTCGCTGCTTATGTTGGCCTATTTCACACATGTCCAAGTGTGTATTAATACACATGTGAATTGGAAATATGTTTATTGCATATCCCAACCTGAGACACCCTCTGAGATTCAGGGGTCACAGGGTCACAGCGATCCTGGAGCAATAAGGGTTAAGTGCCTTGCTCATGGGCGCATCAGCAGACGTTTCATTGGTTTTAGGATTCGAACCAGCAACCTTTTTTGATTATTGGCCCAACGCTCTAATCGCTAGGCTACCTGCTACCCTATAATCACTCTTCTCCCCAGAGTGTCTTCCATACTTTTAATCATAGAGCAACACACAGCACAGCGCAACGCAGTTTATATAATACATGAGGCTTTTTGTTTGATTGAAATGTTTTGAACTTTCAAAGATTAATCCTCTCTCATTCTCTCTCACTATCTCTCTCACACTCTCTCACTATCTCTCTATCTCTCTATCTCTCTCACTCTCTCTTACTATCTCACTATCTCTCCCATTCTCTCTCACTATCTCTCACTATCTCTCTCACTATCTCTCTTACTATCTCGCTCTCTTTTCACGCACACCATTCTTCACCAGTTGCATACTCAGGGGAAAGGCAGTCCTATGAATAGCATGATATGGTGTGGGTTGATAAATGATAGGATGCCCCTTCAGTTAGACAGCCTAATAGAAAGGTACCAGGGAGACGACAAAGCCTCATGTAACACATCCTCCTCTGTTTTGAGACAAATTGAATTTGTGGCCTTCAGATTAATCTCAGGCAACACGGAAACCAAAAAAAAAGTGCTATGTAGTCTGTCCACGAAAGATGACCTTCAGATCGGTTGTTCTCTCCACCTGGGGATCTCTGCTGGGAGAGGACAGAACCAGTGGGGACGGATGTCGGATCTTAATTTGACCAGTATTGCCAAAGCAAAATAATTCTACAGCAACAGGATATGAGTGTTTAGTCCATATTGTTGCTTGGTCTGCGGTTAGGCTATTAGCTTTCAATAATTCAACTACATTAAAAGTGCAATACTGTTAATATAATTGTGTGTTTCTGTGAGTTTTAAATTAATTTATATAAATCGTGCTCATTTGCATTACCTGAAAATTCTCACAACAAAAAAGTGATCAAATTAAGATCCAACATGTGAACTGAAGTCCACCAGGTTGGCTCTGTGTGAGAGGACCACTGATTATGGTCTGGGTAACCTCTCAGTGGAGCCTTTCATTTGTTAAAATCTCCAAGGACCTCTGTCACATGCTTCCACTTCTTCCCCTCATCCTCCCTCATCTTCCTCTATCTCCCCATAATCCCCTCATCTTCCTCTATCTCCCCTAATCCCCTCATCTTCCTCCATCTCCCCATAATCCCCTCATCTTTCTCTATCTCCCCATAATCCCCTCATCCATCTCCCTAATCCCCTCATCCTCCACTATCTCCCTAATCCCCTCATCCTCCTCTATCTCCCCATAATCCCCTCATCTTCCTCTATCTCCCCTAATCCCCTCATCTTCCTCTATCTCCCCATAATCCCCTCATCCATCTCCCCCTAATCCCCTCATCCTCCACTATCTCCCCCTAATCCCCTCATCCTCCTCTATCTCCCCATAATCCCCTCATCTTCCTCTATCTCCCCCTAATCCCCTCATCTTCCTCTATCTCCCCATAATCCCCTCATCCATCTCCCCCTAATCCCCTCATCCTCCACTATCTCCCCCTAATCCCCTCATCCTCCTCTATCTCCCCATAATCCCCTCATCCTCCACTATCTCCCCATAATCCCCTCATCCTCCACTATCTCCCCTAATCCCCTCATCCTCCTCTATCTCCCCTAATCCCCTCATCCTCCTCAATCTCCCCATAATCCCCTCATCCTCCACTATCTCCCCTAATCCCCTCATTATCTGCTATTTCCCCTAATCCCCTCATCATCTGCTATCTTCCTCTTATCCCCTCAACCTCTGCTATCTCCCCTAATCCCCTCATCCTCCTCTATCTCCCCATAATCCCCTCATCCATCTCCCCTAATCCCCTCATCCTCCACTATCTCCCCCTAATCCCCTCATCCTCCTCTATCTCCCCATAATCCCCTCATCCTCCACTATCTCCCCTAATCCCCTCATCCTCCTCTATCTCCCCTAATCCCCTCATCCTCCTCAATCTCCCCATAATCCCCTCATCCTCCACTATCTCCCCTAATCCCCTCATTATCTGCTATTTCCCCCTAATCCCCTCATCATCTGCTATCTTCCTCTTATCCCCTCAACCTCTGCTATCTCCCCCTAATCCCCTCATCCTCCTCTATCTCCCCCTAATCCCCTCATCCTCCTCTATCTCCCCCTTTTCCCCTCATCTTCCTATATCTCCCCTAATTCCCCTCAATCTCCCCTTTTCCCCTTATCTTCCTCTATCTCCCCCTTTCCCCCATCTTCCTCTATCTCCCCCTAATCCCCTCATCCTCAACTATCTCCCCCTAATCCCCTCATCCTCCTCTATCTCCCCCTAATCCCCTCATCTTCCTCTATCTCCCCCTTTTCCCCTCATCTTCCTCTATCTCCCCCTTTTCCCCTCATCTTCCTCTATCTCCCCTAATCCCATCATCCTCTGCTATCTTCCCCTAATTGCCTCATCCCCCTCCCCCTTTTCCCCTTATCTCCTCATCCTCCCTCATCTATCTTCCTCTGATCCTCCCTCATCCTCCCTCATCCTTCTCTCCCTCCCCCTCATCCTCCCTCATCCTCCTCTATCTCTCCCTGAGATTCCCTCATCCTCCCTCATCCTTCTCTACCTCCCCGATCCTCCCTCATCCACCTCTACCTTCCCCTGATCCTACCTCATCCTCCTTCATCCTCTTCTACCTCCCCGATCCTCCCTCAACTTCCTCTCCCTCCCCCTGACCCTCCCTCATCTTCCTTTATCTCCCCCTGATCCTTCCTGAGCCTCCCTCATCCTCCTCTACCACCCCCTGACCCTCTTATCTTCCTCTATCTCCCCCTGATCCTTCCCGAGCCTCCCTCATCCTCCTCTACCTCCCCCTGATCCTACCTGATCCTCCTCTATCTGCCCTTGAATCCTCCCTGATCCTTCCTCATCCTCCTCCATCTCCCCTCCTAGCTGTGAGCACCACAGGCCCCACAGGAAACAAAATAATCCTTTAGATTGGAACGCCCGAGGCAGAAGAGATGAGGTGCTAAATCAATCTGATGAAGGAGAGGTGAAGAGGTATATCTCAAGCGGGGTTCTTGCAGATGGAGGTTGAGAGGTTGAGAGGGGAGCAGATGTGCAGGAAGGTGGAGTTGAGAGGGGAGCAGACATGCAGGAAGGTGGGGTTGAGAGGGGAGCAGACGTGCAGGAAGGTGGGGTTGAGAGGGGAGCAGATGTGCAAGAAGGTGGAGTTGAGAGGGGAGCAGACATGCAGGAAGGTGGGGTTGAGAGGTGAGCAGACATGCAGGAAGGTGGGGTTGAGAGGGGAGCAGATGTGCAGGAAGGTGGAGTTGAGAGGGGAGCAGACATGCAGGAAGGTGGGGGTTGAGAGGGGGCAGGTGCAGGAAGGTGGGGGTTGAGGGGAGCAGATGTGCAGGAAGGTGGGGGTTGAGAGGGGAGCAGATGTGCAGGAAGGTGGGGGTTGAGAGGGGAGCAGATGTTGCAGGAAGGTGCAGGAAGGGGGTTGAGAGGGGAGCAGATGTGCAGGAAGGTGGGGGTTGAGAGGGGAGCAGATGTGCAGGAAGGTGGGGTTGAGAGGGGGAGCAGAAGGTGGAGTTGCAGGAAGGTGGAGTTGAGAGGGGGGATGCAGGAAGGTGGAGTTGAGAGGGGAGCAGGAAGGTGGAGTTGAGAGGGGAGCAGCAGGAAGGTGGAGTTGAGAGGGGAGCAGACATGCAGGAAGGTGGAGTTGAGAGGGGAGCAGATGTGTAGGAAGGTGGAGTTGAGAGGGGAGCAGACGTGTAGGAAGGTGGAGTTGAGAGGGGAGCAGACATGCAGGAAGGTGGAGTTGAGAGGGGAGCAGACGTGTAGGAAGGTGGAGTTGAGAGGGGAGCAGACATGCAGGAAGGTGGAGTTGAGAGGGGAGCAGACGTGTAGGAAGGTGGAGTTGAGAGGGAAGACGTGTAGGAAGGTGGAGTTTGGAGTTGAGAGGAGAGGTGGAGTTGAGGGGCAGACATGCAGGAAGGTGGAGTTGAGAGGGGAGCAGACGTGTAGGAAGGTGGAGTTGAGAGGGGAGCAGGCAGGAAGGTGGAGTTGAGAGGGGAGCAGACATGCAGGAAGGTGGAGTTGAGAGGGGAGCAGACGTGTAGGAAGGTGGATTTGAGAGGGGAGCAGACGTGTAGGAAGGTGGAGTTGAGAGGGAGCAGACAGGAAGGTGGAGTTGAGAGGGGAGCAGACATGCAGGAAGGTGGAGTTGAGAGGGGAGCAGACGTGTAGGAAGGTGGAGTTGAGAGGGGAGCAGACGTGTAGGAAGGTGGAGTTGAGAGGGGAGCAGACGTGTAGGAAGGTGGAGTTGAGAGGGGAGCAGACGTGTAGGAAGGTGGAGTTGAGAGGGGATGGAGATGTAGCAAAGTGTATGTATTTACATGAGGAGGGATATGAAGAAGGGAAATGTGAGTGTGTGTGTGTGTGCGTGAGAGCGAGCGAGCATGTGTGTACAGTATGTTTGTGTGTTCTCATGTTATTCTGGATGCTGTCTAAGTAGATCAGACAGAGGAGATATTTAACCCCTCCACTCCTTTGATAATCTCTTCTCCTGCTGCAGTTCTGGAAATGTGAAGAGATTGGGCAGAAGACAAACAGACTGCAAATATGCCCTGTCGGTCCTACCCGTAAACAATCATAGGCACTGACAATAAGGGAATGAATCCATCTCATCTAAACTGTACCAATACACTTCAGATCCTGCCAATACCCGCTGGATCAGACAGGTGAGTCCTGGTACCTCTGGGTGATATTGTCTCAGAAGAACAAGCTGTGCGATAACTATCCTGTTCGGGCAACCAGCACGTCTCTGCATCGTTCCATCTTTTGGTGCTCCCATAAAACTATTTCTCTCCCCCTCCCTCTCCTTATCTCCTCTCTCTACCCCCTCCCTCTCCTTCTCTCCTCTCTCTACCCCCTCCCTCTCCTTCTCTCCTCTCCTTATCTCCTCTCTCTTCCCCCTCCCTCTCCTTCTCTCCTCTCTCTTCCCCCTCCCTCTCCTTATCTCCTCTCTCTTCCCCCTCCCTCTCCTTCTCTCCTCTCCTCTCTCTACCCCCTCTCCTTCTCCTCTCCTCTCTCTTCCCCCTCCCTCTCCTTATCTCCTCTCTCTTCCCCCTCCCTCTCCTTCTCTCCTCTCCTCTCTACCCCCTCTCCTTCTCCTCTCCTCTCTCTACCCCTCCCTCTCCTTCTCTCCTCTCCTCTCTCTACCCCCTCTCCTTCTCCTCTCCTCTCTTCCCCCTCCCTCTCCTTATCTCCTCTCCTCTCCTCTCTCTTCCCCCTCCCTCTCCTTATCTCCTCTCTCTTCCCCCTCCCTCTCCTTCTCTCCTCTCCTCTCTCTACCCCCTCCCTCTCCTTCTCGCCTCTCCTCTCCTCTCTCTCCCCCTCTCCTTCTCCTCTCCTCTCTCCACCCCCCTCTCCCTCTCGTTCTCGCCTACCCTGCCGTATAAACCACCCAGTTAAGACCAGTATAAACCACCCAGTTAAGACCAGTATAACGACCCAGTTCAGACCAGTATAAACGACCCAGTATAAACCACCCAGTTAAGACCAGTATAACGACCCAGTTCAGACCAGTATAAACGACCCAGTATAAACCACCCAGTTAAGACCAGTATAAAAGACCCAGTTAAGACCAGTATAAACGACCCAGTTAAGACCAGTATAAATGACCCAGTTAAGACCAGTATAAATGACACAGTATAAGACCAGTATAAACGAACCAGTTAAGACCAGTATAAACGACCCAGTTAAGACCAGTATAAACGACCCAGTTAAGACCAGTATAAACGACCCAGTTAAGACCAGTATAAACGACCCAGTTAAGACCGGTATAAACAACCCAGTTAAGACCGGTATAAACGACCCAGTTAAGACCGGTATAAACGACCCAGTTAAGACCAGTATAAACGACCCAGTTAAGACCGGTATAAACGACCCAGTTAAGACCCATATAAACGACCCAGTATAAATGACCCAGTTAAGACCCGTATAAACGACCCAGTATAAACGACCCAGTTAAGACCCGTATAAACGACCCAGTATAAATGACCCAGTTAAGACCCGTATAAACGGCCAGTTAAGACCAGTATAAACCACCCAGTTAAGACCCGTATAAACGACCCAGTATAAATGACCCAGTTAAGACCGGTATAAACGACCCAATTAAGACCAGTATAAACGACCCAGATAAGACCAGTATAAATGACCCAGTTAAGACCAGTATAAACAACCCAATTCAGACCAGTATAAACGACCCAGTTAAGACCAGTATAAATGACCCAGTTAAGACCAGTATAAATGACACAGTATAAGACCAGTATAAACGACCCAGTTAAGACCGGTATAAACGACCCAGTTAAGACCAGTATAAACGACCCAGTTAAGACCAGTATAAACCACCCAGTATAAACCACCCAGTTAAGACCGGTATAAACAACCCAGTTAAGACCGGTATAAACAACCCAGTTAAGACCGGTATAAATGACCCAGTTAAGACCAGTATAAACGACCCAGTTAAGACCAGTATAAACCACCCAGTATAAACCACCCAGTTAAGACCGGTATAAACGACCCAGTTAAGACCGGTATAAATGACCCAGTTAAGACCAGTATAAACGGCCAGTTAAGACCAGTATGAACCACCCAGTTAAGACCCGTATAAACGACCCAGTTAAGACCGGTATAAACGACCCAGTTAAGACCAGTATAAACGACCCAGTATAAATGATCCAGTTAAGACCGGTATAAACGACCCATTTGGAATCTGCTGAAGAAAGCAGTAGTCAGTACACGTCATTCTTTTTAAAAGGTCTTGTTTACCACACAGCACCTCTAGAAAGGATTCACACCCCTTGATGTTTTCCACATTCGTTGTGTCACAGCCTGAATTTAAAATGGATTAAATGTATATTTTTAGTAACTGGCCTACATACATACATACAGCCCATGATGTCAAAGTGTAATTATGTTTTTAGAAAAATATTTACATATGTATTAAAAATGAAAAAGCTGAAATATCTTCAGTCAATTAGTATTCTATTCCTTTGGTTATAGCAAGTCTAAATACGTTCAGGAGTAAAGTCACATAATAACACTATAGTGTTTAACAGGAGTTTCTTTTCAACGACTGCCTCATCTTTGTACCCCACACATACAATTATCTGTAATGTATCTCAGTTGAGCAGTAACTTTTCAAAAGCAGACACAACCACAAAGGTCACCTACTGTTAGATGGAAGAAAAAAGAAGAAGCAGACATTGAATATCCCGTTGAGCTTGGTGAAGTTATTAATGGTGTATCAATACACCCAGTCACTACAAAGATACAGACGTTCTTCCTAACTCAGTTGCTGGAGAGAAATGAAACCGCTCAGGGATTGTCACCAGGAGGCCAATGGCAACTTTAAAACAGTTACAGAGTTTAATGGCTGTGACAGGAGAAAACTGAGAATGGACCAACAACATTGTAGTTACACCACAATACTTACATAAGTTACAGAGTGAAAAGAAGGAATACTTATACTTATTCAAATGAGATATTTCTGCATTTCATTTTTAAGAAATTTGCAAACTTTTCTAGAAGAGTAGCATACAGACATGGAAGACAGGAACAGAAACAATTACACCTGGGGAAAGAACCAATGGGAGGGGCAGTTATAGGGAAGGTAATCAGGAAGGTACAGGTGAGTCTGATGAGGCGTGGTGCGCGTAACGATGGTGACAGGTGCGCGTAACGATGGTAACTGGGTCATTTATACTGGGTCGTTTATACGGGTCTTAACTGGGTGGGATATACTGGTCTTAACTGGCCGTTTATACGGGTCTTAACTGGGTCATTTATACTGGGTCGTTTATACGGGTCTTAACTGGGTCATTTATACTGGGTCGTTTATACAGGTCTTAACTGGGTCGTTTATACCGGTCTTAACTGGGTCGTTTATACCGGTCTTAACTGGGTCGTTTATACCGGTCTTAAATGGGTCGTTTATACCGGTCTTAACTGGGTCGTTTATACTGGTCTTATACTGTGTCATTTATACTGGTCTTAACTGGGTCATTTATACTGGTCTTAACTGGGTCATTTATACTGGTCTGAACTGGGTCGTTTATACTGGTCTTAACTGGGTCATTTATACTGGTCTTAACTGGGTCGTTTATACTGGTCTTAACTAGGTCGTTTATACTGGTCTTAACTGGGTCGTTTATACTGGTCTTATACTGTGTCATTTATACTGGTCTTAACTGGGTCATTTATACTGGTCTTAACTGGGTCGTTTATACTGCTCTTAACTGGGTCGTTTATACTGGTCTTAACTGGGTGGTTTATACTGGGTGGTTTATACTGGTCTTAACTGTATCATTTATACTGGTCTTAACTGGGTGGTTTATACTGGACTTAACTGGGTGGTTTATACTGGTCTTAACTGGGTCGTTTATACTGGTCTTAACTGGGTTGTTTATACTGGTCTGAACTGGGTGGTTTATACTGGTCTTAACTGGGTGGTTTATACTGGTCTTAACTGGATCGTTTATACGGCAGCGTAGCCTAGTGGTTAGAGGACTAGTTGGACTAGTAACCAGAAGGTTGCAAGTTCAAATCCCCGAGCTGACAAGGTACAAATCTGTCGTTCTGCCCCTGAACAGGCAGTTAACCCATTGTTCCTAGGCTGTCATTGAAAATAGGAATTTGTTCTTAACTGACTTGCCTAGTTAAATAAAGATCAAATAAAATACTGGTCTTAACTGGGTGGTTTATACTGGTCTTATCCTGAATGTTGAGACCCAGCAGTCAGAGTTTGAAGCAGTAACAGGCTCCCAGGTACACACACACACTGTAGAAAAGGCCCATGGAGTTGGTGGAATACTCCTTTAATTAATTGCCATTTACTCAGCTGGGCCAGGGGCGCTTTAATTAGGTCAGGTGGAAATGTCCTACAGATCTCAACTCTATAAAAGGAGGAAATTGCCATCGCCTGATCTCGCTGCTTTCTCTTCCCTAAATCCATCTGATCCAGAAGTTCTGTGCGTCCATGAATCCACGTAAGTCCACCGACTCTTACCTTTCATCTGAATGATCTGTGGTGATCGGGAGAGTGGGCCATTCAGTTATTGTTTATAGTTATCACCGCGGAGCGCGGCTTGGAGCGCACGCTTCAAACATATTGTGTAATGTGAATTGTTAATAATGACTGCTATGATTTGATCTTTGATTATTAATTTGATTGTATACATGTTATTTGTTTCCTTTGTGATGCAGCACAGACTACCAGTAAATATACCACTTTATGGTTAAAGGAATTCCTGCCTCAGTCTCATACATTCCTCTGTCACCTGACACGTGACCACCTGTTCACCGACACTGTCAGTCATCCTACCTGTCCAGCAACCCACACAGATTCCACTAATCTTTCAATGGTCCTTTGAGCCGGATGATGACTGAACCAAAGACAGGTGAAAAGGAAATGGAGGCGGAGTGTCATGTTTTGTCATTTATTATCTTGTCTTGTCCCTGTGCTTCCCATTCTATTCGTTTCCCTCTGCTGGTCTTATTAGGTTCTTTCCCTCTTTCTATCCCTCTCTCTCCCCCTCCCTCTCTCACTCTCTCGCTCTCTCTTCTCTCTATCGTTCCGTTCCTGCTCCCAGCTGTTCCTATTCCCCTAATCAATCATTTAGTCTTCCCACACCTGTTCCCGATCCTTTCCCCTGATTAGAGTCCCTATTTCTTCCTTTGTGTTCCGTTCCTGTCCTGTCGGTTCCTTGTCTAGAATTCACCGTGCTGTGTTTGTGTATCGCCCTGTCGTGTCGTGTTTTCCTCAGATGCTGCGTGGTGAGCAGGTGTCTGAGTCTGTCTGGTTCAAGTGCCTTCCCGAGGCAACCTGCTGTTCACCTGCTGTTCAAGATCGAGTCTCCAGTTTGTCCTCGTCATTTCGAGTGAAATTTGTGTTTTTTGTTTGTATTTACTTTACTGGATTAAAGACTCAGTTTTCGCCAAGTCGCTTTTGGGTCCTCTTTCACCTGCATGACAGAAGGAACCGACCAAGGAATGGACCCAGCGACTTCAGACGCTCGTTACACTGCCGTCAAGATCCAAGGAGCCATGCTCGGCAGACACGAGCAGGAATTGTCTGCTGCTCGCCATGCCGTGGAGAACCTGGCCGCTCAGGTTTCCGACCTCTCTGGACAGTTCCAGAGTCTACGTCTCGTGCCACCTGTTACTTCCTGGCCTGCCGAGCCTCCAGAACCTAGGGTTAATAACCCACCTTGCTACTCCGGGCAGCCCACTGAGTGCCGCTCCTTTCTCACGCAGTGTGAGATTGTGTTCTCTCTCCAACCCAACACATACTCTAGAGAGAGAGCTCGGGTTGCTTACGTCATTTCACTCCTTACTGGCCGGGCTCGAGAATGGGGCACAGCTATCTGGGAGGCAAGGGCTGATTGCTCTAACAGGTTCCAGAACTTTAAAGAGGAGATGATTCGGGTTTTTGACCGTTCAGTTTTTGGTAGGGAGGCTTCTAGGGCCCTGGCTTCCTTATGCCAAGGTGAACGGTCCATAACGGATTATTCTATTGAGTTTCGCACTCTTGCTGCCTCTAGTGAGTGGAACGAGCCGGCGCTGCTCGCTCGTTTTCTGGAGGGACTCCACGCAGTGGTTAAGGATGAGATTCTCTCCCGGGAGGTTCCTTCAGATGTGGACTCTTTGATTGCTCTCGCCATCCGCATAGAACGACGGGTAGATCTTCGTCACCGGGCTCGTGGAAGAGAGCTCGCATCAACGGTGTTTCCCTGCTCCGCATCGCAACCATCTCCCTCCTCTGGCTCAGAGTCTGAGCCCATGCAGCTGGGAGGGATTCGCATCTCGACTAAGGAGAGGGAACGGAGGATCACCAACCGCCTGTGCCTCTATTGCGGAGTTGCTGGACATTTTGTTAATTCATGTCCAGTAAAAGCCAGAGCTCATCTGTAAGCGGAGGGCTACAGGTGAGCGCAACTACTCAAGTCTCTCCATCAAGATCCTGTACTACTTTGTCGGTCCATCTACGCTGGACCGGTTCGGTGCTACATGTAGTGCCTTGATAGACTCTGGGGCTGAGGGTTGTTTCATGGACGAAGCATGGGTTCGGAAACATGACATTCCTTTCAGAGAGTTAGAGAAGCCTACGCCCATGTTCGCCTTAGATGGTAGTCATCTTCCCAGTATCAGATTTGAGACACTACCTTTAACCCTCACAGTATCTGGTAACCACAGTGAGACTATTTCTTTTTTGATTTTTCGTTCACCGTTTACACCTGTTGTTTTGGGTCATCCCTGGCTAGTATGTCATAATCCTTCTATTAATTGGTCTAGTAATTCTATCCTATCCTGGAACGTTTCTTGTCATGTGAAGTGTTTAATGTCTGCCATCCCTCCCGTTTCTTCTGTCCCTACTTCTCAGGAGGAACCTGGCGATTTGACAGGAGTGCCGGAGGAATATCATGATCTGCGCACGGTCTTCAGTCGGTCCCGAGCCAACTCCCTTCCTCCTCACCGGTCGTATGATTGTAGTATTGATCTCCTTCCGGGGACCACTCCTCCTCGGGGTAGACTATACTCTCTGTCGGCTCCCGAACGTAAGGCTCTCGAGGATTATTTGTCTGTGTCTCTTGACGCCGGTACCATAGTGCCTTCTTCCTCTCCGGCCGGGGCGGGGTTCTTTTTGTTAAGAAGAAGGACGGTACTCTGCGCCCCTGCGTGGATTATCGAGGGCTGAATGACATAACGGTTAAGAATCGTTATCCGCTTCCCCTTATGTCATCAGCCTTCGAGATTCTGCAGGGAGCCAGGTGCTTTACTAAGTTGGACCTTCGTAACGCTTACCATCTCGTGCGCATCAGAGAGGGGGACGAGTGGAAAACGGCGTTTAACACTCCGTTAGGGCATTTTGAGTACCGGGTTCTGCCGTTTGGTCTCGCCAATGCGCCAGCTGTTTTTCAGGCATTAGTTAATGATGTTCTGAGAGACATGCTGAACATCTTTGTTTTTGTCTATCTTGACGATATCCTGATTTTTCTCCGTCACTCGAGATTCATGTTCAGCACGTTCGACGTGTTCTACAGCGCCTTTTAGAGAATTGTCTCTACGTAAAGTCTGAGAAGTGCTCTTTTCATGTCTCCTCCGTTACTTTTCTCGGTTCCGTTATTTCCGCTGAAGGCATTCAGATGGATTCCGCTAAGGTCCAAGCTGTCAGTGATTGGCCCGTTCCAAGGTCACGTGTCGAGTTGCAGCGCTTTTTAGGTTTCGCTAATTTCTATCGGCGTTTCATTCGTAATTTCGGTCAAGTTGCTGCCCCTCTCACAGCTCTTACTTCTGTCAAGACGTGTTTTAAGTGGTCCGGTTCCGCCCAGGGAGCTTTTGATCTTCTAAAAGAACGTTTTACGTCCGCTCCTATCCTCGTTACTCCTGACGTCACTAGACAATTCATTGTCGAGGTTGGCGCTTCAGAGGTAGGCGTGGGAGCCATTCTATCCCAGCGCTTCCAGTCTGACGATAAGGTTCATCCTTGCGCTTATTTTCTCATCGCCTGTCGCCATCTGAGCGCAACTATGATGTGGGTAACCGTGAACTGCTCGCCATCCGCTTAGCCCTAGGCGAATGGCGACAGTGGTTGGAGGGGGCGACCGTTCCTTTTGTCGTTTGGACAGACCATAAGAACCTTGAGTACATCCGTTCTGCCAAACGACTTAATGCCCGTCAAGCTCGTTGGGCGTTGTTTTTCGCTCGTTTCGAGTTTGTGATTTCTTACCGTCCGGGTAGCAAGAACACCAAGCCTGATGCCTTATCCCGTCTGTTTAGTTCTTCTGTGGCTTCTACTGATCCCGAGGGGATTCTTCCTTATGGGCGTGTTGTCGGGTTAACAGTCTGGGAATTGAAAGACAGGTTAAGCAAGCACTCACGCACACTGCGTCGCCGCGCTTGTCCTAGTAACCTCCTTTTCGTTCCTGTTTCCACTCGTCTGGCTGTTCTTCAGTGGGCTCACTCTGCCAAGTTAGCTGGTCATCCCGGTGTTCGAGGCACTCTTGCGTCTATTCGCCAGCGCTTTTGGTGGCCGACTCAGGAGCGTGACACGCGCCGTTTCGTGGCTGCTTGTTCGGACTGCGCGCAGACTAAGTCGGGTAACTCTCCTCCTGCCGGTCGTCTCAGACCGCTCCCCATTCCTTCTCGACCATGGTCTCACATCGCCTAGACTTCATTACCGGTCTGCCTTTGTCTGCGGGGAAGACTGTGATTCTTACGGTTGTCGATAGGTTCTCTAAGGCGGCACATTTCATTCCCCTCGCTAAACTTCCTTCCGCTAAGGAGACGGCACAAATCATTATCGAGAATGTATTCAGAATTCATGGCCTCCCGTTAGACGCCGTTTCAGACAGAGGCCCGCAATTCACGTCACAGTTTTGGAGGGAGTTCTGTCGTTTGATTGGTGCGTCCGTCAGTCTCTCTTCCGGGTTTCATCCCCAGTCTAACGGTCAAGCAGAGGGCCAATCAGACGATTGGTCGCATACTACGCAGCCTTTCTTTCAGAAACCCTGCGTCTTGGGCAGAACAGCTCCCCTGGGCAGAATACGCTCAATTCGCTTCCTTCGTCTGCTACCGGGTTATCTCCGTTTCAGAGTAGTCTGGGTTACCAGCCTCCTCTGTTCTCATCCCAGCTTGCCGAGTCCAGCGTTCCCTCCGCTCAAGCGTTTGTCCAACGTTGTGAGCGCACCTGGAGGAGGTGAGGTCTGCACTTTGCCGTTACAGGGCACAGACTGTGAGAGCCGCCAATAAACGCAGGATTAAGAGTCCAAGGTATTGTTGCGGCCAGAGAGTGTGGCTTTCCACTCGCAACCTTCCTCTTACGACAGCTTCTCGTAAGTTGACTCCGCGGTTCATTGGTCCGTTCCGTGTCTCCCAGGTCGTCAATCCTGTCGCTGTGCGACTGCTTCTTCCGCGACATCTTCGTCGCGTCCATCCTGTCTTCCATGTCTCCTGTGTCAAGCCCTTTCTTCGCACCCCGTTCGTCTTCCCTCCCCCTCCCGTCCTTGTCGAGAGCGCACCTATTTACAAGGTACATAAGATCATGGACATGCGTTCTCGGGGACGGGGTCACCAATACTTAGTGGATTGGGAGGGTTACGGTCCTGAGGAGAGGAGTTGGGTTCCGTCTCGGGACGTGCTGGACCGTTCACTCATTGATGATTTCCTCCGTTGCCGCCAGGATTCCTCCTCGAGTGCGCCAGGAGGCGCTCGGTGAGTGGGGGGTACTGTCATGTTTTGTCATTTATTATCTTGTCTTGTCCCTGTGCTTCCCATTCTATTCGTTTCCCTCTGCTGGTCTTATTAGGTTCTTTCCCTCTTTCTATCCCTCTCTCTCCCCCTCCCTCTCTCACTCTCTCGCTCTCTCTTCTCTCTATCGTTCCGTTCCTGCTCCCAGCTGTTCCTATTCCCCTAATCAATCATTTAGTCTTCCCACACCTGTTCCCGATCCTTTCCCCTGATTAGAGTCCCTATTTCTTCCTTTGTGTTCCGTTCCTGTCCTGTCGGTTCCTTGTCTAGAATTCACCGTGCTGTGTTTGTGTATCGCCCTGTCGTGTCGTGTTTTCCTCAGATGCTGCGTGGTGAGCAGGTGTCTGAGTCTGTCTGGTTCAAGTGCCTTCCCGAGGCAACCTGCTGTTCACCTGCTGTTCAAGATCGAGTCTCCAGTTTGTCCTCGTCATTTCGAGTGAAATTTGTGTTTTTTGTTTGTATTTACTTTACTGGATTAAAGACTCAGTTTTCGCCAAGTCGCTTTTGGGTCCTCTTTCACCTGCATGACACGGAGAGGGAAGAATTGTCTCCACTGGAAGGAAGAAGAGAGGAGGAGAGAGCAGCTGAGGGAAAGGTCTTGGAACAAAGGAAATATCCAGGAGCTAAGCCTAAAGCAACAAAGGCTTCATCCTCAACTACCAGGAGCACCAGAAGAACCAGGCAAGCACCTGGTTATCTTAAGGACTATGTGGTCGAGGTTCCGACATCAAAGGGCAAGCCCACCAGAGCTCAAAGAGTTGATGGATCAACTATATGTTTCAGCCATCAACCATCCCCTCTGAGCCAAGGACCGGAAACTGCTTTGGAGCAGGAAAGTGGTCTACGTGAGGAACCTATGGAAGAGGTAACTCCCACTGCACAGGTCGACCAGCTTCCAGAGGCAGGCTCCGCTCACCCCTTAGCTAATGGGAAATCGTCGAAGCACTCTAGACGGAGTGGGAGTTCGACCAGTGGATACCCCTTTGGAAGTGGCCATGGCAGCCGCCATTCACTAGCCCTCAGCAATTCACAGAACGCTGTCCTACAAGAGAGGATGAAACTATTAGCTTTGGAGGAAATTGAGCGTCAGATTGAGGAGGAACGACAGGCTGACGAACGATGTCACCAATTGGATGTGCAGGCCCGTAGAGCTCTACAGGAAAGGGAATTCATTGCCAAGGACCTGGCACAGCAGCGACGGCACCGTCAAGCCAGAAGGGAATTAGAGGAGGCACGGATGGTCTCATCCATCCTGGAGAGGAACGAACAGGGAGTTGACCTGACCACCCCTCCACATGGACCTGAACTGTCTGCCTTTCTTTCCCAATCTGCCCCTCTGGTACAGCATGGCACACAGTCCTCGGAGGCTCCGGGGTCAACAGCCAACACGGAGCACGGGAGACGGGCCGCTCCGCCAACGCCCTCTATGCCAGTGACACAAGTTAGCATTCCTCCATCTGGACAAAGCATCACTCCTTCGCCTTTCCGCCAATTACCAACCAAGGCAAATCGTTCCTTTCATCCAGGGCCAGGCCAGTCCTCAAACAACAGGTCGGAGGGCTCTCGCCCAATTCCGGCTGCCACAAATGGTGGGTCTGGGACAGTAGGTGACCGGCCCAATGAGGCCACAGTGGGCTCATCAGAAGTCCCGGGTTTATCCTTCACGCAACCAGAAGAGGGAGCCAACATTATGAAACTTCTAGTAGCCTCAGCCTATGGAATTCCCAGACCCAAACTGCCTTACTTTGAAAACGGAAAGGAGAGTGAATTTGTCCTTTTGGAAATGGCATTGGAGAGTCTACTGGGTATTCACAGTCATCTGTCAGAACGCTACAAATACCAAGTACTAATGGATCATTTGCGGTTTCCAAGTGCATACAGGCTGGCCCAATCATTTATGCACTCCGCAACACCATACACTGCAGCTCTCCAGGCCCTGAAGGCGAGATATGGTGAGCCACGTCAGCTAGTACAGAATGAACTAAACAACATCCTGAACACGTCTCCAATTAAAATGGGAGACCATGCTGCCTTCAAGAATTCTCCCTGGCTGTCCAATCCCTGACCTCGATGCTCCAATCCGTTGAAGGAGAAGACGGGAACGAGCTTAAATGTGGCTCCCACGTGGACAGGCTTCTTAGCAAACTTCCAGTGTACCTCAGAGACAGTTTCATTGAACATTGTTTGAATAAGGGCATCCTGAAAGAGGGCTCAAGAAGCACCTATGCTCTCAGAGACCTGGCCACATGGTTGGAGGTGAAGGCAAAGGCGAAGAGCATCGCTCACCAGGCCACAATCTCCGCCATAGCCACAGGGGGAAGGAAGGAGTTTGAACGCCAGCAGGGACAGGAAAGACCAAATCCCACTACCATGTACTTAAATAGTGAGGCCGGGGAGGAACCCGGGAAGAAGACCCCTCTCAAGAGCAAGAACATCAAATTCCAGCCTTACTGCCCATATTGCAATAGTAAGGGGCACTTCCTTGGCTCATGCCCCAGAGTAAAAAAGCTCACTCAAACTCAATTGAAGGCCTGGATCACTTCAGGCGAGTGATGCTACAAGTGTGCCCGTAGCCATAAGGTGGAGACCTGCACATTGAGGAAACCCTGCAACCGCTGTGAAGAAATCCATCTCACCGTGTTGCATGATCTATTTCCCCAAGCAAAGAAGGAGCAGAGTATGCTCATGGTAGGAGCTGCAAAGGAGCTGTATCTCGACCAGCAGAACCGGTCTCCAAGGGTCATGTTGAAGGTGGTCAAGGTCACTCTGCAAAGTGAAGGGAGAAGCATTGATACATTCGCCGTTCTAGATGATGGGTCAGAAAGAACAATCATTCTCACAGCGGCCACCCGTCAGCTTAACCTGGAAGGGACCCCGAGACCCTTAATCTCAGAACGGTGCGACATGATGTTATCCAAATGAAAGGCTCTGCTGTAACCTTTAGCATTTCACCTTCAGGAAACAGGGCGTGGCCTATAACATCACCAATGCCTTCACGGCAGATGGCTTGAATCTCGCAGAGCACTCCTGCCCGGTAAGTGTTCTACAGAAACAATATCCTCATCTACGAGGATTGCCTCTTCCTAACCTGGCCAGAGTAGCACCACTTATCCTGATTGGGTCAGACCACCCACATCTCGTCACCCCGACTGAGCCTATACGAGCTGGACCAGAA